>NC_057354.1:4970526-5281184 GCF_016509475.1 Prionailurus bengalensis | reverse complement strand
TTAAGGAGTATATTCCTTAATGTCCCTTACCCATTTAGCCCATCCCCCACCACAACCCCTCCAGTAACACTCTGTTTGTTCTCTATATTTAAGAGTCTCTTCTGTTTTGTCCCCATCCCTGTTTTTATATGATTTTTGTTTCCCTTCCCTTATGTTCACCTGTTTTGTCTCTTAAAGTCCTCATATGAGTGAAGTCATATGATTTTTGTCTTTCTCTAATTTCACTTAGCATAATACCCTGCAGTTCCATCCACGTAGTTGCAAATGACAAGATTTCATTCTTTTTGATTGCAGAGTAATACTCCATTGTATATACATACCACATCTTCTTTGTCCATCCATCCATTGGTGGACATTTGGGCTCTTTCTATACTTTGGGCATTGTTGACAATGCTGCTATAAACATTGGGGTGCATATGTCCCTTCGAAACAGTATACCTGTATCCCTTGGATAAATACCTAGTAGTGCCGTTGCTGGGCCGTAGGGTAGTTCTATTTTTAATTTATTTAGAAACCATCATACTATTTTCCAGAGTGGCTGCACCATTTTGCATTCCCACCAGCAGTGCAAAAGAGATTCTCTTTCTCTGCATCCTCACCAACATCTGTTGCCTGAGTTGTTAATGTGAGCCATTCTGACAGGTGGGAAGTGGTATCTCATTGTGGTTTTGACTTGTATTTCCCTGATGATGAGTGATGTTGAGCATCTTTTCATGTGTCGGTTGGCCATCTGGATCTTCTTTGAAGAAGTGTCTATTCGTATCTTTTGCCCATTTCTTCACTGGATTATTTGCTTTTTGGGTGTTGAGTTTGATAAGTTCTTTATAGATTTTGGATACTAACCCTTTATCTGATCTGTCGTTTGCAAATATCTTCTCCCATTCCATTGGTTGCCTTTTAGTTTTGCCTATTGTTTCCTTCGCTGTGCAGAAGCTTTTTATTTTGATGAGGTCCCAATAGTTCACTTTTGCTTTTGTTTCCCTTGCCTCCAGAGATGTGTTGAGTAAGAAGTTGCTGCGGCTAAGATCAAAGAGGTTTTTGCCTGCTTTCTCCTCGAGGATTTTGATGGCTTCCTGTCTTACGTTTAGGTCTTTCATTCATTTTGAGTTTATTTCTGTGGATGGTGTAAGAAAGTGATCCAGGTTCATTCTTCTGCATATCGCTGTCCAGTTTTCCCAGCACCACTTGCTGAAAAGACTATCTTTATTCCATTGGATATTCTTTCCTGCTTTGTCAAAGATGAGTTGGCCATACGTTTGTGGGTCCATTTCTGGGTTCTCTATTCTGTTCCCTTCATCTGAGTGTCTGTTCTTGTGCCAGTACCATACCGTCTTAATGATTACAGCTTTGTAGCATAGCTTGAAGTCTGGGATTGTGATGCCTCCTGCTTTGGTTTTCTTTTTCAAGATTGCTTTGGCTATTTGGGGTCTTTTCTGGTTCCATACAAATTTTAGGATTATTTGTTCTAGCTCTGTGAAGAATGCTGGTGTTATTTTGATAGGGATCGCATTGAATATGTAGATTGCTTTGGGTAGTATTGACATTTTAACAATATTTGTTCTTCCTATCCAGGAGCATGGAACCTTTTCCTATTTTTTGTGTCTTCTTCAATTTCTTTCATAAGCTTTCTATAGTTTTCAGTGTATACATTTTTCATCTCTTTGGTTAGATTCATTCCTAAGAATTTTATGGTTTTTGGTGCAATAGTAAATGGGATCGATTCCTTGATTTCTCTTTCTGTTGCTTCATTGTTGGTGTATAGGAATGCAACCGATTTCTGTGCATTGATTTTATATCCTGAAACTTTGCTGAATTCATGAATCAGTTCTAGCAGTTTTTTGGTGGAATCTTTAGGGTTTTCCATATACGGTATCATGTCATCTGCAAAGAGTGAAAGTTTGACCTCCTCCTGGACGATTTGCATGCTTTTTATTTCTTTGTGTTGTCTGATTGCAGAGGCTGAGACTTCCAATACTATGTTGAATAACAGTGGTGAGAGTGGACATCCCTGTCTTGTTCCTGACCTTGGGGGGAAAGCTCTCAGTTTTTCCCCACTGAGGATGATATTAGCGTTGGGTCTTTCATATATGGCTTTTATGATCTTGAGGTATGATCCTTCTATCCCTAGTTTCTTGAGGGTTTTTATCAAGAAAGGATGCTGTATTTTCCCAAATGCTTTCTCTGCATCTATTGAGAGGATCATATGGTTCTTGTCCTTTCTTTTATTGATGTGATGAATTACATTGATTGTTTTTGCAGACATTGAACTAGCCCTGCATCCCAGGTATAAATCCCACTTGGTCGTGGTGAATAATTTTTTTAATGTGTTGTTGGATCCAGTTGGCTAATACCTTGTTGAGGATTTTTGCATCCATGTTCATCAGGGATATTGGTCTATAGTTCTTCTTTTTAGTGGGGTCTCTGTCTGGTTTTGGAATAAAGGTAATGCTGGCTTCATAGAAAAAGCTTGGAAGTTTTCCTTCCACTTTCTATTTTTTGGAACAGTTTCAAGATAATAGGTGTTAACTCTTCCTTAAATGTTCGGTAGAATTCCCCTGGAAAGCCATTTAGCCTTGGAATCTTGTGGGTTTTTTTTGGTGGGGGGGGGGATGAGATTTTTTATTACTAATTCAATTTCTTTACTGGTTATGGGTCTGTTCAAATTTTCTATCTCTTCCTGTTTCAGTTTTGGTAGTGTATATGTTTCTAGGAATTTGTCCATTTCTTCCAGATTGCCCATTTTATTGGCATATAATTTCTCAGAATATTCCCTTATTATTGTTTTTATTTCTGCTGTGTTGGTTGTGATCTCTCCTCTTTCATTCTTAATTTTATTTATTTGGGTCCTTTCCTTTTTCTTTTTGATCAAACTGGCTAGTGGTTTATCAATTTTGTTAATTCTCTCAAAGAACCAGCTTCTGGTTTCATTGATCTGTTCTACTGTTTTTGTTTGTTTGTTTCGATAGCATTAATTTCTGTTCTAACCTTTATTATTTCCTATCTTCTGCTGGTTTGGGGTTTTATCTGCTGTTCTTTTTCCTGCTCTTTAAGGCATAAGGTTAGGTTGTGTATCTGAGATCTTTCTTCCTTCTTTAGGAAGGCCTGGATTGCTGTATGCTTTCCTCTTATGACTGCCTTTGCTGCGTCCCAGAGGTTTTGGGTTGTGGTGTTACCATTTTCATTGGTTTCCGTGAACTTTCTAATTTCCTCTTTAACTTCTTGGTTAGCTCATTCATTCTTTAGTAGGATGTTCTTTAGTCTCCAAGTATTTGTCACCTTTCCAAATTTTTTCTTGTGGTTGATTTCAAGTTTCATAGAGTTGTGGTCTGAAAATATGCACGATATGATCTGAGTCTTTTTGTACTTGCTGAGGACTGATTTGTGTCCCAGTATGTGGTCTATGCTGAAGAACGTTCCATGTGCACTGGAGAAAAACGTATATTCCGCTGCTTTAGGATGAAATGTTCTGAATATATCTGTTAAGTCCATCTGGTCCAGTGTGTCATTGAAAGCCTTTGTTTCCTTGTTGATTTTTTGATTAGATGGTCTGTCCATTGTTGTGAGTGGGGTGTTAAAGTCCCCCACTATTACGGTATTACTATCAATGAGTTTCTTTATGTTTGTGATTAATTGATTTATATATTTGGGTGCTTTCACATTTGGTGCATAAATATTTACAATTGCTAGGTCTTCTTGGTCTATAGACCCCTTGATTATGATATAATGCCCTTCTGCATCTCTTGATACAGTCTTTATTTTAAAGTCTAGATTGTCTGATATAAGTATGGCTACTCTGGCTTTCTTTTGTCGACCATTAGCATGACAGATGGTTCTCCATCCCCTTACTTTCAATCTGAAGGTGTCTTTAGGTCTAAAGTGGGTCTCTTGTAAACAGCATATAGATGGATCTTGTTTTCTTATCCACTCTGTTATCCTATGTCTTTTGAATGAATCATTTAGTTTATTGACATTTAGAGTGAGTACTGAAGATATGAATTTATTGCCATTATGATGCTTGTAGAGTTGGAGTTTCTGGTGGTGTTCTCTGGTCCTTTCTAGTCTTTGTTGCTTTTGGTATTTATGTATGTATGTATGTATGTATGTATTTATGTATTTATGTATTTATTTTTCATCTTTTCTCCCCTCAGAGAGTCCCACTTAAAATTTCTTGCAGGGCTGGTTTAGTGGTCACAAACTCCTTTAATTTTTGTTTGTCTGGGAAACTTTTTATCTCTCCTTCTCTTTTGAATGACAGCCTTTCTCGATAAAGAGTTCTTGGCTGCATTTTTTCTGAGTCAGCACACTGAATATATCCTGCCACTCCTTTCTGGCCTGCCAAGTTTCTGTGGATAGGTCTGCTGCAAACCTAATCTGTCTTCCCTTGTAGGTTAGGGACTTTTTCCCCTTGCTGCTTTCACGATTGTCTCCTTACCTGAGTATTTTGTGAATTGGACTATGATATGTCTTGTTGATGGTCGGTTTTTGTTAAATCTAATGGGAGTCCTCTGTGCTTCCTGGATTTTGATGTCTGTGTCTTTCCCCAGGTTAGGAAGTTTTCTGCTATGATTTGCTCACATAACCCTTCTACCCCTATTTCTCTCTCTTCCTCTTCTGGAACCTCCTATGATTCTGATGTTCCTTTTTAATGCATCATTGATGTCTCTAATTCTTAAATCGTGCTCTTTTGCCTTAGTCTCCCTCTTTTTCTCTGCTTCATTATTCTCCATAAGTTTGTCTTCTATATCATTGATTCTCTGTTCTGCCTCATCCATCCTTGCCATTGTGGCATCCATTCAAGATTGCAGCTCAGTTATAGCATTTTTTATTTCATCCTAACTTTTACTTCTTTTATCTCTGCAGAAAGAGATTCTAATCTATTTTTGACTCCAGCTAGCAGTCTTATTATCATGATTCTAGATTTTGGTTCAGACATCTTGTTTGTATCTGTGTTGGTTAAGTCCCTGGCTGTCGTTTCTTCCTGCTCTTTCTTTTGGGGTGAATTTCTTCATTTCATCATTTTGAAGGGAGAAAAGGAATTAATGAGGTTAAAAAATTAAAATGAAAAAAATTTGAATTAAAAATATTAAAATTAAAAAATTAAAAACAAACACACATACGCAAAATTGAATAAATGATGCTAGGTCCTAGGTGTGTTTTGGTCTGGGTGTTGAATGGGGCTTGATAGATTAGAGAAAAAAGGGAAAAGAAAAAAGAATGAAATCGTTTGAAAATTTGAAAAAAATGCATACACTGAAGTAGACTAAAATGAAATGATGGGAGTAAAATAGAATTTTAAAAAATTTACACAAAGGTAAAAAATATAGTAGAAAAAAATTAAAGAAAATATTTTTAATAAAAATTGAAAATAAAAATGAATTTTTTCTCATTCTGTATTCAAGAAAAAGAAAAGAAATGAAAAATAGAAAAAAGAAAGAAAATTGAATAGAGGGACCGGTGAACAGACAGAAATATGACTGAAACTATTTCATTTTCCCCTAGAAGTCAGACTATGAAGCGCTTTATAGTCCATAAACTAAGTAAGCGGAGAGACTTATGTTCCTGAAGAGCGAGGTTGGCCCAGTTGGGCTGGGCTTAGTGTAACAGCTCCGTTCTCCACTAGATGGCACTGCTTAGCTTACTGGGGTGGATGGTTGCTGCGCTTGTAAGTGCGTAAGCACATGCGCGGGAGTGGTGAAAATAGCGTCACCCAGCTACCCAGTCTCTAGTATCCTCTCTTCTCCCTGATCAGCAATCGTGCACCCGTCCTTTGTCTTCGGCTTCCATCCACTCTCCACTTTTACACAGTCCATGATCAAGTCCCAGACAGCACCTCCCTCCCGAGTTTTGTCTCCAATGTGGCTGTTTTTCTCGACCCCTTACTTCTGAGGGACTGTGGCTTTGACCCGTTCTGCCCCCCTACGGAGGGTCTCACCGAACAGTGGCTGAATGCCAGCTGCACCCAGGAACGTTCGCGGGACCATGCTGCTGCCAGTGCCCAGAGACTGCGGCTGGGTTCCCGCCTGCCCCAGAAAAAGTTCATGTGATCGTGTAGCAACAGCCATTTCAGGGAATATGGAAAATCACAACACACATCTGGCACTGGCTTCACCGCCAGAAAATGTGCTTGGTCTCCCGCATCCACTGGGGCCTTTACCTGTCCGGGGGTCACACAACCTCTACCAGGTGTCCTCCCAGTGGGGGAACCGCCTCTCCCCATGTGGCCTGAAGGACCCGGGACCCCACTCTGCTCCTGGGGATTCACCCTTCCCACCTGAGCACCGCCAGGTATCTAGCTGAGGAGTTTCAGAGTCCGCGCTCCCCTGTTTACAGTCTTAATGGAATTTAAACCCTCTCCTTTCTCCCTTTTTAGTTCAGTCCCTGTGGCTGTTTCCACTTTTCTACTTTCTCTCCAGCTGCTTTGGGCAGGGTGGGGGGCGGTGCTCTTCCTGAACTCTTCCCAAGTCTCCATCCTCTCTCTGCCCGCAAAAGCAGCTCCCTGCCCTCCGCGGCTTCTCCCTCCCCAAGTTCACCTCTCCATGCCGCATACCTGCTGAGTTTTGTGGTTCAGGTTGTGCAGATTGTTGTGTTAACCCTCAGATCAGTGTTCTAGGTGTGCAGGAGGGTTTAGTGTTGGTCTGGCTGTGTTTCAGGGACACAAGACACACAAAAAACTTCCATGATGTTCCGCCATCTTGGCTCCTCCCCTCCCAAGACATAATTTCTCTTATAAATCACCTGCTGCTTTTGCCTAAATGGCTGGTGGACCAGCTGCCAATTTGAAGAAAACACAGAGGAGAAAGGAACATGTTAAACTTCCCCAGAGTTTTCAATCAGCCAAACCCAGATGGTGGGAAACTCCCCGGGCCAACTTTCTTGGGTTCTGCTACAGTTTATAACAAATATTGGGAGGGAGAGGAGAGGAAGGAGGAGGAAAGTATGGGTTAAAATATATCTTGGGGTGTCTGGGGGGCTCAGTCAGTTAAGCATCTATCTCTTGGTTTCGGCTCAGGTCATGATCACACGGTTCGTGGGATCAAGCCCTGCGTAAGGCTCTGTGCTGACAGTGCAGAGCCTGCTTGGGATTCTCTCTCTCCCTCTGTGTCTCTCTCCAAATAAATAAATAAGCTTTAAAAAAAGAGAGAGAGACAGATTTAGAAGAGATAACAGATTTCTCAAATGGGCAAAACCAACAGATAGGGACTACGGCACCCCACCCAGGCAGTGAAACTGTAGAGAAACACGAGGAAGCAGTTGCTATAAAAGGCAGGGAAGGGTCCCTTTTGGAAGAGGGAGTTGGAATAGTGGAGGGTTTTTGAGGGTAGAGAGCAAAGTTCTGCTTCTGTCCAGGGGAGGAGATACAAGGACGTTCGCCTCATAGTAACTCACTCAGCTGTATAGTTGTTTAGTGGGGTTTTCGATCTGTTTTAATTTACAATTAAACAGGTTAAAAACCTGCACACACTGAATCACCTTGATGGTTCTTAGAACACACATGTTGGAAGAAAAGAAGAAAATACACTGACATATGACAGTCACTGTCCCTGGGGAACGGGATTCTTTCTTCCTTGTGCCTTTTTGTATTTTTCACTGTGGTCTTTTGATCGGAGGGAAAGTTGTATGTCCATTTTCTCCTTGTTTCATCTTTCAGCTTTTAATTGGATGCCCCAGAGGGAGGACAGGTTTGTATTTGGATGTTTCTGTCTTGTTAACCACTATATCCCCAGCACCTAAAACAGTCAGCCAGAGTATAAAGGGCGGTCAATACATATTTATTGAATCAAGGAACGGATGGATGATCCAAAACGCTTAAATATCCTGGAAGGGGAAAAATAATTGGCATCCTTTCCTTTTAGAAAACAAGGAAATCATCCAGCAAAGCTCATTGCTGCCTTCTTACCTGATGCTCCGAGGTCCTGGGATCTACTGTCGTGACCTCCTTAAGTGCCAACCTCTGTCCGTGGACAGCCGGACTCAGGGACATTGCTGGGTACCCACCCCCACAGAAGATACAGGAAGGGTACGACCTGATGTCCTGCCTGAGCCCCCTGGGACGCACCCTCTTCCACATGTGGGATGGAGGAGAGTGCCACCCAGGATGTCACAGGTGGGACGGGATTCAGAGATGGGGCAGTGTTCAAGTCACAAAGAACAGAGTCCTCGTGAACACCCCTCCCCTCGAGGGAAACATCAAAGTGCTATTTACCAACGGGTATGTCGAGGCAGAAAAAAATTATGAGCACCATCCGTCATTTCTGGAATGGAAATGCCCCAAAAGTATTCTCAGCATGCAAAAATGATGGTAGAAAAGCAGGGCTAACCAAACTTTCACGTGTTTGCGACGTGCCAGGCTCTGTGAGGTAGTTCTTTGAAACTGTAACCCTGCCTGAAAGGCAGGAACCATTATCATCCCCAGGGTAGGAAACAGAAAGCTGACGCGCAGAGAGGTTAAGTAACCTGCCCGAGGTCACACAGCTCTTAGGTGGCCGGGTTGGGATTTGATCCCATTCTGTCTAGCCCAGGCCTATGCTCATAACCAGAGGCTGGGCTCCCAGGGGAAGTAACAGGACACCCAGCGAAGGGTGGGCTTTGGCAACTCGGGGATGGCATAAGGACCCTCCTGGTATCTTTTTGCTTTGTTCTCTGTTCACTATATGCTCGGCAGGTCCCAGGTGGAACAGCGCCCACTTCAAAGGGGTGACAACCATGAAGGTAATGCCAGTACTCGTTACCAAGGTGTGGGAACCACAAGAAGCAGGGCTCCCACCCTAGACTAGCAACCACAGAAGCCATTACCCCTTTTCCAAGGAGGGGCTCTCGGCACCTGGCAAGACCTGAGGCCAGGGGCCCACCTGACAGAGGCGGGGCAATGCAGACTCTCTCAACCCTCAGTTCCGAAAAGGGAACCAGAGGCACGGATACCCCAGCCCCCCTCTCCCCCCCGCCTCTGAGCGGGTACCGGAGGCTCCTGTCAGGCAACCCAACCGGAAACCAGACGGCAAGGGAGCCTGGCCACGCAGCAGCCTTCCTGGCTATGTGAGTCTCCTCTGGCCTCGGTTTCTCTAGCTGCCAAATGGGTGTGAGCCACCGCACATGGCGGTTGGGGCATTAAGTGCACTCCTCACGGATGGCCCTGGGGCTCTTCGGAAGGCGGTCCCCTGGGATTCTGAAGGGGAGCCATACCTGCCTTCCCACTCTCGGATCCCCAGGGCCCGGCACACAGCAGGTGATCTATAATAGGTATCTTTTAGCCCCTCCCTTGCTGCCAGCCAAAGTCCTTACCATGGCTCTCAGGCTCTGCACCCCCTCATCCCCTCTCTGCTCCCCCGCTACTCCCCTCCAGCCCCGTGGCCTCCCTGCTCGTCCTCAGACACACCACACTCGCTCCCACCCCAGGGCCTTTGCACTTGCAACTCCTTCTGCCTGAACAACATCAGCGTCTTGTTCTCCACTTCCCTCCCAGCTCCAGCGCCCCTCACACACTTGTCTCTAAACCTGTGTTAGCACGTTCATCGCGTGTGCATTGTCACATCGTTATCACTCAGTCCCGGCTTCCGATCGATGGATGGCTCGCTTCATCTTCCCAACAGCCTGCATTCCGCAGAGGAGGGTGCGGGGGCTTGAGGTCAGCTGGTCTCCCTCCCTTGGAAGCACGCAGCCAGACCTGAACTTGGGCCGTGTGCACCACGCCCCGTCCAGATCGGCCACAGAACACAGCCTCTCCGTGGAGAGCCGCCGCCCACTGCTTTGTGAACAAGTGAGCACGGGGGCAGACTGGAGTCCCTCTGCCCAGTGGAATTGTCGCTCGTGCCCTTTCTGGCCTGGTGGATTTCCTCTTCTTTGGCCAGCTTTCTCGGAAAGTCTCACTCATCCCCTAAGAAGGGCCTGGAGGCTTGTGCTGAGCGTGGGCCCCCTCTGAGGGCCCAGCAGCCAGCACTCTCTGTATTTTTGGGAGGAGAGCCTCCCCCGGCACCCCTGCCCTCCCACCTGGCCGTCTGCCCTGCGGCCGTGATCAGTTCATGGTGCACACTCGGCTTCCCCGGCTGTTTTTGCTTTGTTTTGTTGTGTTTTGTTTTTTAGCTTATTGACCTATTAAGATGTCACCGGCTGCCGTAGCAAGACCTTCAGTCAGAAACTTGGCAGCCTCTGGTCTTGAACCCTAAACAAAGAGGACGGATGCCAGGAAGGGCCTGGGAAGAGGCCGGGCCCTGGACGCCTGCACAATCGTCTCCGAAACCCCCCTTCACCTTGTTAGCTCTGCGCTCGGGCTGCTGGATGTTCACGGCCTGTCCATCAGCCGAGTGGTAAGGTAGCTATTAAAGACACATTTCTGAGAACAGCTGGGGCTCAGGCCCAGGGGCGTGCGGGGGCCCTGCGTTCGTCAACCTGCTAGCCGGGCCAGGGTCAGGACACCAGCTGAGGCCTGGGGTTCGGAAGTGATTCTCCAGGAGCGGAATCATTGGCAGGTCCTGACGCTGGTGTGGGCACGGCTTTTCCAGCCCCTGAGGCACTACTGGGGACACGAAGGAGGTCATCAGGACTCTGAGCCCGAGACGGGGCCAAGGGCAGCCACAGATTAACTGCTGCTGCGTATGATGCACAAAATGTGCCAGGCGGGCCACATGTGATCGTCTGTCTTCCCTCCAACTCTGCACAGGAGGAGCCCTTCTGTCTCTGCGAGATGTGAGCCCTGGGCCCGAACAGGTCACAGCCAGCAAGAGGGGAGACAGGGCGTTTCTGCCCTCACAGCACAGCTCCTGCCCGCCTGCCTCCACCCTGTTTCTCCCGTCTATTCGCCAACCTGCAGTCAGAGCTGTCTAAATGATCAAACGCTGCGGAGCTCAGTATCCCTCAGTGGCTCCCCAGTGCCCTGGGGGTGAAAGTACAAACTCCTTAATGCGGTTTCCAGAGGCGCTCATCACCTACCCTCGCCTCCTTTGCAGCCCCGTTTCAGCCATGCCACATCCATTCTCGCTCCGTCATGTTCTCTCTCTCTCCTCTGTCCCTGTCTCCCTCACCCTCTCGCTCTCTGCTCTAAACGTCTTTCTTCCTTTAAAGGTCCGGGTCTCTCTTGCTTCCGCCTTTCTCCAATCACTTGGAACGCGCGTTAAAGTGCTTTGTAAGTCGCTGGCACTCACGTGTGCGTGTGCACACGCTTAGAAGCTCTGCGAGGAGGGCCGGGACCACTTTCCTGCCCGCCGCTCCATCCCAGATGCCCACGTGGTGCCTGGCAGATGGCAGGTGGCCCGTGTGCGTGTGTCGATGAACCGGTGGAGGGCATCTGCTTCCAAAGTCCCGGCTCTTTCCTCGACACTTCATCGCCTTCACGTGATAGCTCACGGTGCCCCCACAGGGCGAGTTTTTTCTCTTCCAAAAATGCAGCCCTGTGACGGACGTTACGGAGAGGGTGGGCTTGGGTAGCCGGGGCAGATTTGGGGAAGAAGATGCGGGTACCCGAGTCAGCACCATGCTCCCTCAAGGCCGAAGGACGAAGCGTGGTTGCACTCACGCTGTTCTGGGGAACACGAGGTGAGCGGGCGAAGCCCTGAAACAGAGTAGGGAGCTGTTCAGCCTGCCGGGTCCTCACCTGCCCCCCGAGGTTCACACCACCTGCTCTCTCCTCCTCTTGAGCCCCCGTGAGGGTGGAAGACAGGACATTTGATTTGATCCTGTTTTTGCAGTTGTCTTAGTCCGCTTGGGTGGCCATAACAGCCATCCGTTGACCGGAGGGCTTAAACCACAGATTTAAGTGGATTTCTCACCCTTGCGGAGATTGGGAAGTCCAAGATCAAGGCGCGGGCCAATTAGGCTCCTGGCGAGGGCTGATGGCCTCCTTCTCACGGCGTCCTCGCGTGCAGAGAGGGAGATGGTCTTGAAGGGACACTAATCCCACGGTGGGGGCCCACTATCATCACCTCACCACCTCCGAAGGCCCCACCTCCTAACACCATCACTTTGGCGGTTGGATTTCAACTTACGAATTTGGGGGGACTGAACATTCAGTCCATGGCACCAGTGTTAGCTCACGTGCCCAGGACACCCTTGTCTTCCCTGACTTGTGACGCCACAGGGTCCTCAGACTTGGCAGCCGTAAGAATCACCAGGCTGGGGAGTTTCTGAAGAATGCAGACTCCCAGCCCCTGCCCCCACTATTCAGATGCAGGAGGCCTCGGGTGGGCCGCCGGAATCCGAGCGCTTTACGAGCCTTCCGTGTCCCTCTGAGGAAGGTGGTCCATGCACCATGTACTTTGCAAAACACTGCCTAGGGCCGCAGGGATGCTTCAGCTCCATGCCATGCTCTATCTCTCATTTCCTTGTACTCAGAAGCACGTGGTTACATGTAAGAGCCACACAAATAAAAATAGGGTCAGCAACGTGAAAAGGTACAGCTTTTAATACTTTCATTTATTACTAACAACAGCCCGACAAGGTGACACAGGTTTCCCCCGTTATCCAAGGGCAGAGTGCTCCTACGAAACCTTTCAAAAGCTGACATGGCACGAAGCCAAGAAGCGGTTACCATTAACCTATATGGACAATGTTTTGAGTTCCCAGGCCCAAAAAATAACCTCGCTTAGGCTTTTCTGCTACCTTAGGACCCGTCTTGCTACTGAATTCACAAAATAAACGGAGCTAACGCACAGATGCCCGCAGGCGGTTGAGTCTGGCCGCTGAGAGTCTGAGATGCTTCCCGTGTTTCCTCGGGAAGGGGCCGCGGGCGCCCCTCTCGCTGCCTCTGTGAAGGTTCCCCTCCAAAAACACATGGACTTCGATGTTCACTTTCCTCGCGTGCAGAGAGGGAGATGGTCTTGAAGGGACAGGCACCAAAAGCCTCCTTGGGTTGCTTTCTCTGGCAAAAACAGATCCTAACGTAGGTCTTTTGTAAAAGCAAAGTCACATAGGGGCGCCTGGGTGGCTCCGTCGGTTGGGCGGCCGACTTCGGCTCAGGTCATGATCTCGCGGTTCGTGAGTTCGAGCCCCGCATCAGGCTCTGCGTGGACAGCTCAGAGCCTGGAGCCTGCTTCAGATTCTGTGTCTCCCTCCCCTCAGCTCCTCCCCTACTCACACTCTGTCTCTCTCTCAAAAATAAAGATTAAAAATAATAATAATAATAACAAAAGCAAAGTCACATAAGGCCAACTTTCGAAAAGTGGGGGGTTCCTGTAACTCTGTTTTCCAGCTTGGAAAGACGAGGCTCGGAATGATAACGCTCCTTGTCCTGATTACACAGCATGCCCATGCCAGCACGTGGATCTGAACCCAGATGTTACCCACCACAGTGTTTGTACCCACAATGCATAGGTGTTGGTTCATAATGCCCTGAGGGTCCAGAACCAAGATCAAGCCAGATGGGTGCTCAGGAATGAGATCTCGGTGGACCCTTCGGGGCTCAGACAAGCAATGGACGGGAGAGCAAACGGTAGACCGTGGACATAAACGGTGCAGACCTGGGGCAAATAGCAACTCTCTCTGCCTCAGTGTTTTGTCCATGAATTCGACATTGAACGCCAGCTCCATAGGGTTGTCTAAGGTTTGACACGTGTCAGGAGCTTGGTATGTAGGAAGAACTCAATAAACAGTCATTGTGATGGTAGCTGATGCAGTGACTGTTCCCAAGGTGTACGGGGGTTGACATGTCTGAGCTAACGAGGTGGCTCTCCTGATGGATGTAGGGCTCCTTTAAGCTTTTAAACTAGCTAATTGGCTATCGAAAACACTTGAAAAATTAACTAGTAAAAAAAATTCGTTTCTAGTTCATTAGCAACTCACCCCATTACTACCTTTCACCCTGGTAATTCTTCCAACCTCCCTTCCTCTATTCCGCTCCGTTACAGAATGAGTCACAGACTCATGGAGATCTTTTCCAAGGTTTCTCGGTTTCCCCATCACACATTTTCGTGAATGTTAGTCTTTATCTGTGCAAAGTGGTACGGGATACGTTTAGCGTGAAAGTCATTTCGCAAATAGAAATGCAGTTGACGTATACTGCGTTCAAATCTCCAGCCGGGGCCTGTACGCGGTGCGAGGGAGAAGCGTACTTGGACGTACTTGGGTCTGGGCTTAGAAAAATCTCCTCTCTGCCCGCCTGGCTGGCCAAGATGATGTTACTAAACTGCATCTTCCTGGGAAGGAAAAAGTCCCTCAATGCTTTGATGAAGTTAAAAAACGGAGAGAAAAAGCAAGAGCTGAGCTCCTTGGCTTCTCCAGTCTGCTGCTCCCAGACACCGTGAAAGAGACACACAGACACTTTGCAAACTCTGTTTCCACCTCTGAGAAAAACAAGAAGGGCTTGTTGCTGGTGGAGACAGAGGGGAACAGGGCCAGCCGTCCCATAGATTTCAGGCCAGGGAGTGCCCCCTGATGGGTTTGAAAGACGAGAGCAAAGGTGCTGTAATTGAAGAAACACGGGCGCCTGGGTGGCTCCGACGGTGAAGTGTCAGACTCGGTTTCGGCTCACGGTTCGTGAGTTCGAGCCCTGCATTGGCTCCACGCTGCCAGTGCAGAGCCTGCTCGAGATTCTCTCTCTCCCTCTCTCTCTGCACCTCCCCCCGCTTCTCCCTCTCAAAATAAATAAATAAACTTAAAAAAGAAAAGAGAAAGACGTGTAGAATCGTAATTGAGTACAAACTTGCTTCGTATCAACTCTTTGGCGAATGGGGTGGGGGGTGGGGCCAGGCCAGGGCAGCTGGACGTGTTTGGGGTCCCCAGTCCTAGTTTTGTAGGGTTTTCCTCACTTCCGTCCAGCAGCTGCCAGGCCATATGGTGCCCTCATGCAAATTAGGAAGCACGTCCCCTTTGGAGGTGCGGCTGACACAGGGGCCTCTGGGCTGGATTTAGACCCTCTGCTGAGCCCCGTGGATGCATGTGCGGTGTGCAGTGAGGTGTGCCCTGTCCCCCTTCAAGGAAGGACTGCCCAGCTGTGACAGCGTCCTTCACAAGGTCATGCCTTCCAGGCGCAGCTGGCATCGGCTGCCAAGCTACGCTGGGGCCAAAGGTCCAGCTGCTGGGGCTGAAGGCAGGACGTTGTGCCAGGCGCTGGTCTGCAGCCTCCGCCAGCTGAGCTGAGCCTTGCCACACCAGCGCTGGACTCGCCCCTGATTCCGCTGTCTTTGACTTCCTCTGACAGGTGCCGATGCCCGAGAAACATGTCAGAGCCCAAGTTCTGTGTCAGTGTCTGCTTCTGAAGAGCCTAACCCGCGAGACCACGTCCTGCCCTCTTGGTTCAGCTGGGGGGAAGGAATCAGGGGAACATTAAAGACTGCAGCAGAAATCACAAAAGGGTGCAAAGCAGGAGCCTCATTTGGGATGGAATCTGATGGGACGGCAGGGTTGGCCAGGGGGCGGTTTCCAGGCTGAGACACAGGCACAGGCCCTGGGGGGGCAGTGGGCAGAGAAAAGGCTGGTGTAGGGGTGCACAGACCAGGGCGGAGAAGTGGGAGAAGCAGCTGGGAAATCGGGGGGGCCCGGTGAACAAAAGTCAAGAGTTTGGTTTGTATTCTAAGGCTGATGTGCTTAAATCTGGGCCGATCTGGGGTGCCTGGCTGGCTCAGTCAGTTAAGCATCTGACTCCGGCTCAGGTCATGATCTCGCGATCCATGAGTTTGAGCCCTGCGTCGGGCTCTGTGCTGACAGCTCGGAGCCTGGAGCCTGCTTCCGATTCTGTGTCTCCCTCTCTCTCTGACCCTCCCCCATTCATGCTGTCTCTCCCTGTCTCAAAAATAAATAAACGTTAAAAATTTTTTTTTTTTTAAATTAAAAAAAAAATCTGGGCCAATCTGATCATACCTGCCTTGTAAAGAGGCCTTCCCACCTGCTACAACGTCGGGTTGCCTCTTGGCGGGGAGGGCGTCTGGACTAATGGGGCAGCAAGGAACTACAGGGAACAGCATCTGCCGAGGGTGTGCAGCTGAGGGCCGATGATGAAGAGGGGCTGGAAGGACCCACCTGGGCCTCATCTGGGCTGCTCCTGTGGCCCCCCACGGTGCCCTGGCCAGCCGTTCTGTGTCACACCCATCAGGGGAGGATGGGTGTCATCAGTTACTAGGGCCGAGCCTCACAGATGAGCTCCACGCTGGGCCCCTGCCTAGGAGGTGGCCTGCCCAGAGAGACCCTACGTGGGAGTATTTGCTGGGTTTGGGAGTGCCAGGGTCAAAGCCATGAGTGCTCGCTTATGTTTCTAAGCCTATGGGACTGATTTCCGAGGCAGGAGGCAGCAGTGATGTGGTGACCGGTGAAGGCAGGCAAAGATGGGGTCACTGCAGCCCTGGACCCTTGTTAGAACATTCGTCAGACAGACAGGTGGGGCCAGCGGGGGAGAGTGGGGAGGGAGGCAGGAGGGAGGGGGAAAGCAGTCGTGTGAACATGCGGACTTCTCTAGCTGGCGTCTGGAGCTCTGGATTCTAGAGCCTGAGGAGTGGCGTGGGCTCCACTCCACCTGGAAAAACGTCAGGCATGAGCAGGGGGACATTGCCAACAGCGTTGTAAATTATAGGACCATCGGCCAGGTTACACCCGCAAACAGGTGACTTATGCCGGCGGCTCTTCTAGCCTATCTACAGGATCATCCAAATGGCCTTGTTGCGACCCCCATTTATAGGAGGGGAATGACCTTGGAGGAGACGAAGATGTGCCTGAGGCCCCCCGGCTACAAAGGCACAGCCAGGATTCAAACCCAGGTCTGGCGGCACCAAAGCCTCCCCCAAGACACCTGGCTACCCTGAGGGCTCCAGGAAGAGCGGTCAAGACGCCGTGTGCAGGACACTGGTGCAGTAGCTGAACGCCAGGTGGTTCCTCCCCTGGGCAGTGGTGCTGAGGGAGCTATCGGTGAGAAGTCACCCCACCCCCGAGCACCCCCGGTGACAAAGTGCCTGCATGCCGGCACTCTCACATCTGCCCCAGTGAGGGGGGAGGGCGAGATTTCAGAACAATAACAACTTTGCCCTGTCCCTCCCGCTGAGCACAATGGAACCTGTACACGAAGGTCAAACCACTGGCCAGACCTATAACTGAAGGCCCGAGCTCAGGAGGACCCGTTGACAGAATCCGCACAAGTCAGCCTCCTCGGGGGCAGGGGGAGGGTAAGGAGGGAGCAGGGGCAGCTGAGGGCAGACATCCAGCACAAAGGGCTCCTCCCTTCCTCCAGACCTTACCTCTCCCTCCCATTCTCCACCCATTCTCCTCCCTCCAGCCAAGCACCCATTCAATTTAATAAGCACCTACTATGTGGCGAGGATGCTTCTAAGGCCCCAAAGACACAGAGGGGACTAAAACATGGTCCCTGTTCTCCTGGAACTCGAGGGGGGCGGTAAACAAATAAACATAAGTAAGATGATAACACGGCTACTACAAAGGGGACGAGGCAAGTGGATGTGAGAGAGTTTGGGGGTGAGGTGGGAGGGGGGAGAAGCAACTCGGTGGTCGGCCGCCTCCCCGAGAACCTTAGGTGAGGACTTCCGGGAAGTTCTTGGCAAACAGAACACTGGACATCAGGCTTAGGAAGTCCGCTTCCAGCGCTGGACCAGCTGTGCACTAGGTCGCGAGAGCACCTGCGGGCACGGTCTCACAGAATCATGGCGCGATTGTTAAAATATTCTTCAGATTGTTTCCCCAGCGAGACCAGGAAAGCTCCTTATAATCTATAGGGTGAGCAGTGGAAACTCCAGCTTATCTCATCCTCTGAGACAGTTTCCTGACAGATCACCAAACTTCCCTTCTGAGACTCTGCGAGGATCGGATTAGATCATGAATGTAACTGAGACAGTACATTGCCTGGAGTATAGCAGTTATTAATATCCATTACTAATACTATTATTAATAATGGAAGCTACCATTTATTAAACACTTCCTATATTCCAAACATTGTTCTGAGTGCTTTACATAGATCACATTTAACCCTCACCACCCTGTGATGGCGTATGATTTTCCCCATCGCAGACATGAGGAACCCGAGAGACAGAGGTGAAGTCACTTTCTCAAAGCCACACAGCTGCTGAACAACAGACCTGGCCCCGGGGCACGATGCCAAAATTTCTACTGGATTTTAGGTGCACTTGGGTGGATTTTAGGGGCATAAGAATCCCATGAGGAGGGCAGGGTGGACAGGACTAATCTCACCTCATACATCTTGCCATATCTATAAGGCAGATCTAAGTGACTTGTCCTAAGTCGTCCCAGCAGAGGGGTCCGAACCCCAACTCCCAGTTCAGCACCCAGCCCCCCACCGCACATTGTTTCCCCAAGCCCTTTGTAACTCCCAGGTATCCGGCTGGTGCCTGGAGGTCAGTTCTGATTTTTTTCCCCAAATAATCAGTCTTGGGGACAAAACTAGATACAACATTGCAGCAAATGCAAGACTAGCCCACCTTATACCTGCAGCTGAAAGGCTGCTCCCTCCCCCTAAAGCTAATGGCACAGGGGGTGATTACAATCGGCAAGAAAACTGGAAGCAATGGAATCAGACGAATGTGGAACAAGCCTCCCCAGTGACTGGTGCCAGGTTATGCTGCAGCGAGACAAAGGCAGGCAATTTCTCTTTGGATTTTAGCACTTGCTTCCAAAACAGCAGAGTCCAGGCAGGGGGACCAGCACAGGATGGCTGGGCGTCTGGCATTGATTGGTACCCAGCCTGAATAATACATCAAGGGCCTGTGACTTCACCACAAAAGCCTTGAGAGCCAGCCTCCTGCAAACCAGACTCCCCAGGGACTCGCCTTAGCAGGTGTCTGCAATTGGAAATGAAGTGGGAGGAATGTTCCTGAACTCCAGGCTGAGAGGTGGGGGTAAAGGAGCACTTCCAAGACTCCTGGCAATCTGGGCCTTATAATGGGCCCCGTGCCCCGGGGGTGGGCCCCCACCACTCCTCTTAGCTCTGCTGCTGCTAATGATGAGTCGCATGTGCAGATAAGGCTGCCCCCTGGGCCCTGCACCCTGTAAGAGAGACACGGGCTGCTTAGGAAGGAGGGCTGCAGCAGTGGGCTCCTCGGTGCCGGGCTCAGCTCTGTAGCCTGAGCACAGGGAGGCATATGAGCAACCTGTCCTCCCTCCACGCCCTCCCTCCCTCCCTTCTTCCTCGAGCACTGGCTGAAGTGCCAACTATATGGCAGAGGCACAGCACTGAACAAGGCCACCTCAGCCACTGCTCCACACCCAAGAGAAGTATCCTCTGGTGCCTTTTCACTGATTGTCCAGCCACAGGGTCAGTGGAGGATCAAGCCCATCTTGCAGAAGAGGAAAGGAGACTCCAAGAGGGGCCATGTTCTGTCACTAACCTTATGACTTGGCCAAGTGGCAGTTGGGACCAACTACCAGCACACTCCCATCATGCCTCCAGGACCTCTGTGTAGCTCTGTGTGGAAGGGTCATAAGTCCCAGGAGGAGCTGGACTCCTTGTTCTCCCCTGTATTCCAAGCAGAACCTAATGCACCCCCGGACACCATGGAATGAAGGTAAAACCCTTGGCCTTTCCAGTCATCAGTACCTTTGCCCAACTAGTTTTGGCTGCTGTCCATGGTACCAGAAAGAGATAACAGGGCCGGCTACTGTTGGGTGGCTACAGCCATTCTTGGGAAGCTAGAAGACCCACCACCATTCAGCTCATGGTGTTGACAATCCCCAACGTGTTTGATTGAAAATTTCCAATACTTCTTACCTGTCTCTTCTTCCCTTTCCCGGTGAGTCTGCCCTTTGGCCAGTGGAGACTTTCTATTTGACGTCTTTCCTTTTACTGTTTCTTGTTTCCTCCCAAGCTATTAACCTTCAAAGCAGAGAAAACTCACAACCAGCTAGAGCTGGTGTAGAATAGACAGTTCCAAGAGATCCCAAGTTTATTCATAAAATATTTTTGGTTTTTACTCAATGTATTTGTCTCTTTTCTCCACTTTTCTGCATCAGCAGAGACCCCAGTCGTAATACATATTTCTTTCATCGTGTTTCCAAATGTCAAGCACCCACATGCCTCCCACATGACTTTTGCCATACTCTTATAACACCCACTATTCGGTGTGGAGTATATTTCCTAAAGTCGACTCACTTTTAAAAAATTCCTAATAGACCTTGTTTTTTAGAGCAGGTATAGATTTACAGAAAAAATAAATGGGAAATACAGAGAGTACAACACACATTTTCTCTATTATTATTATACCGCATTAGTGTGATGCATTTGTTAGAGCCGAATAACCGATCTTGATTCCTTACTATTGCCTAATGCCCATAGCTGGCATTAGGGCTCACCCTCTGTGTTGCATAACAGTTCTATGGGTTTTGGCAAATAAGTAATGACATACATCCTCCATCACACTATCATACAGAGCAGTCTCATTACCCTAAAAATTGCGCTGTGCCCCACCTATTCATTCCTACCCCTTCTCTGTGAAGTTCTGGTAATCACTAATCTTTTAACTATCTTTATAGTTTTGCCTTTTCCAGAATGTCATACAAGATGTAGCCTTTCAGACTGACTTCCTCAACTCACTTTATTTTTTTACTGAAATAAACTTACTTAAAAGGGGAAACTTGGATGTGGGAGCGATCTGGCTGCGACATCTGTCACCCCATTGATCGCCAGGGTTGATTCGGCTGATCTGGCTGTCTAGGCGGGTGTCCCCTTCCTCCCTCACCGCTCCATAAAAAAAGTGGGGGGGGGACTTTTATCATCATCAGGTAGATATTTAGATTCATTGACCCTAAATAAAAAGGTAGATATTCATTTAGAATGAATAAAAGGAGGCCATAGAAATGCAACCAAAAAAAAGCAGAGTAAGGATCTCTGAAGATTCTCTGTTCTATAAAAGTCATGACAAAAACTGGCAAAAATGTTTTTAAGAACTATGGAAATTAACCAGAGGCTTAAAGAAATCCAGAGAGCATTTATTCAAGAAAAATGGCTGAATCTCAGTAAGAACAGTGAGTTTCATGGCATATTAACTTGCTCTGTTTCCACCCCCTCCTTTCCAGCTCTGAGGTAGCTTTGAAAAACAATAGCCTGCAATCACGGTAAAAAAAAAATAGTAGTCTAGAGCCACTGGAAGGCGCAAAACAAGGTTGGCGCTCCTTTGAAGTCTCATTCCCAGAGAACTGTTATCATGGGACTTGTCTGGTAGGTCCCTGGATGATTCTACTGCAAGGCTGTCTTTATTTGACCCTACTTGAACCTTGACCAGTGTGAAAAGCCTGGGCATCCGTCAAAACTATTAGGAGTAATTGAATGGCTTCCTGGCTGCCTGTGGTAGTGAGTAACAGTTGGGGCAAACAATAATGGAAAAGCTTAAAATAAAAAGCTGGAGACTATGTCCACAGAGGCTTTGAAAACTTCCAACATATTCCTGAGGATTTGGAAGACCACGTAGTTCTGTGTGAATGCACAAGAAAGACCCAAGGAAGCCCTATGATCTTACCTCTGTGTAACCTTGAAGGTCAGCACAAGTAGGAAGAGAAATCTAAGGCAGGTTTTGTCCAACTTCCTGGCCAAGTGTTGAAGATATTCTCCAACATACACACAGAACCCCACTGTCCCAATCATTTAAGGAAATCTCTGTCCAGTCATTAGCTTGCCAGTCAGCTAGCTAAGCAGAGATTTCAGCGGCCACGCATGAAAAACAACATAATACACCACATTAATAGATTTAAAGGCAAAAGCCACAGGATCATCTCAATAGGCACAGGAAAAGTTCTTCATGATAAAAACACTCAACAGACTAGACATAAGGAACTTGCTTCAACCTGATAAGGGGCACCTATGAAAACCTCACAGCCATCATCATACTTAATATTGACACACTGACTTTCTCCCTAAAATCAGAAACAAGCCAAGATGTTCAATCTCTCCACTCATATTCAACACTCTACTGCAGGTCCTAACCAGGCAATTAGGCAATAAAAGGAAATAAAAGGCATCTATAGGCAAAGGAAACAGCAAAGCCATCTTTATTTGGAAATGACACGATCTTGTGTATAGAAAATCCTAAGGAACCCACAAATGAAACTATTAGAGCTAACAAACAAGTTCAGAAAGGTTGCAGGATACAAGATCAATATACAAAAATCAATTGTTTTCTACACATCAGCAATAAACAATCCAAAACTCGAATTAAGAAAGTAACTCCATTTATAATAGTATTAAAGAGAATAAAATACTTAGGAACAAATGTAACAAAAGAAGAGAAGGTATGTATACCGAAAACTACGAAAACGTGGTTGAAAGAAACCAAAGAAGACCTGAGTCAATGGAAAGACATACCAAGGTCGTGGATCAGAACACTTGACATTGTCAAAAACTTGGATACTCCCCAAGTTGATCTACAGATTCAACACAGACCCTACCCTCGAATTAGACAATGTTTTATTAGCCATAACAGCCAAAGCACACGCAGCCAGAGAAAAAATAAATGGTACTGTATCAAAATTAAAAACTTTTGTGTTTCAACAGACACTATCAAGAAAGTGAAAACAACCCACAGGACAGGAGAAAATGTATACAAATCATATATCTGATAAGCGTCCTATATCCAGAATATTTAAAGAACTCCTTGCAACTAAACAATGAAAACACCCGATTAAAACACGGATAAATGATCTAAATAGACATATGTTGAAAGAAGATAAACAAATAGCCGAAACACATATGGAAAGATGGTCAGCATTCATTAGTCACAGCAGCTTAAAAAAAAAAAAAGTTACTTTCTCTCCCCAATAACTATCCGTGGCTGATAAGGCAGGTTCATAGGGTGCCAAACGCCTTCCACCTTATTTCTCCACCTCCCCTAGTGTGTAGCCCTTGTCCACATGACATCAAACATGCCACCACGTCCCTCTCTTGGCACAGAGAAAGGGAACGGAGGGCAGCTCCCATTCCTATGAGGACATAACCAGGAACTTGTCCATGTCACTTTTCATTGGCTAACACGTGGTCACACAGCCCCTCCCAGCTGCAAGGTCTTCTGGGGAATGTAGTCTTAGTCTGGGTAGCCATGCAACCAGTTAGCATTCTGACGATGAGGAGGGAGGCCAGGGACAAGTAGCTGTCCTCGTTCAACCTGCTCTGAGTGGCTGGACCACGAGGATTAAGTAAGACACAGTTGGTTTACAGGTTGACTCAGAGGAAACCCTGCCCAGGACAAGGAAATCAGAAAGAGGAATTGTTTATAGCAGGGCCATTAGCAGGAAGAACATAATGATTGGACTCAGTTTTCTGCTGAAAGTGTGCTTTAAATAATTTAGCCAGGTTGGTCTTGAAGTTAGAATGGCAACGATAGAAATAATAATAATTCGTAACGTATCTGCTGTGTGTCAGCACCCAAAAGCATTCTGGGAGTAAAGTACTACTACGATCCCATGTTTTGGGGGTGGGGAGGGAAACTGAGGCTCAGAGAGGTTAAGAGGCTGCCAGGTAGGTGGCACAATCACAGTTAAACCCAGCACCAGCTGGCTGCAAAGCCTGGGTCCTTGGCTTCCCCACAGGGATCCTGGTCGGGCGGTCAGACTAGTGATTCCAATGGACATCGATGCCAAGGTGAAGGTCAGCCTCCTCCCAGGTCTGCCTGGCTCGCTCTCCAGGGCCACGAACCCATCTCCTTGCACATTTTGCACAAGGGAAGCTTGTGACTGGGTCAAGGGTTGTTTCAAAGCCTCTTTATGCATATCAAGTCTTCCGGGTGGGCATTCATTGAGTGCTTTTGGAGGCTGCCATCTGCTAGGAACACAGAAGAGTTAAAATCCAAAGCTTGCCATCGGAGGCCTCCCAGTCTCCTGACATTTGTCTGCTCGTGACCTCACCACCCGCAGCTCCTTTGGATTCCGCATGAGTCATAGGACTTGCCAGGCCCAAGGCATAACCAAATGACTTGTTTGTCTGCTGAGGACGGGGCCCTGGGGCAAAGCCACTGATGTTCCTGAAAGAAACATTCCGGAATCAATGAGGGATGGGTTCGAGGGCTGGTGTGGGACCCAGAGCATGCGTGTGTCCCGTGGACAACAGAAGGACAGAGGCATTCGGTGGTGGGCAGGCAGGCATCCGCTGAGTGCCGGCCCAACGCGGGGCCTCTTGGGCTCCTAGAGAGCAGGTGGTGAGGTTGTTTTGAGGGATCAGTTCCTGTGTTAGAAACCGAGTCCAAAGATAAAGGGCGGAAACAGCCACTAGGATGTGTGTGATCATCACAGCCCGGCCCTGCTGCTCACATTGGAAAGGACAGAACAGGGAGGAGGTGGGGGGGGGAAGGAGGGAAACGAAGAAAGAAGAGGGGGATCTAGGGAGGGAGAAAGAAAAGCTAAATTCCCTTTAGCACCCTGGGGAGGCGGGGGGGGGGGTCACCAACAAGATATGATCCCTCGTTCTAATACCCACAAAACACACCTTGCAGCCATTTCATCACGAACACCTCAAGGTCTCTGCTAGAAAGGCGGATTTACTAATTTACACACCTGCCCTGTGCCAACCCTGGCTGGGCTCGGAGGAGGCAGATGAGAATAGGAGTAAAAGTAACGGCCAGCGCTTACTGAGCACCTACTATAAGCCAAGTCACGTTCTGAGTTCTTTAGACCTATCACACAACCCTGTAAGGCAGGAATGGTGATCATCCCTGTTCTACAGATGGAGATTCCGAGGGTCTGAACAGAAGCAGTTGAGGGGCGACTAAGTCAGAATTCAAACCAGGCTCCAGAGCCCAACCCCCCTCCTCTAGGAGGAGACCTAGCCTCAGGAGTCACGGCCGAGGGGGGGCGACCAGGGAGCAGGCAAACTCCTCCAGGTATAGCATAGAAAGCGCCACGATGGACACTCGGAGGCCGGAGAGAGCACAACTGCAGGGAGAGGCAGGGAAGGAGGAGGATGAGTGAGGCTGGGGGTCTGAGCCGGCCGGGACCAGGCATCAGGGGCCAATAGGCAGAGGCTCCCACGCGGGCCGGGCAGAGGAGCTGGAATCTTCCAGACAGGCGACTGGCCAAGGCCCAGCCTGGCAGTAATCCTCCTCAGGCTGCCTCGCCTTCCGATTAAACAAGCCTGAGTCCCCCCCCCCAGGCTAAGGGACTCCTAATCCCAGCCAGGCATTGCTGTCCTCTGGCTTGCTCTGGTCCTGGCAGGATCACAGCCCGGGGACGATGGTGGGAAAGCGGTCACCGGGAGAGGCAGGTCTGCAGCCCGGGGCACAAGGACCGCATGAAACTGCCTTCTCCAAGTCCAGGCCCTTCCTGGTGGGACTTGCCACGTCTCGTGTTGACATCATGGGATGAATCGTGCTGTTTGAGCTTCTGCAGCTACTTCTGCGCCTTAGGGCCACGTGGCGGTGTCTGGCCTCGATCACACCCACCACAGAGAATAATAGTCATGACAGCGATGGCGGCCATTTATGAAGCACTCTGGGCCGGGCGCTGCGGTTCGCGTGTTACCTTATCAAATCAGCAACAGGGATACCACAAACAGTAATAATAGCCCTCCCGAGAGCCGATGCCAGGCATGCTCCCCGTGGACGAGCCCCAAAACAACCCATGAAGGCGAGTGTCGGTGTCTTCTCCCTTCACGTTCCGGGGAAACCAAGGGATCTCGCTGAGAGCACACGGCTGGGCAGAGACCAGCATCCAAAGCGATGACCTCGGTGACCAAAGTCTGTGTATTTGAACTTGGCTTTGGACAGCATGGGCTGTCCAAGATTCGTAACAGCGTCCGTGAGGTTCAGATTGTCTCCTGAGTCCGTGCGGTTTCCGCCTATTTTATGCCACGGCCGCACAGAAGTGGGACCCAAACTGGAAAACTGGGTCCGTCCTTCCGCGATCTAGAGATGAAGTTGCAGACTCCCAGGCTAGATCTCCTATATTAAAAAGAGCTCACTGGGGAGCCGGGGTGGCTCAGCTGGTTGGGCGTCCAACTTCAGCTCAGGTCATGATCTCACGGGTCATGAGTTCGAGCCCCACGTCGGGCTCTGGGCTGACAGCTCAGAGCCTGGAGCCTGTTTCCGATTCTGTGTCTCCCTGTCTCTCTGCGTCTCCCCCACTCGCACTCTGTCTCTCTCGCTCTCAAAAATAAATAAACATTAAAAAAAATACAAAAAAGAGCTCATCACCTGGGACAATATATACTATGTCAGGTGACTTCTCACCGTGGCTTCTCCATCCAACTAGATTTGCCGAGCCCTTACTCTGTGCCGGGCAATACTCGACAAGGAGTTAGATGAAGAGGAAATTGAGGCACCGGGGGGGACGTGACTTGCCCAGGGTCACACGCCTAGTAAGTGGCAAAGCGGCAAACCCCAGCACTGACTGCCTAGCAGCCCCCCTCCCCGACACTTCGGAGTCAAAAGGAAATCACCTCGTGACCTGCTTCCCCAGACACGGGCGTCTTCTCCCGCGCCCTCCTGGGTGTGCTTCCCAGGCTGTGTCCGTGACTCTGCGGCGGCCAAAGAGAAATACCGTGTCTCTGGGCCTGCTTTCCAAGCAGCCTGAGCTGCCTCGAGGTCGGGACCCATCGGCCTTCAGTGTCTTCCGCACACAGCAGGCCTGCCTCACGGAAACCAGAAACCAGGTTCGTGGGTAAACGGCCAGACTCTTGTGCTGGCACCGAACCAGTGTCCCTGATGTCCCTGTCACTAATCCCAATGCTTTGGCTGCCATGTGCCTCTTAATCCCCACCCACGCAGTCAGCTGTTTGATTTTCTGTTCTTCTTACAACCACAGTTCTTAACCCAGCACGGAGAGGTGGCTGTTCCTCCAAAGGCAGGTGTCCCTTCTTGTTGCGACCACCTGGCACTTCATTGAATTTGACAACAGAAGGCGCTAGACGTGAATACTTGAAGCCAGGTGAGAGTGCGTCTCGAGGGTCCCCGGGAGCGGGCTTGGCAGGCCCCAAACTCGCTGCTGATGACCCGGGACAGACACCTTTACGTCTCTGAACCTGTTTTCTCCTTTGAAAACACGGGGGTAATAACAGCATCTCCCTATCAGGTCGCGGTGACGCTTGGCTGAAATCAAAGCCGAGCATTCCGGATTCAACACCTTCTAAGTGCTGTTACTGCCGCCGTCTGTGGCTGTTGTTCGTCGTCGGGCTTCAGGAAACCCAAGACGCCGTAGGTCCGAAGCCTGCAAACGTGGCCCACGGGCCAAATCTGCCCTCCCTTGGTTTCCGTACACAACGCCGAACCGGAACATGGGGCGCCTGTTTACTCAGCGTCCCTGGCCACTTCCAAACGACACTGCCGGCAGGGTGGAGTCGTGATGGACACCCCGGGGCTCTCGGAGTCTCAAGTCGTTCCTCCCTGACCCTTTACGGGGAAAACCTGCTGACCGTACAAGGCACGCTATCATTTCAGACTATGCCAGGAAAGAGAAGGATCCCACCAGTGCAGCTATGACACGCCGTCGGTGCCAGATGGATCCAAAGTTCAGGGATGAGAAAATGTGAAGAAAAAGGAAAGTACTTGGAAAGTTCCATGAAATACACTCTCGGTCATTTTCATTAAAGGACTTGATTACATGCTAAGTCTTTGTTTTTCCCTTCCCTCAACGACATGTTTAGACCTAGAAACACTTTCAAGATTAAACACTGGAGCACCTGGGTGGCTCAGTCGGGTAAGCGTCCGACTTCGGCTCAGGTCACGATCTCACGGTCCGTGACTTCGAGCCCCAAGTCGGGCTCTGTGCTGACAGCTCGGAGCCTGGAGCCTGCTTCGGGTTCTGTGTCTCCCTCTCTCTCTCGCTGCCCCTCTCCTGCTCGCTATCTGTGTCTCTCTCTCTCTTTCAAAAATAAACATTAGAGATACTTTGTGCAGTTAGCAAACACGTCTTTAAAAAAAAAAGAAGATTAAACACTGAACACAGAGGGCAACCTCGTGTCCCAGTTCACCCATTCTCTACTGCCACAAACATGCTGTGTGATCTTGGACAGGTTCATTTACCTCTCTGACGTCTCACTTCCTTACCTGGAGAAAGGAGATGGAGAGAGTGCCTACTTGCCTCATACGTGTAAAAGCAATTTGCAGGTGGTCCACAAATAGTAGCCACTCAACAAAGGGTAGATAGACATTATTAGAACTGGTTTGAAAATTCACTTATCTTGACCAAGCTGGTTTCCGTGGAAGCCCGGAGATCCAAAAGTCCCCCCTGGGGTCCCTGAAACACCACCAGTGGACACAGTCACTGCTCTCCTTCTGGGCCACAGTGAACATGGCAAGATCCCACTGTCCCAGGGAGTCACCGCCACTGGTGGGGGTCCCTGCCCTGTCCTTGACTTCCCTGTCGTCTTCCAAAATGACTCCGGGGTCCAGCGCGTCTCAGGCCACCAAGACGGCAATTGTGGAAGAAAACTGTTTTTTTTTCTCTCCGTGAGACTTTTGTTTTTCGGACTTAGATCCTGTCTCTTTGGCTCCCTTCATCAGAGGCGGGGTGGGTGACACATGGGCTCAGCATCTCGGCGATGGTGGATTCATCCCCTCTCATCACCCAGAGTGACGCTAGTGCTGGAGGCCCTTGAAAGTGGCGGCAAAGGACCGCCACCAGGGGAAGCCCGGAGAGATCCTTTTGTGCAGTTAGATGTCACTCAAACGGCGTCTCTGGGAACACCTCTAGAAGCTTCTCTTGAAACTGCTGTGCACTTCCAGGCAGGATGACACGGGCTGCTCAGACTTTGACACAGCCCTTCTGCTCCAAACGCTGAGCTGGGATCCGTTCAACAGGAAAAGAGAACACCAAACTCCCAGGTCCAGCCCTCCCGGTGTGTCGAATTAGACTGCAGAACTAGGCATTGGTAAGAAGCGACTGTGTCCACAGACAGGGCAGAGCTGTGACCTTCGAGAAGTTTCACATAGGGAAGCCCCGCGCTCATCCAGACTCCCTGACTGGGGGACCTTTACAAACCCTGGTACAGGAAAGTGGTGCTCCCAGTGGACAGAGGAAACAGAAGTTGGCATTCGGTCACCTAAGGCAGCGGGAATATGCAGAGCAGAGAACTTCCCAGGAAACAGTTGAATACAGAAGGAGGTCGAGAAATCTACACAAGGGATCCCTTTAGTCTTGGGCTGAATATTAAGTTGCATATGCACAGCACGGGGCAAGTTTTTGTGAGGTCTGGCATAGAACAGTGAGGGGTGAGTGGAGAGTCTAACACTGCGCGGGGCTAAGAGACAGTGGGGTTCGAGCCAACCAGAATGGAGAAGCACCGTGTGCCCTTATTCAGGGGACAGCCCACAAAATCCACTCTGGCGGTAGAGTATGGGGCCACTGTACAGTCGCCCCCAAGAAAGTCTAAAGTCCCCCCGTTCATGCTCTGTCTCTCTCTGTCCCAAAAATAAATAAACATTGAAAAAAAAATCTTTAAAAAAAAAAAAGGGGGTGCCTGGGTGGCGCAGTCGGTTAAGCGTCCGACTTCAGCCAGGTCACGATCTCGCGGTCTGTGAGTTCGAGCCCCGCGTCAGGCTCTGGGCTGATGGCTCAGAGCCTGGAGCCTGTTTCTGATTCTGTGTCTCCCTCTCTCTCTGCCCCTCCCCCGTTCATGCTCTCTCTCTGTCCCAAAAATAAATAAACGTTGAAAAAAAAAATCTTTAAAAAAAAAAAAAAAAAAAAAAGAAAGTCTAAAGTCAAGCCACA
This sequence comes from Prionailurus bengalensis, assembly GCF_016509475.1. Classification (NCBI taxonomy): domain Eukaryota; kingdom Metazoa; phylum Chordata; class Mammalia; order Carnivora; family Felidae; genus Prionailurus; species Prionailurus bengalensis. The sequence goes on along the minus strand of NC_057354.1, from coordinate 5,251,625 downwards.
ACAGACCGAAGGTGATCTTCCGGGGAATTAATTTCTTGCTATAATAAAACCTACTGCTCTTAAAAAAAAAAAAAAAAGACAAAATATCCAGACTGTCAATGACATACAGCAGATAGACAAAAACTGTTAGATGTACTGAGTAGGATTAATGGCAGATTAGACACTTCTAGACAAAATACCAGGGAATGTGACGTCATAACAGAAGCAACTAACCAAATGAACCACACAGAGGGAAGCGAGTGGGGGAAAAGTGGGCGGAGCCTCACAGAAAAAAAAAAGGATTGGAAAATGAACGGCTGGGATTTTCCCCAAATTTCATGAAAACTATAAACCCACAGAACCAGGAAGCTCAATAAACACCAAACCCAAGAAATATGTTTAAAAGGTACATCATGACCAAGTCGCATAAGACAAGGGATAAGTAAAAAGAAAGTAAGAGTGGCCAAAGGAATGAAGGCCATCACGTCAAGAGCAGCAAACATAAGGGTGACAACACGTGTCTCATCGGGGGCGGGGGGGGGGGGCGTGGGGGGAGGGGGATGCAAGCCGAAGACACCAGAGTAACATCTTTAAAGTACCAAAGAAAACAAGAAAACTAAGCCTATCATTCTATACCCAGGGAAAATGCCTTTCGAAAACAAAAATGAAACAGAGACATACAGATGCTGACAGAATTCATCGCCAGCAGCCCTGCACTGCAGTAAATGTTAAAGGAAGACCGTAGAGGGCGCCTGGGGGGCTCAGTCGGGTAAGCGTCCGAGTTCGGCTCAGCTCATGATCTCCCGGTTTGTGAGTTCGAGCCCCGCGTCGGGCTCCGTGCTGACAGCTCAGAGCCTGGAGCCTGCTTCGGATTCTTTGTCTCCCTCTCTCTCTGCCCCTCCCCAGCTCTCTCTTTCTCTCTCTCTCTCAAAAATAAATAAACATTAAAACAAAATTTTAAAGGAAGACCGTCAGGCAGAAGGAGAGTGATGCAGACCGAAGAGCGTCTTTCCTAGAGCCGTTGCACCGGCATACAAATTTGAGAATTAGCTTGCCCATTTCTGCAGAAAGCCGGGTGGGACTTCCGGTAGGAGTTTAAAGAAAACTTGAAACTGACACTGCCTGATCTCAAGACTTACTATCAAGCTACGACGTTCAAGACAGTGTGGGATTGACACGAGGTCAGACAGACAGACACACAGACAGAATAGATTCAAGAAATAGACCCTTAGATGGGGCGCCTGGGTGGCGCAGTCGGTTAAGCATCTGACTTCAGCCAGGTCACGATCTCCCGGTCCGTGAGTTCGAGCCCCGCGTCGGGCTCTGGGCTGATGGCTCAGAGCCTGGAGCCTGCTTCCGATTCTGTGTCTCCCTCTCTCTCTGCCCCTCCCCCGTTCATGCTCTGTCTCTCTCTGTCCCAAAAATAAATAAACGTTGAAAAAAAAATTTTTTTTTAATTTAAAAGAAAAAAAGAAATAGACCCTTAGAGAACCCATTGATTTTCCACAAAGATGCGAGGTCATTTAATGGCACACTTGCATGACCCAAGAAGTGAATGCCTCCTTAAAGTTTGTGCCCTAGATGCCCCCACACCCCTCTCCCTGGTCCCAGTCCTGCTGTTGAATGATCACAAAGAAGTTGCTGTTGATAAAAAGGCTCACCCTGTGGGCATGTATCAGATCGATGTCTCACCAAATCAGCCGAAAGCTCCGGGAAGGCCGAGGTCCCACTGACCATGTCTTGTTCAACAACTGAAGTTTAACGGACACCAACACTGAATCATTTTAGGCCCCCCAAACACACGCACATCCGGTCCTTCAGCTTTGCCTCAACAGCATCATCTGAGGAATGGTCCCCTACTTTCTCAAGCTGACCAAGAGTGCCTGCTGGTTTTTCATTTCTAGAAACAGGCCAGCTTCCGTGATGCCCCTGCTTCCTCAAGCTAATCATGGCAGGTGTCAGTGCCCTGAGGCTCGGCCCAGGTGGGCCCCACCCAGTTACCCAGCATCGTTACCCCCATGGATATTAATTATTCTTACCCTTCCCTACCCCCCCCCCCACTCCCTCACCCAGCTTCCCGGATCACCTCCCAAAGCACCTACTTGCACCCAAATCTTGTCTCAATTCTGCTCTAAGAGGAACTCAAACCAAGACATCGGCAAGTATGGGAGCCCCTACAAAATTCCAATTTGTCTGAGCGAGGGGCTGACTTCTCTCGTTGATTCGGGCACCTACTCGAACAGTTATAAACCCAGCTGAGAACATCTCATGGGTTTGCCTCGCTGTCAGACTACATAGCAAAGGTCAGGAGAAATCTAGATGCAAACGCAGTACCGTTGCACTGCTCTTGATTAATCTCACCTTTACGAAGTCTTAGTGACCCTTGCTGAATGCAGGTGGGGACCGGGGACAAAATCCAAACTTGCGCTCCGGGGCCACTCATTTCCCGCGAGCGGTTTTGAAGCCAAAACAAACAAGCAAAAGACAACAACCGAAGACAACGGTGATGACGGAGACAACGCTTTACACCCTTGCGACTCGAGGCGTGGTCCCCAGACCCGCAGAGGCAGCACCAGGAACTCGTTGGAAATGTGCAGCCTCGGCCCCACCCCAGCCCCGCTGGCTCACGTGATGCAGGGGACTCGGGCGCTCACCGCATCCGGAAGTGCTGCCTCTAAGGATGGGAGGAGTTTCACGGGTGGGGGGCGAGGGGGCGGGGATCGTGGCTAACGCACAGGGTCTGGAGTCAGGCTTGGGGCGGGGGGTGGGATTCCCATCCTGGCTCCATCACTCGCCAGATCTGTGGCTTGGGGCCAGTCACCCTCTCCGGGCCTCGGTTTCCTCGCTGGTTGGGTACCTCCGTGGCAGAGCTCCTGTGAGGCTTACCTGTGACAATCGACTGAAAGTAGGGGCCCCTGGGGGGCTCAGTCCGTTGAGCATCCGACTTCGGCTGAGGTCATGATGTCACAGCTCGTGAGTTGGAGCCCGGCGTCGGGCTCTGTGCTGAAGGCTCCGAGCCCGGAGCCTGCTTCGGAGTCTGTGTCTCCCTCTCCCCCTGCCCCTCCCCCACTCGTGCCTGTCTCTCTCTCAAAAGTAAATAAATGTTAAAAAAGAAATAAATAAATACAGTAACGCAGCGCACACAGTAGACCATGGCTGGCACACAGGAGATGTGGTGATACGGCCACCTCTGCCCCCACCTGAGGTCAGCAAGTGGTTCTGGGTTTTTCACCCGAAGCGGGAAAGTTGTACATCGACAAAATATTTTGGATACGGAGTTTGCAGGGAGTCAGGAGCCAGAGAACCAAAGGTCTCAGCTTTAATAGTGACACCGGAAGGAGTCAGCCCCCTGCCTGAGCCTCGGATCCCTCCCCCGCCCCCCGAAAATGAAAGCGAATCCCTTACTTCTGCGACTCCCAGGTGGACAGTCCCCTGGGGAGTTTCATCATCCCGGCGCCTGGGCCCTACCTGCAAACCCCCTGAGGTAATGGCCTGGGGGGTGGCCTGGGCCTCCTGAGGTTTGGGAACTTCCCAGGTGGTTGTCTGTCATGACCCACCGAGACTGAGCAAGCGGGACTCCTGCAGGCTTGTCATCCCGTGACCACCGCCAGCCAGGAGACCCAGGATACAGGGAAAAGCCCACAGGCATTTTCAAGCTGCAGGGTCGCCTTTGAAAGTTCATCCTCACGCCCCGATTTATCTTTGGCAGGAACTGAATTCCACGCGCTGAATCAAGATCTGTGGGCACAGCGGCAACGTTCGTCTCGCCCCACTGCCAAATCACATTTCGTCAGCACAGAGCTCACTCCACACGGACCCCAAATCCTTCGCTCTCCTTCTTCCAAGGAGCTTTTGCTCTGGGGCGGGTTTTTTGGGTTTTTTTTTTTTTTTTTTTTTTTAATGTGTGATTGACCTGTGATTTTTCCTTGAGGTGAACTTTATAAAGTACCTCCAAATCCTTTAAGAAACTGGGAGGAGCATAAATCTTAAGAAACTGTGACCACGGATGTAATTCATCAGCCGAGTCTGCGAAATTCCTGCAAAGCATTCGTGGAAGGGAATAGTATGTAAATCCCAAGTAATTGGACGTACATATGTAATTTATCAGCGGGCTTTGATAAACGCACTGCCTCTGCGTTTTCTGGCCAGTGGAGGAGTTCGGAGGGGCCTTAACAGACCACCCATTGCACGGGCACCGGGGAGAAGACCGTCATGCACAAGCGGGGGAGGGGGACGGCGATCTCCCGGCACCAGGGCAAGGCCTACAGACTGCGACGCACCGCCCCCCCCCCCGCCGCCACCCCAGCATCTCCTCCCCTCCACGCAGAAGCTTCCTTCACCTCCAGAGTGTTTCCCAGCTCCCCCCACAACTAAGCTGCCGGATTGAGCAGATGAAAATACAGGACAGCCGGTTAAATTGAATTTCAGGTCAACGACAAGGCATCTTTAGGGAAAGTATAGCCCATGTACTGTTCGGGATATACTTATACTAAAGGATTATTCTGTTAGGAGGGCATCTGTATTTTATCCGGCAACCTTATTCATGGCCTCCCCAGCAGACATTAAATTCCTTTTTCTCAGCCTCGACGGGGAAAGAGAGTGATGCAGGTGACTTGTTCCAGTCACTGTTTTCCATAGAACTCTTGCCAGCCTCCTTTCCCCGTCCGAAGTGGAAACAGCCACAGAAGTAAACACCAGTCTTTATTTCTACTTCAGTAACAGAATACCATTGCTCACTGACATAGCTGGGTGCGGTGATGGGCCTAATGTTGGGCCAAGGAGGACAGAAGACGGAGTGGTTTGCAGCATGCCTGGGAGTAATTCTTAAAAGGAAGTCTCCTCTTCCCCCATCCTACTGCTTAGAACATTGTTGTGTTGGCTGGAGCTCCAGCAGCCACATTGGGCCTGTAGACAAGGGTCACATTCTAAGTGTGGCGGGGTAGAAAGCCGGGTCCCTGGTAGCCCCAAGCAGCAGAGCAAGCACATCAGCCGCGGACTCCCGCCTCCAGACCTCTTTCACAAGAAGGAAGGATCAACTTCTATCTTGTCTTGGCCGATGTTATCTGTGGCTTTTCTGGTCTTGCAACCAGAATGTATGAGCCTTTAACAACATCTCCAGCAGATTGCATCACTTTCTAGTCACAGTAAGTCAGTCCAGTTTAAAAATCCAATCTGAAATTCAGGTTCAATCTTATCTCCTCCTAGGCACCAGGCCTGGTCGTGTTGGAGGCTCCTGAGACTTTCGGGGAAGGAGTAAGACAAGCTGTAAGTACCTGTTGGGAGAAGGAGCCCAAGGCATCGAGGGTGCTTGCCAGGGGAAGATGATCCATTTTGATGGAGGACCCTAGGAGGCTTCCAGGAGATAACGGCACTTGAGAAACGGGGCCGTGATTCTGATGGGAGGACACCACGTGCGGTGGGCGCTGTGCCCCCAATGAGGGTGTGAGAACTCACCAAGGCACGAGCACACAGACAGGTTTGGGAGTGGAGATCGGGGACATGGGGTCCACTGAGCGTTCGACCCAGGCCATGTCCAGAGCAGAGAGCAGGGCTGCGGGCACCTACCCTCTGGCCACCGGGCCCTCCCACCTGTGGCTGCCCACACGGTCATTTCCCAGCTTCCATGAGACACCTCTGCCCTCCACGCTTCTGGAAAAAAAGAAGTCCCTGCATTCTTCTGCATGGACTTCTCACCCCCAAGTTCTGATAACCCCGTTTGCTCACTCTCACCCACGCTGATCCACAAATCTGAGCCAACTTGTCACCCAGCCACAAGGCAAGCAACTCCCAAATCTGGGGGTTACTTTGGGGGTACTGAACTAGAGTGGCCCAGGGGACACCTCCATTGTCAGAGAATTGCCCCCTCCCCTACCCAGCAGAAGTCTGTTGCACCCGATGAGGCCCGGGAGACCCGTGGTGACAGCTGATTGGACAGCCACGGATACTTGTCCCTGCCTAGACCAATCAGAATCTCTCTTCTGGTTATTTGGAATTGGAGCTCAAGACTCCAGGACAGAGCTTTGCAGAAAGGGAGAGCCCCTAACCCGTAACCCGTCCAGTACCTCCCCCTTCAGGGACTGGCCCTTGCTGCTTCATGAATCATGAGAACCATTGGAAGGAACTCGACCCACGAGTGAGTTTCTAGGCCTCTTAATGCTTTGGTCTCTCCATCGGAACAATGGGGAAGGCGGCGACCAGGAGCTCATCCCTCGGCATTCGTTGAGTCCCTGCTACGGTTTCCACATCGTGCCGAGCCATCCGTGCTTCCTAGGGGGCTCGCAGCGCCTTGCAAGCATCATGGGGGGTGGGGGGTGGGAATCTGCCTGTGTGCACGCTTGCATCGGGCCTCATCAGTGCTTCTCCTGAGCGCTATTGAGTCCCTGGCACACAGAGACCCTTGGAGTCAGTTTCATTAGAGAAAAAGCCAACTTAATTCCAGCCCGGCGAGGAGGCTCTGAATCAAACGGCCGCCTTTTCCCTCCAGAGCGTCTTCAGGCTGACCCCCCGGGTGCCTTTCCGTCAGGGGAAAGATTGGACCGCCCGGCAGTTATCGACAGAGATGGCAGACAGACATTGATTGGGAACATGGAACTGGTCTCTCATTTCCAAGTGCCAGCTGCGAGCAGTGATGGACGGGGCTCCGGGAGCCCTCGCGTCTCCCAGAGCAGGGGCCATCCGGGTCCGCCTGTCTGTACAGTTCAGGGACACAACCCGCCACCAGTCGCTGAGCTCAGAAGGAGAGACGTGAACGCTGCGACCCAGCAGCGGGGCCCTGACCAGGGGGGTTGCAAGAGTGAAGCTGTAAAAGTGTAAATGACTTCAGAGGAGTAGCTGTCTGCTTTCTCCGGCACAGACGCTCTGTCCCGATCGGAATCCTCCGTCCTGCCCCCACCGCCCCTGCCCTGCAGACACTTCTTCTCCTGGAAGCTCACAAAGCTGGCTTCCCTGTCCCCTGAATCTCGGCGTGCTGATCCGTCCCAGAGCACAGGGCAAGGAAGAGCAGGTTCCCAGAGGGAATGGGGGTGCTCACGTCCAAAGGAGAGGAAGCAGGACACCCCTCAGCGCTCCCGGGCCTCATAGACTCTGAGCTCAGCTGGGCTTTGGAGGTCCTCCCTGATGTCACCGCCGCCTGTCACAGCGGTTACCAAATTGTGTCACACGCCTGCTTTGCCACGGGGTCCTCAGCACTAAACCCCAGAACACTCCCCCCCAAACAGCGTGTGTCCGGTGAGCTTTCCAGGAAGGCTCTGGAGCATTCCTGTGGTCAGTGGCTTCAGCAAGGCTCATGAGACTCGGTTTCCCTTTCCAGGGCATAGCTTGCTCTGTCTGGCTTATTCAAAGCCACTTTCCAGGGGCGCCCGGGTGGCTCAGTCAGTTGAGCATCCAGCTTGGGCTCAGGTCATGATCTCAAGGTTTGTGGGTTCAAGCCCCACGTCAGGCTCTGTGCTGACAGCTCAGAGCCTGGAGCCTGCTTCGGATTCTGTGTCTCCCTCTCTCTCTGCCCCTCCCCCACTTGCACATGCACGCGCACGCTCTCTCTCTCTCTCTCAAAAATATATAAACATTAAAAAAAATTTACAAAGCCGTTTTCCAGCCCTCCCGAGTACATAAGGATCCTTTCAAGCACTGATGCTCTGACTCTCCGTTAAGGAAATCAAAGTTCCCTTATGGCCCGGAACCTTCTGCCAGCGAGAAGGGGTCTGAGGATTGGGTCAGACTCAGCCTGCCTCTTTACTCCACCTTGCTCACTGCTGGGACTGGGTGAGGGGAGGTGGGGGGCAGGTGGCCGACTGACACATCGGTGGGGTGCATCTGGCCACTGATTTGTCTGCTTGGTGTTCAGGTTTTCGTCACTATCTTTGCCTTTTATTATAAGGCCTCAAAGTCCTTTCAGAACCAGGCAGGGACTTGAACATCACATATATAAAAATATGAAAACTAAAGATGTGTCACTGGGACCCCCACGGCCGAGTGGCCCCACACCTGCTCTTCCCAGGAAGGCCCTAGGGACCGACTCTTTTATGGGGACCTTTCTACTCAAATAGTCGACTGAAGCCTGCAGGCTGTGCTGGGCCATGAGCATCCACGGGCAGGACCATGGATCACCACTCCCCTGCTCACCACTGACCCCCGCAGGAGCGCAGTTCTGGAAGGACTAACGCAGGAATGCAGGAGGGCAGGGACGAACTGCTTCCTTGCTCACGCTCCGTCAGGATACGGGGTCTCCCGGAGAGCAACCAGAGGCAGGGAAACTAAAACGCCACAGCGCCGAGGTCTCTTTCATCGGGGCCCCTGTGACCTGCCCCCAACTCCGTTGGTCTCTTGGCTCATTCCCTGCCCATCACCCACTCTGGTCCCCCCGCGAGGACCCTCCTCGGGGCCCTTGCACCTGTGGGCTTCTCACCTGGATTTCCCTTCCTCCAAAATAGTCCCACTTCTTTCCCTCGCTCAAATGCCCCTTCCTCTGAGCAGTCTTCCCTGATTGCTCAGATAAAACAATTGCAAGACCGCCAGACTCTCCATACACCTACCTTGTCATCCCTTTCTTTACGGCACCTCCCCCCACCTGGTGTCACACTGCATGGACGTGTTTGTCATCGCGTCTCTTATTTAAAGGGGAGCTTTGTGAAGACAGAGACCGTGTCTGCCTCGCTCACCACTAAAGCTCAGCAGCCAACACATAGTGGCGTGTGGCACGTATCTGCGGACTAAATTAATTCCCAGTTCAGAGATGAAGTGAGGGAGACTGGAACAGGTGAAGAAACGCCACCGGAAGACGCGCGTGGGCGGCAACCTCACCCCCCACCTGCTGGGCTCAGATTCTCACCAAGTCAAGACGATGGTGGCCGTCATGGCAGGTGCTGAGACCCGGGAAAGGTACCCACGGGACACAGGCCCCTCAAGGCATTGCTCAGAGAAGGACTTTCTAGAGCTTTATTACATTTGGCAAGAGATAATTAACTGTGTCCTTTGTATCAAACGGTATCGGAGGAAGGCTACCCTCAGCTTCTGCCAGTGCCCAGGCAGTTTTGCAAACCAAATTATTACTAAATATAAATATTTAATGAGGCTTGTCCTCCAGATCTCCCTCCTTTGTCCGCAGTCATTAAATACAATCTCACAGCCAAAATTCAAACGGTGCTGAGACTTCCGTGGGAGGAGGGAGATTTCAAATCCATTCGAGATTACCCTTAATAGCCAACGAAGAAAGAAAGCAGATAGAGAAGTCCTGTTGGATATTGTGGTGGCTTGAATGGTGTCCCCTCAAGATTCATGCCCCCTCAAGATTCATGCCCCTCCCAAACCATAGAAGGTGACTTTATTTACAAGTAAGGTCCTTGCAGATGTGGCTAATTAAGTTCATATTTGATTAGAATAGGACCCGAATCCACTGACTGAGGTCCTCAACGAAGAGGAAAGGAGGCAGACAGAGACACACGCAGGGGAGGAGGCCATGTGACAACACAGGCAGAGAATGGAGTGACGGCCATAGCCGGGCCCACCGGGAGCCACCAGAAGCGACCAGGAACGGCCTCTCCCAGGGAGCCTGCGATGCAGGGGCAGCCGGCCACCCTGATTTTGGACTTCTGGCCTCCAGAGCCGTGAGAGAATAAATTCCTGTGGTTTCAAGTCACCCAGTCCGTGGTCTTTTGTCCTAGAAGCCCCAGGACACTCACACAGGCACTTTGGCATGTTCCCCAGGGCCCAGCGGGGCTCCTTTCCATCGGAGGCCTGAGCAGGGCCAGGGGCTGGAAATGCGCAGTGGTTTCTGAGCGGTGGGTGGCTGCCCCCGTGGCCGCGCCCAGGCTGCCCCAGTGTCTCCTGCCGGCCAGCCCTCCGCGGGCACCCTCAGCTCACTCAGCCCCAGACACCTGGCACCCCTTGCTGGGCTCCCAGAGAGCCCCGTGCTCCCCCTCCTCACTCCCTACCCCCACGGCCGGAGACCGCACCCAGGATGAACCTCAGGTAACCCCACCCCCATCAAGGGAGCTCAGCCCAGAGGCACTGATGGCTGGAACACCTGCTGAGGGAGAGGGGACAGGTGTCAGTGCCATGCTACTCACACCGTGATGTGCCCAGAATGCCCTGGGCACCCCGTCCAACGCAGGTGCTGATGTGGCAGGGGGTGGGGCCCCAGGCTCTGCACTTCTTTTTTTTTTTTAATTTTTTTAACGTTTATTTATTATTGAGAGACAGAGAGAGACAGAGCGTGAGCAGGGGAGGGGCAGAGAGAGGAGGAGACACAGAACCTGAAGCAGGCTCCAGGCTCCAAGCTGTCAGCACGGAGCCTGACGTGGGGCTCGAACTCACGAACCGTGAGATCATGACCTGAGCCGGAGTTGGACGCTTAACCGATTGAGCCACCCAGGCGTCCCTGCGAGACTCTGTATTTCTAACCAGCTCCTGGGTGATGCTGCTCCTGCGGCTGGTCAGAGACCACACTCAGTGGAACGGCTCTGTAAAGGCCTCTCTGCTCTTTAATCCCTATCTGGTCTGCCCGGAAGGGACCAGATGTTTCGAGAACCACAGTGAATAACTACACCTCAAAAGGTATCCCAGACAGACACCCTCTGTGTGGGCTGGCTCTGCTTGGAGTTGTTCAGATGGGGAAATGGGTTTCTTCTCCAGCGGAGGAGAGTGCCGTAGCACGGACAGCGCTAAGGAGACGCGAGGGTCGAATGCTTCCCACCCCCCTCTCCCCACCCTCCCACCCCGTCCCCCACCAACAGCAAGAAAGGGGCACGTAAAGTTACAGCTGCATAAAGTTGTATGTACTCAATGCCCCCGAGGGCTCTTAGAGGTTAATCCAGAGGTGAGCGCCTGGGAAAAATCTTCATTTCCCCCAAAGAAAAGGACTCACATTTGCTGTGCTCTATGAGCTGTCATCCATCGGCTGGTTTAATACCTAGGAGCACTCTGTGAGATGAGTACTCGCGTCTCCATCTACCAGACAGGGAGACAGCGTTTCAGAGAGAGGAAGTGACTTGCCCAAGGTCACACGGCCCACAAGTGCAGCGCAGAATCGAGAGCCCTGGCTCTTTCCGCTATGTTGCACGTGTTGAGAGCCAAGCAGCTTCTAGGGATCATTTCCTGCCTGGATGATCCTGAGAGAGCAGACAGAGGAGAGAAAACCGGGTGGGCCTGCCAAGAAGTGCCAAATTGTGTTACCAAACGAAGCCCTCTGGCTTCTTCCTTGTGATCCAGAGATTGGGAGGGAGGCGATGTCTTTGCCTCCTGGGAAGGAAGGAGCCGAAAGAGTGGGGAGCAAGCAGGGTACGGATGACAGCGAAACGGAGCCCGGAGAAATATGGGGAAACCTCCCAGCTTTTCCAGGAACTGCCACCTCCCCCCTCCTGAGTCTGTCCTGGGAGGAAAAAAAAAAGCCTCACACTCTGCAAGTATGGGGCCCAGTCGGGGTCACGTGGAGCTCAACCAAGGCCACGGTGCGCGGCAGGCTTTGGAGGGGATGTTGAACTCCCACCGGAGGGATGGGAGGTAAGTCCAGCCAATGTGACATTGTTCTTGCGTCTTGTCTTCCTGGTGGAGAGCCAGCCCAGGCATTGGCCAAACCCTGGACTCTGGTCTAACCCAGGCCATCATCTCTTGCCCTCGGCTGTGTTCACAGCCTCCTCAGCTGGGAAAGGAGGTTAGTAACTCCCCCAACCCCAGCTGACATGTAATTAACCGAATTCACCCCGACCCCAAGAAGCAAAAGTGGTCAAACCAAGAACTGACCTCAAAGGGGCCCTCCCCAGCGAGATTGGCCCTTCGCCCGGAAACTCTCTGCGACCACCTGCTGGTGCTCCCCCACCCCCAGCCTGGAGGCTCCCGGTGCCTCCTTGCCAAACACCTTTCTCTAGAGACCTGGCTACCGAACAGCTCAAGCACGTCCTCTTTTTCCCCTGAAGACAGATCGTTACCACTGGAACGGGCACAGACTGGGAGCTGTATAGAAAGGCCGGGACCTTGCCCATCTCTGCCCCTCAGTTGCCCCTCAGCCTGGCACGCAGGATCCGCTTGAGACATCATCTGGAGTTTACGGAAAAGTAGATGTCAAAGCCAAGCCCCGGACACCCCGGGAGATGTTCAAAAGCCGGCCATCGTGCTTTTTAAAGGTGGGACCCCCCCCCCCCCCCCCCCCCCCCCCCCCCGCCAAGCCCTCCAGCACCTTCTGTGACTGGCGCTGCGGAGGGAGCGGGCACAAGCTGGGGCCCGAACAGGGCGGTTCACAAGGGCAAACCCCGCTCAAGCATTCCCGTCCCTTCCCCTTCGTGCAGCCACACTTTATCTCCCGCTACAGGAGGGATTGATCTCCACGTCAGGCAGAGCGGAGCCTCACCTCCAACTAACTCACATAACAGATTAGAAGCTGATCAGACGCGCTGTTAACGCGGCACTTTGATAACAATATCGCTTAGATCTCACACTGCTTAATTAGATTTCATTCATTGCCATCACTCGCCTCATTTGAACGCCTCGTTTATAATTTATGGTCTTTAGGCATCTGGTTGTTCATTTGTAAAGTGGGAGGAGACAATCACCAGGCAAAAGGAAAGCAAGAAGAACACGGATCTGACTTCGCCCAAGGCCTGAGGGGCTGCAGAAGAGCCCGCTCGGCAAGCTGCGGGTCGGAGCTGCGGGCCTCCTGGGCACAGCGCCCCCTGGGTTCTAAGCCCGGAGCGCGCACCCCGCCTTCCAGCTGCCGGAGGGAGTGGAGGGCGCAGGCCCCGCCCATCAGCTTGTCTGACTGGTGGGGCCCACGCATTGGTTCCAAAATAGGCACGTGACCCAACCCAGGCCAGTGAGAGTGAGTCCTGGGATATTTGTGGCAACTACCGGGAAAGAGCCTCCCCCACCACTCCAGGCAGCTGGACCCCACTCTGCATTGGCGGGAGGGCGGCTGCCCGCCCCCCCTGAGGGAGGGGGGGGTGCATGGCACCAACGCACAGGGAAGCAAGACAGGGAAATGGGGAGGACAGATTCCTGGCACCATTTCTGAGCACCTGGGTTCAGCCATGCCCGGACCACCCCTTGGATATTTTAATTTTGTGAGTCAGAATGTTCCCCCGTTTCCTTAGTCCTATTTGAGTCGAGTGTCTTGCACCTGCAACAGAGAGAAGCTCAGCTAATTATATGTCAGAGACAAGGCTCATGAGAAGAGTCTAGTCACCAACTCTCCTAAAACCCCATTAGCCACTAATTTCTAAGCATTAAAAAATGTGAAAAGTGCTATCAAGATGCCATTTTGAATTCATAGGGAAGAGAATAATTATCTTGGCGAGGCTTTCCCTGAGTTACCCAGAATTTCCACATCACCCCCAAAACATAACACATTCCCTTACCCTCCTTCATTTTTTCTCCTTAGCGCTTATGATCAAGTCCACCAAAATATTTCACTTGTTTACTTTTTTATCATCTGTCTTTCCCCAGTAGACTGTCAGCTCCATGCATGCGGGCAATTTTCTATGTTTTGTTCACCGCTATGTCCTTCTATCAGTGGGAACTGGTACAGAGTAGACATTCAGTAAATAGTTGTTGCATTTCAATATCGCATACTGAATACTGTTGTAGGGATTTTACTCAGCTACTAATAGGAGATGGAAAGAAAGTAGTATGGAAGTTTATTTTTCCTGCACATTAAAGAAATCGGAAGTAGTTGGTCCAGGGCTGCTGAGGCAGCCACACATTGTTCTCTGGGACCCACATGCTTTCTACCCTTGGATTCCTCTGTCCTCAGTGCATAGTTTATTTTTCAAGGTCATCGTATGGCGCTCCAGCCATAACATCTGCAACATTGGAAAAAAGGAGATACTCAATGTGCAGTCCTAGAAGAGCAAACAAACACCTATCTCATTGGCCACCTCTGGCTGCAAGAAAGGTTGGAAAATGTAGTCTTTCATACAGACACATGGCCACCCAAAATAAAATTTTAAAAGGATGGAAATAGATCTTGGGTTGGAAGGTAGCCATCTCTATGAGGAAAACAACAACAACAACTAGAAGCCATATAAACAAGTCAATGATAGCATATCCATGCAATAAAAAACTATTCAACCATTAACTGTGTTTTTTAAAACTCATATTGATGAGGGCAGCTGGGTGGCTCAGTCGGTTTAGTGACCGGCTCGTGGTTTTGGCTCAGGTCATGATCTCGCGGTTCATGGGTTTGAGCCCCTCCTCAGGTCGGGCTCCCAGCCGCCAGTGCAGAGCCTGCTTGTTACCCTTTCTTTCCCTCTCTCCCTGCCTCCCCCCGCTTGTGTACATGCTCATGCGCTCTCTCTCACTCTCAAAATAAATACATGAGTTTTAAAATTAAAAATACAAATAAAACCCTGACCAATGCGAGAAGATGTCTATGATACAATATCATATGCAAAAAAAAAAGAGATATCCAACCACCCAAGACCTCCATATTTGTAATCCCACTTCCCAACTACACACACGTGTACACACGAAAAGATGTCAAAGAAATACACCACGATGTTGAGTATTTTCCTCTAATTAGATCAGCTGCAGATGGTTTCTATTTTCCTTTTATGCTTTCCTTTCTTTTTTTTCATGTGCTTTCAATAAAGTTGCTGCTTGACGGTGAAAAAGGCCAAGTCACTAAGATTTTAAGTAAAAAGTAGGAGTGACTGGGACCCTCACTCCTGCTTTAGTCTCCCGGTCTAGCCATTTTGCCATGAGGCAAAGCCTGGGGTCACAACGAAGAGAAAGAGAGGGAGTAGAAATGTGGAAGGACTTGAGAAAGGGAGAGAAACTGAGAGAGGAGAAGGGAGGGGCAGTGGCTTTGAGGAGGGAACATTCAGGAAGGCGGGGAGGGAAGGCAGGAGGGGAAGAGAAGGAGGGGAGAAAGCAGGGGGGGGGGGAGGAGGGGAACAGAGAGAAGAAAAAATATCCCTGGGTCGCCGCAGTCTTTCCTGGGATGAATTCCAGAAATAGCGCTGGAGTGTGTTTCCCCCACAAACGCCCAAGACCCCATGCCCCCCACCCCTCCCTAGCCATGAACCCCCATCCCCTCAAGCTCCAAGCAGGTCCTTGGGGGTTTTCTTTGATCACAAAAACGAGCAGCAAACCCCCAGCCAGCCCTGACCTGACTCACTCCCTCTCCCTTGCTCGTCCCCTGTCCAAAGCCTCTCTTGGCTCATGTGTGGCCGTCCCCGGTTTCTCTGAGCCCTGCAGCTGTTTCAACTCAGCTCCCTCCCCCCAAACCCACCCCAGGCTTGTGCTTGCACTGGGTAGGGGCTGGAGTCGGGCTTCCTCTCTAGGCAGCCATACCCCCAAGAGGAGATGGAAAACAAAACCCATGGATAAATAGTGTGGTTCACAGGCCTTTCCGACATCCTGCCTGGAGCAGAGTCGGGCCCTGGAAAAGTTCATGGGAAATCCTGGCACTCAAACGTTATTCAGCAACCACAAGCTGTATCTTAGGTCTGAATCCCCAAAACAAAGATGTACGTTTTTCTTTTTTCTTTTTCTTTTTTTTACAATTTAAATCCCAGTTAGTTAACGTATAGTGTAGGGGAGCCTGGGTGGTTCAATTGGTTGAGCGTCCAACTTCAGCTCAGGTCATGATGTCACAGGATGTGGGTTCGAGCCCCGTGTCGGGCTGTGTACTGACAGCTGGAAGCCTGGAGCCTGCTTTGGATTCTGTCTTCCTCTCTCTCTACCTCTCCCCCAATCACACACTCTCTCTCTCAAAAATAAATAAACATTAAAAAAATACAACCATATAGTGTAGTAATGATTTCAGGAAGAGAATTTAGTGATTCGTCACTTACATATAATGCCCAGTGCTCATCCCAAGAAGTGCCCTCCCTAATGCCCATCACCCATTTAGCCCATCCCCCCACCCAACACCCCTCCAACAGCCCTCAGTTCGTTCTCTGTATCTGAGTCTCTTATGGTTTGTCTCCCTTTTATCTTATTTTTCCTTCCCTTCCCCTATGTTCATCTGTTGTGTTTCTTAAATTCCACATATGAGTGAAAGCATATGATATTTGTCCTTCTCTGACTTAAAATAACTTAGCATAATATACTCTAGCATCATCCACATTGTCGCAGATGGCAAGATTTCATTCTTTTTCATCGCCGAGTAATATTCCATAGTATATATACACCACATCTTCTTTCTCCATTCATCCATCGATGGACATTTGGGCTCTTTCCATACTTTGGCTACTGCTGATCGTGCTGCTATAAACATGGGGGTGCATGTGCCCCTTCGAAACAGCATTTTTGTATCTTTGGACGATGTAAGTTTCTCTTCAGATGCTCTCTTCTCCCCAGCCAGCACACCATCTCCAAATACAGGGGCCTCCAAACACAACTCTGAAACAGATCTTGAGATTGAAAGCACATTCTCAAAGCTTATGCAGTCCAAACACAGTCCACTGCCCCCAGAAAGTTACCAGCTCTGGTCCCACCCATGCCCCAGCCTCCCCTCTCAGAGCTGCCAACGACCAAGACCTGGGCCACCCACTGCAGCAGCCGCTAGGACCACGCCGGTCCCCAAGCACCTGCAGGGTGGACGCAACTGGAGAGCTGAATTTTTCAAGTTTATCTAACTTTGATAAACTTGAATGTTAACACTGAACAGTGAAACAGGTTTCTGTAAGACTTTATTGTTTTGCAGAACTACCATATTCTCTTCCTATCACTGCCATGAGAAATTACCAGAAATTTTATAACTTAAAAATGATACAGATGTTTTCTCTCCCAGTTCTGGAGATCAGAAGGCCGCATGGGTCTCAGCAGACTACTATCAGGGTGTCCACAGGCCGTGTTCCTCCCTGGAGGCTCTAGAGGAGGGACCCCTTTCTTTGCCTTTCCAGCTTCTAGAGACCACCCACATTCTTGGTTCTATCTCCATCTTCAAAGGCAGCAGTGACGGATCTCTCTGATAATTCCTCCGCGTCCTGACTCCCTCTGACCACTAACCACAAATGATTTTCTCCTTTTAGGGACCATTTTCACTTCATTGAGCCCACCTCGATAATCTGGGACAATCTGCTCATTTCGAGAGCCTTTGGCACATCTGTTACCTTCATTCCCTTTTGCCGTGTGAGGTGATATATTCGCAGGCTACAGGGACTAGGATAGGGACATCTTTGGGGGCCATTATTCTGGCGACCCCAGTACAGTCCTCATTAACCTTTCCATCCCATGAGATGCTATTGTCATACTGTGCAGATGCTGGGCAAGTGCCCTATTTCGAATATTCCACATAAACACATATACGTGTGTATATGTAACCCCGTAATGTCTTTATTTAAATATCTTATACAGATAGCACTAATTACCATGACAAGTAAGCGCTTCACTTGAAATTCTTATTTTAATTTTAATATAATTAAGTTATTTTGCTAGTTAAAAAAGATAAGTATGAATAGATTTTTAGGTTTAAAATGGAGGAATCCCACCCATGGAGAATCAAGTAGACGCAGAGAGAAATAAAGAAAATCTGAGACGTCACAAATTTCATGATGAATGGTAATTGGCAGGGGAAAAAAGCTTTTTATTTCTTGGCTGAAATTATAAAATGAACAATAATAACAGGCACTTTTAGCAAATATGTAATGAATTTGAAAAGAAACTTCCTCCCGGGGCACCTGGGGGGCTCGGTCAGTTGAATGTCTGACTACGGCTCAGGTCGTGATCTCGCAGTTTGTGGGTTTGAACCCCGCGTCGGGCTCTGTGCTGATGGTTCAGAGCCTGGAGCTTGCTTGGGATTCTATGTCTGCCTCTCTCTCTGCCCCTCCCCTGCTCACGCTCTGTCTCTCTCTCTCAGAGATGAATAAACATTAAATTTTTTTTTAAAAAAAAGGAAAGAAAAAGAAAAGAAACTTCCTCCCAACAGTGAGGAAAAAACAACAACAACAACAAAAGTCAACAAGAATCCAAAAGAAATAAATTTCTAAATAAAAAAAATTTAATGAACCTGAACAGGATCTGAGCCTGCAACCTTGGCCCGCTACAAAAGGACATGAAATCCTGGCACAGAAAAAGGAAACCATTTTTAGGTGGAGAAATTCTTTTTTAATTATTATGCCAGTTAAAAATTTTTTGTTAGAATGGGAGGAAAACATTTGAAAAGATATTTTGTGCAGAGGATAAGATCTTCAATTAAACCAGCAAACAGTTGACTATAGAATTCAAAACCTTTCTAAAAATATCAAAGATTAGAAGTCTCAGTTAATGCAATCAGGACAAGAAAAGGAAACAAAAGGTATAGGGGTTGGGAAGGAAAAAATAAAACTGTCTTTGTTCACAGATGCCGTGATTGTCTATGTGGAAAGTCTGAAGGAGTCGATTAAAGGGGCGCCTGGGTGGCTCAGTCGGTTAAGCGTCCGACTTCAGCCAGGTCACGATCTCGCGGTCCGGGAGTTCGAGCCCCACGTCGGGCTCTGGGCTGATGGCTCGGAGCCTGGAGCCTGCTTCCGATTCTGTGTCTCCCTCTCTCTCTGCCCCTCCCCCGTTCATGCTCTGTCTCTCTCTGTCCCAAAAATAAATAAAAAAAAAAACATTGAAAAAAAAAAAAAAAAAAAACAACTGGAACTAACAGCAATCATATCAAGGTTGTTGGATACAGGTTGATATGCAAAGCTCAGTCCCTTTACTATACTAGTAATATACTATATTACTATAATGAACAAGTGGAATTTGAAATTAAAAACACAATACCATTTACATTAGCACCCCCCAAAATGAAATACTTGGGTATAAATTTCACAGAAAATGAGGAAAGCGGCAAAACCCTGATAAACAACATCAAAGAACTAAATAAACAGAGAAATGCTCCATGTGGATGGAGGGGAGGAAGACTCGATATTGTCACGGTGTGAGTTCTTCTCCGGGGCTCCTGGGTGGCTCAGTCAGTTAAGCGTCTGACTTCAGCTCAGGTCATGATCTCCTGGTTTGTGAGTTCGAGCCCCACTTTGGGCTCTGTGCTGACAGCTCGGAGCCCGGAGCCTACTTCAGATTCTGTCTCCCTCTCTCTCTGCCCCTTCGCTGCTCATGCTCTGTCTCTGTCTCTGTCTTTGTCTCTCTCTCTCTCAAAGATAAATAAACATTTAAAGAATTAAAAAAAAAAAAAAAGATGTGAGTTCTTCTCAACTTGATTCCAAGACTTACTATAAGGCTGCAATAATCAAGACGGTGTGATACAGATGAATAAACAAACAGATCAGTGGAACAAAACAGAGAGCCCAGAAATGCACCCTCATAACTCCAGTCAACCGATCTCTGACAAAATAGCAAAAGGAATCCTAGGGAGCAAAGACAAGCTTTCTCAACAAATGGTGTTGGAACATTCACATGCAAAAAAAAAACAAAAAACAAAAAACAACAAAAAAAAAAAAAACCTAGGCACGGACCTTATACCCATCACAAAAATTAACTCAAAATGAATCATTGACCTAAGTGCAAAGTGCAAAACTGTAAAACTCCAGGAAGCTAACACAGAACACCTAGATGACCTTGGGTTTGGCGATGACTTTGTAGATACAATACCAAAGCACCCTCCGTGACAGAAATAACCAATCAGCTAGACTTCATTAAGAAGTTACATCAATTAGGGGTGTCTGGGTGGCTCAGTCTGTTAGGCGTCTGACTTCAGCTCAGGTCATGACCTCACAGTTTGTGAGTTCAAGCCCCGCGTCGGCTCTGTGCTGACAGCTCGGAGCCTGGAGCCCGCTTCGGGTTCTGTGTCTCCCTCTCCCTCTGCCCCTCCCCCACTCACACTCTGTCTCTCTTTCGCTCTCTCAAAAAAAAAAAACCATACACATTAAAAAAAAGAAGAAGTTACATCAATTGTGGGACGCCTGGGTGATTCAGTCGGTTAAGCGTCCGACTCCGGCTCAGGTCATGATCTCATGGTTCGTGGGTTTGAGCCCCACGTCTGGCTCTGTGCTGACATCGCAGAGTCTGGAGCCTGTTTCAGATTCTGTGTCTCCTTCTCTCTCTCTCTGCGCCTCCCTTGCTTGCTCTGTGTGTGTGTGTCTCTCTCTCTCAAAAATAAATAAACATGAAAATAATAATAATAAAAAGAAGTTACATCAATTGTAACAAATGTACTACTCTGGTGGAGGATATTGAAAATGGAGAAAACTGGGGAGGTGGGGGGCAAGAGGTACATATGGGAAATCTCTGTACCTTTGCCTCAATTTTTCTGTGAATTTAAAACTGCTCTAAAAAATTATCTTAGTTTTAAAAACATAGAACTCTTGGCATAGATACTTCTGCATTTTCTACATCTGTCAAAAAAGAATTTCAGCTAGAAATTAAAAAAATGGTTTCTATGACGACAGATGATGCTTCAGCTTTGTTAGATCAAAAATTCAGATTTCCTGGAATTTTAAAACCTGAGACTGATGTTTCCCTTAACATTCTGTTCCCCTCTGTGATACACATAAAATACTTGTGTTCTGTTTTTCTGAAGAAGACTCTGTAAAGCGTCAGGGATTTAAGAGTTATGGACATTTAGTATTTGCTTGCAAACTGCGAATCCTCATCAGCTTCTAGAATTGAAAAGAAGGGGAAGACGATAAATTCAATGGTCCTGTGTTCTTTGCTTATTTGTCAAGTCATGAGTTTTGCAAAGACTTGCTATAGTGTTGACTCCAATTCAAGACTTCTTTGAAATAAAAGATATACTTGCCAAATATTCAATAATCGAAGACCAAAAAAAAAAAAAAAAAAATGGTGACTCGATTTCAAATTTCCTCATTGTTATCACACAACATGAGAAAGAGCTAAACTTTAAGGTCCAAAAAAAGCAAAGCTTATTAGTGACCTCGCTAGACAGGTACAAGAATTTATGCTGAAATTCAAACCTTTCATAATACAAATCAATAATAATGACTCTCATATTTCTCCAGTATGAATCAATCAACACGAAGCAGATTTTAATTGCAACTGACAACGTAATGTAAATTGGCTGCAAATAAGAAAAATTTGAAGAGCTCTTTGTTGATAATGATAAGTTTAAAACTGCTTTTCCAGGGGCGCCTGGGTGGCGCAGTCGGTTAAGCGTCCGACTTCAGCCAGGTCACGATCTCACGGTCTGTGAGTTCGAGCCCCGGGTCGGCCTCTGTGCTGACAGCTCGGAGCCTGGAGCCTGCTTCGGATTCTGTGTCTCCCTCTCTCTCTGCCCCTCCCCGTTCATGCTCTGTCTCTCTCTGTCGCAAAAATAAATAAACGTTGAAAAAGAAAATTAAAAAAAAAATTTTTTTTAATAAATAAATAAATAAATAAAAAGGTTGTCCAGTTTTGTCAATGGAAATGCAAATATTAAAGGAAAATGACTTGTTATGCACAATTTAGTTATTGGAAAGCTTTTCAGCATGTTTGGAATAATTTAGATATAGGAATCTAGTTTTCTCAAGGGTAAGCTTTACAAAATCCCGATACTGATCAACTATTTTTGATAAAAACATAGTGGCTAACTTGGAATGTGCTATGTAAGTATAAAATACACACACTAGATTTCAAAGATTTAAAACAAAACATGGGGCGCCTGCGTGGCTCAGTCGGTTAAGCATCCAACTTCGGCTCAGGTCACGATCTCATGGTCTGCGAGTTCGAGCCCCGCATCGGGCTCTGTGCTGACTGCTCAGAGCCTGGAGCCTGTTTCAGATTCTGTGTCTCCCTCTCTCTGACCCTCCCCGTTCATGCTCTGTCTCTCTCTGTCTCAAAAATAAATGAACGTTAAAAAAAATAAAAATAAAAATAAAATAAAACAAAACAAAAAGAATGCAGAATATCTCATCAAAAATTTCTGTATTTTTACACTCTGAAGTGATACATTTTGGATATACGTAAAACGTATTTTAAAAATTAATTTCATCTATTTCTACTTTTTTAGTGTGTTTTTAATTTTTCACTAGAAAACTTAAAATGATGCATCGGGCTCACATTATATTCCTACCGAAGGGTGCAGAATTAGGCTTTCTTTCCAGAGAGGCTGAAGGTTAAGGAGTAAGCCGCCTCTGGCTCCCTGTTTCAAAACATGGGTCCAAGTCCATTTGAATAAGGTTGCAAAATGGTAGCCAAATCCAGTCAGCAGATTTGATTTGGTCCATCTTGGGTGTTAAAAAAAAAAAAATGCATTAGTTGCCAACGCAGAAAAATTGAAAACTTACACACAAACATTCAATTGTTGGACTTCTTTGAAAAACCAGATCCTGCCAATTGGGGCCCATATTTCCAACTGGTGATACCTGGGCCAGAACTCGGTGCCAGGTGGTTCTGTTTGTGAGCCAGTTTACCAGAGTGGGGTGTCCAGAGTTTGCCAGCCTCATAAAATAAATTAAGAAGATTTTGCTCTTTTTCAATGGTCGATAAAGTTTAAATGGAATTACCTCTTCTTTGAAGATTAGCTTGAGCCCGTATAAAATCAAATTCAGTTAAAGTATTTTTCATGATCGGGGCATCGGGGCGGCTCAGTCGGTTGAGCGTCCAACTTCAGCTTAGGTCATGATCTCAGGGTTCATGAGTTCAAGCCCTGCATCCGGTTCACTGCTGTCAAGGCAGAGCCTGCTTTGGATCCTCTGTCTGTCTGTCTGTCTCTCTCTCTCTCTGCCCCTCCCCTGCTCATGCTCTCTCCCTCAAAAATAAACATTTTTAAACAATAAAGTATTTTTTAGGATAGATCTTTGATACTTGTTTTTAAAAAGTTGCTTAATGTTTACTCATTTTTCAGAGAGACAGAGCATGAGGGGGTGGGGGCGCAGAGAGAGAGGGAGACACAGAATCGGAAGTGGGCTCCAGGCTCTGAGCTGTCAGCACAGAGCCCTACTCGGGGCTCAAACTCATGAACCTCAGGACCTGAGCCAAAGGTCATGACTTAACCGACTGAGCCACCCAGGCACCTCAATTTTTGATACACTTTAAAATTTTTCTGTGGTTGTTCTGTGTAGGGATTTCTTTCAAGTCTTTTTGTGACAATTTTACATATTTATATTACTTAAGAAAGGCATTTATTATTTCACTGGATTTTAAAATATTCCTCTTGGGGTGCCTGGGTGGCTCAGTCAGTGAAGCATCCGACTTCAGCTCAGGTCATGATCTTGCGGTTTGAGAGTTCAAGCCCTGCATCCGGCTCTGTGCTGTCAGCTCAGAACCTGGAGCCTCTTCAGATTCTGTGTCTCCCTCTCTCTCTGGCCCTCCCCCACTTGTACTCTGTCTCTCTGTTGTTCAAAAATAAATAAAACATTAAACAAATTTTTAATAAATAAAATATTTTATAATTTTTAAAATCTTGTTTATATCTGGAATCATATATCCTTTCTTTGTTGCAAATATTCTTTTTACTGTTTTTATAACACAAGTTTATGAGATGGTGGTCTATTTTATTAATCTTTTGAAATAAGCAACTATTCATCAGCTTTCTTCCTTTTCTTAATTTCTGTTTTAATCCCTAAGACCTTTCTGTTTCCTGGCTTGTTTATATTGTTTCTTTTCTATATTATTTGTTAAATTACCAGTTTAATCACATCCACTCTTTTTTTTTAATAATAAAAGTATTTTAGGCTATGGATTTTCCTCTGAATATAGCTTTGGCTATACCCAAGTTGTTGGTACAATATATGAATAGTTAGAAGAGCTAATATTCAAGGTTTTATTTCCTCTTTGATCTAAACATTATTTAGAAGAGTCCATTTTAAAATTTCCCTGTGAAATTACCTATCAACTAGAGAAAAGCTTGTTAAATGGTAGCTAATTCACACAAAGAAATACTGCATAGAATTCAACAGCGAGCCTGAGATACACAACAGTAAGTATCAATGCCACCAACGTCATGTGGAACAAAAGAAGCCAGGTGCAGCAGATTAGCTGCTACATGATTCCATTTGTGGAAGATTCACGGACAAACTCATCTCGATAGCAAGAGTCAGAAGTGTGGTTGCCTGTGGGGAGGGGACATTGACCAGGAAGCAGTGCGGGCAAATCTTTAGGAGGTCCTGGGTGATTTTACATGTGTGAAAATTCATCAAGGTGTATATTTAATGTTCATGCCCTTTAAGGTATATAACATACACTTTAATTTTTTTTGAGAGAGAGAAAGAGAGCACACAAGCAGAGAGAGAGGGGAGAGGGGCAGAGAGAGAGAGGGAGAGAGAGAATCCCAAGCAGGATCCATGCTCAGCACAGAGCCCAACACGGGGCTCAATCCCAAGACCCTGGGATCATGACCTGAGCTGAAGTCAAGAGTCAGATGCTCAACTGACTGAGCCACCCAGGCGCCCCAATACTTTAATTTTCTAAGGGGAGGTGGAGTCTAGTTTACTTACAAATATCATAAAACATAACTGGCAGAGAATGTGGCCTGTAAGTTATCTCCTTTCTGGAATTTGTTAGCATTTTCTTCTTGGCCAAAGTCATGGTCTCCACTGATTCTTCTTCAGTATCCTTCTCCCCTACCTCCTTCCCACCCCAAGCCTAATTTTGCTCCAGGATCCCTCTCCCCAGGCAGCCCATAAGGAAGCTGATTCCATGCAGCTCTAGATGTGGGTCATGAGTGATCTTGGCCAATCGTGATGATTCCATCCATCTTGCCAGAGGTTCCAGGGATAGGCCAATCTGTTCATTCTCTTGGCAAAATCTTTTAGATTCTGGGGCGGGCGTGTGAAAACAGGTAGCCCAAATCTGACCAAAGGGAAGGACTTTTATTCCATGGATGGAAGAGAAGTTCCTCCCTCTTTCCCAGTGGATGGGAGCAAAGAGGTGCCTGCCTCGGTTGCTAATCCTCTCCACAGCCTTAGGCATTGTCAAGGACAGCAGAGTAAAGACAGGCAGAAGACCTTGGTCTCCTTGGCACCCACACTTCCCAGACCTCCTGCATGTGGGTTCACACGTTTCCCCTCGCTCTGACCCTGCGTGAGTCAAGGTTTCCACTCACCGCAGCTAAGGTGCCCACCAGGAAGCCAAGGCCATTACTACATGTTGAGGATACTCAACGGGCAGAGGAGAAGAATGGGGTCGTTCCTTTGGACAAAGTTGTATTCATAATTAATAAATCAAGTCTGTTAATTGTGTTGCTGAAATTCTTTATCTGCTTATTGGTCCACATGATCGATGGAATTCTGAAAGGGGAGTACTGGAGTCCGTCATGACCATGGTCCCAACTCTGTCAAGATCTCGTATTAGCGCCTGGACTCGGAGAAATGTTTGGTAGGTTAAGACCCATGCTTGTATGTCTTCCTGGTGGATTGTAGATTTTATCACTACAAAATGTTTCTCTTTTTCCTATTTGCTGCCTTTGGCTTTCAGTTCTGCCCAATCCGATCTTAAGCATTTCCTTTCCAATTTGGTTTTCCCCTTGTGACGCCTAGCGTATCCTTGTTCATGTCTTCATCGTTCACCTCTCCGGGTCATTTCATTTGGACTCTCTTGGTAACAGTTTGGCTTTTGCGTTTTTAATCAAATCTGAGAGTCTTTATAAATCCACCTGTTTGGTAACCTACATTTGCCATCTCATTTCGTTGTATGCTTACCACGTGTTTTCTTTTCTTGAATTTTACTGAATTAGGTTTTCCTTGTTTTCCCTATTTTCCTCTTAGACTTTGATTACTGTTGCTCTGTAAAGGTTTTACCAAACATACTTAAGCCTATATTTCTCTGTCAGTATCAGAATTTTTAAGATATTTATTTCTTACCACCTGCACCCCCAAGGCGGGCCCCCACGCAACTTCCTTGAGCAAATGATTTACAAAAGCTACCTCCCCTCCAAACTGGTACCTCCTACCCTTCCTCCCTGACCTCTCTCCTCCATAAACTGTAGGGCCACCTGGCCTACTCTAGATTGGTTATGTCATCTACCGTCCTTCCACACCAGCTCCGTGAGAGCAGGAATATTTCTCTTCTTTCAGTCTGTTATATCCCAAGGGCCTGGCATAGTTCCTGGCACACAGTAGGTGCTCTATAAATATCTGTTACATGAAGGAATACATGCCTTTATATCTCTCGCTTCCCAGGCTAGAAGTGACTTGGGATTTCAGTCCCAAGATATTGACAATTTTTTTGTTGTTCACGTGATTTATCTGCAGAACACATCATGAGGTAAATACCAATATTACGTCCGTGTTGTCGGTGAGAAAATGTAAATACAACGAGGTTAAGTAATTTCAGGGAGACACGGCTTAGTAACCGCCAAGCCGAGACTTGAAGTCAGATTTGCACAGTGTGAAAGTCTGCCTTCTTAACCACACTGCTGGCACGCGAGCGTGCACACACATGCATGTGCGCACACACACTCTCATGCACGCACGTACACGCGTGCACACACACACGTGCGCACGCGCACCCCCCACGTGGTAAATGCTTTCTTTGGGTCACTTCTCAGCTCGGATGGAAAAAGTTCAGGGTGAGACCCCACCGGCCATCCTGATTAGTGTCACCCCCTCTTCAGGGTCCAGCTCCAGTGCCTCCTTTCCTGGGACACTTCTCCAGGTCCCATCATTCAAGATAAATCTGAACGTTTTACCTTTTCTTTGTTGCCTTTGTCAACCTCTGTCCCCCATTATAGCTGTGTGAACATCCTTTGGGTCCCCAACCAAACTCTGCTCCCTCCACCCCCACCAAGAGGCCCCATCTGATGTCCCTGCCTGGCCCACTGCATCTAGGACAGTCTCCCGCCACAGTGATGAACTGAATTGTTGAAGTTGGCGCAAGTGACCTTGGCCCATCCAGACCGAGATCTGCCTCCACCAGACAGCCTTCCTGGACTACTTTGAGCTGTACCCCAACTCTTCTCTTACTCTCTCTGGCCTTTAAGGGCTGTGAGAGTTAATTCTAAGAATTCTGGTGCTTTCTTGTTCCGGGACAGAAGAGAAACCAGCCAAATGAAAGAGGCTGACTGCAAAGGCCCTAGGGGAGAAGGCAACACATACCTGGGAGCATCATCTCTCAGGTGCTGCCCCCTCGTGGCCTGATCCCAGAACTCCAACCAGGCCACCAGATCTAAAGCACGATTATTTACTTACTCTCTGATTTTAATCCTAGCTGGCCGGCCCAATGTTGCTCAGGAAAATCATTACACTTTGTTAAACTTTTTAAAAATCCCGACTCTTTTCCACCCTGGAGCTCACTACTTAGAGTTGCCTGTGTATGATGCAACTCGATTGAAAGCCAACATCTATATTTTGCAGCAACTGCTCCTGTGACCTCACTTTTGGGGCCCATATTTGACAGCTCTGTTTGTTTTCAGCAGACACAAACAACGAATGGGGCAGGCGTATTCCCTGTGCCCACGAGCACTGGTTAGTGGGGGAGACAGACACAGAATCCGTGACCACTGTCTGGCACAGAAGGCCAGCGATCGCATTACTGGCCCCAAGTCCTGGTGTCCGTGACCTGCACTCGGTGCTCTCTCCCCTCAGTTGCAAGAACTCTGAGTGTGACCAGATTTCTCTGGGAGGAGAGGCCACCGTTGACTTGTTCAGAGGCTGGATTCGAGAAACCAACCCTCTGCATCCTCCCTCTGCCTCTCGCGACTCATTGGACGTTGGGCAAGTTATTCTGAAATGCCTGTTTCCCCATTTGCATAGTAAAGATAATAATAGTACCCACCTCATGGGGTTCTTGAGATAGAAAATAAAATCGTACTTTACCGGCCAGTTGTAGGCATACAGTAAGCAATTAATAAGCATAACTCCTATTTTACTCATGTGTGTCCACAGGGATTGGTGTGGGAACTGGGCCGGAATCCTTCCTACTGACTATCCGCAATTATGTGCAGGTAGGCTCCGTTCTACAAGGGAAGGTTCACACCGGCCACCTCTGTTCGCCCTGACAGTAGCAGGTTCAACGCTGAGGACAGCACTGTGTCGGAGCTACTCCCAGATACTCGTCCAGTATCTGTCGCTTTTCTTCTTTGTAAACAGATCACAGGCTGGATTCAGGCATCAGTGGCCAGCAGTGGGGCAGGAAACACCCAAGCCAGTTCAGAAATCCAGCTTCCCACTTTTTCAGCTTCCCTTGCAGGTAAGAGTGGTCTTGTGATTTGGTTCCAAGTAAAATTCTGATGGTGGGCTTTCTGGGAAAACTTTTCTTGTTTTGTTAAATGCGTCATGTGGCTAACACAACTCTTCCCGTTTTCTTCTTGCCTTGAACTCAGATACAGCACCTGGAGCTATGGCCACCATCTTGTGACCGTGAGGCAAAAGCATGAGAAAGATAAGGCGATACACCACGAATGGTGAAACAGAGAGATAGGAAAGGACACAGTTGAGAGTTCAGCCCAGAACCAATAACTTGCCTACCCATGGTCTTGCTTATAAGGAACCCAGGGTGGATGGGTCTTCTATAACCTACAGCTGAATGCATTCTTCATGGATTTGTTTTGTATGAGCCTCAAGGCATACAGGTGTCATCTGAGACACTTTTCTGAGAATGGCTTGTCCCTCCTGGGGCTAGTCCCAAGCCAGATTGGAAGGTTGGACCCCTCTGTTTGCCCAGGAAGTAGATTGACCACTAAGAAGAGATTTTTTTTTTTTTTTTTTATCAAGAGGGAACCCACCAGCCTAGGTATTTCTCTACCTTCCCATGCCCTGCATTGGACCAGCCTGAAGGAAGACATCAGAGCAATTCCAGTCTGTCCTCACCAAGACTCATGATTGAAAACGCACAGCAGACTCACTGACCCCAGAAAAGGATTCTGGGAAACTGTGGGTTCCTGAATTCCTGTCCACCCCTTCAGATGGGCTCACCATCTTCTGCTCAGGCTTTGTGTTTATTATTCTTATTAAAACTTCATGGTGGTTGGCCAACCACATGAACTACAAAATTCCTAGAGCCAGGGGGGGGAGTGACAGGTTGAAGCACTTATACTGCTGTCATGCTTCAGGGTTGAAAGGGTTGGCATGCCCCAAAGAGCAGCCAAATCCCTCCCATCCCCCTGGTCTATACGCATGCGGAGTGAACTCCCAGCCTGGTCCCTCTTCCCCCACTCGACTGTCCTTGGCAGGAGGTACAGACTCCCTGAGCCCACGCCCAATCCCAAAGCTGCTCCTTGCCAGTCCTCCATCCCAGCAACTGGCACCAGCCCCCACCACCCAGGATTTCCCTTGTCCCCAGCATCCAATTCCAGGCCAGTCCTGCCCGCTCTATCCTAAAAGCATCCATCCAAACTTCCCACTTCTCCATTCCCTCTACCACTCCCACCCTGGCTCAGCTCGCCAGCCATGCTCACCTCCCACTGGTTCCCGGATGACACCACGCTGACCTTCGTACAAGCCAGATCCCAGCTTGTCACTCCCCGGCCAAAGCCCTCCAATGGTTTCCACTGCACAGAAAATGCAGCTGCCTGTCCGGGTTTGCTCTTTCCCGAGACCCAGGACCCCAGGAAACCTGGCTGCTTCATCCCATCGTCTTTGCCAAGAGCAAGGCTCTGCTGGCCAACTTTCTCCTCTCAGGACACTCCAGGCTCATTCCCACCTCCTGGCCTCTGCATGTGCTGTTCCTTCTGCCTGGACCTCCTTTTCAGGACTGGCTGTCCCACCTCCTCCAGGTCTCAGCCCAGAGCTGCCTCCAGAGTCGCCTCCCCTGCCCACTCTGACTCGCCACCCCCACCCCGCCGTGAGTCACTGTCTTACTTCTTCATGGTCACCTGTGCTACCTGCAGGTATCTGGCGTATTTATCTCATTGTGTAGCTTCGCACCCATTCCCTACCCCCGACTAGACTGTAGGGTCTTTGAGGGCAAGGGGCTCTTCACTCCTGCTTTCCTGGTGCCTAGAGCATTGCCCAGAACACAGAAACTGGTCAATAAATCCTCGATACTCCTGTGACTCTTCAAACTGGAAGAAATCCAAAAAATTGTCTGGTACAGGATGGCAAGCTTTGGTTAAAAAAAAAAAAAGTGCAGGGGCACCTGGGTGGCTCAGTCGGTTGAGTGTCTGACTTCGGCTCAGGTCATGATCTCACTGGGTTTGTGAGTTTGAGCCCCACGTCGGGCTCTGTGCTGACAGCTCGGAGCCCGAAGCCTGCTTTGGATTCTGTGTCTCCTCTCTCTGCACCTCCCCCTCTCGTGCTCTGTCTTTCAATAATAAATACACGTTAAAAAAATTTTTTTAGGTACAATATGCCAATTAAATCTGAATTTCATATAAACGATGAATACTTTGTTTAGTATAAGTATGTCCTATATAATATTGGGACATATTTATGCTTCAAAAAAAACCCACCTGTTGTTTATCTGAGATGCAAACATCGGCTGGGCAGCCTCTATTTTTTTCTGGCAACCCTCATCTAATAGAATCATCCTTTTATGCTCACGCATTAGTTTCCAACCCTGGCTGGGAAACTTCCTAGAAATATCGACCCCTGGGCTGCACCGAGACGGACTGATCAACCTGTGGGTTTGGGCCCAGCTGCTCCATGGTTCTGAGCACTGGCCAAGCTGGAGGCGCACTGGTGTTAAATGTCTCAGCACCTGTGCAGAAAGTGGCCACCCCCGCTGCGAAGGGTGGGAAACTCACTGTCAGCGGTGGGGAGCCCTGGCTGTTGGGAAAAACCCCCATTGTTCTCTCTTCTCTGGACAGAGGGAAGGCAGCCCCAGCCCCGGACCACTTGGCCCATCCCAACATTGTTCCAAGGGTCTGGTCCTACGCCCCAGCGGTGAGTAGAAGGGTCATTTCCAAAGGCTATGTCCAAGCCTTAACCCCTGGAAACTTATTTGGAAATAGGGGCCTTAGAGAGGCAATCGGTTAAGGATCTTGAGATGAAATCACCCGGACTTAAGGTGTCCCTAAATCCGGTGACCTGCACCTCGTGAGAAAAGGGAGATCCAAGATACGAGGACAAAGAGAGGAAGTCTGTGTGAGGACAGAGACAGAGGTGGCAGGCAGCCACCAGCAGCCAGGAGAGAGGCACGGAACAGGTCCTCCCTCAGAGCTTCCAGAAGGAAACAGCTTTGCCAGCATCAGATCTCAGAGACTTCTGGCCTCCAGAAATATAAGAGAATATATTTCTGTCGCTGAAGCCACCGGCTTGTGGGACTTTGTTCGAGCAGGTCCACGGGGAGGCATATGGTCCTCCACCAGATGAGGAGACAAATGAGGGCACCAACTGTGTCCTTTTGATAAACCCTCCCCCAAATCGCCTGGCATTTTCCTGAGGACGCAGTAAAAGCTTAATAAAGACCCAAAGGTGAGCTGTGTCCAGTTTATGGCCATTTTCCATAACACTCTAGGATCTCAGGATCGGATAAAGTAAAGGCAATGTAGTCTTTAGGTGGCTTCACCCACAACAGGCTTTGCTGGAAACTGTTATTTGTACGACGTCCCGAAATGTGTATCCCGCTGTGATGTGCGCC
This sequence comes from Prionailurus bengalensis, assembly GCF_016509475.1. Lineage (NCBI taxonomy): Eukaryota > Metazoa > Chordata > Mammalia > Carnivora > Felidae > Prionailurus > Prionailurus bengalensis. The sequence goes on along the minus strand of NC_057354.1, from coordinate 5,220,332 downwards.
CACATGATCATTTGACAGCAGGGGCTCTCGAACTTGACCAGGCACCGCCCAGAGGGCTTGTTAAAACATGGTTTGTCTTACCAGATTCGGCCCCCTCAAGCTTCTCATTGAGCAGCTCAGGGATAAGGCTTGAGCATTCATACCTCTAACACCCCCCCCCGGGTGATGTTGGTGCTGCTGGCCGGGGGACCCCACTTTGAGAAGTGGGTATAGGGATTTCTACACGAGCCAATGGACAGGAAGAACGCGAGACTCTGTTTCCTCAGCGAGGCATCATTCGCTCGGCAAACCTTTGCTGGCCACCTGCTCTGTACAGGAACCACGCTCAGCCCTGGGAAGGTCCAGCTGAGCGTGACATCCCCACACACCTCCCCACCCCCACAGCCTCAGCCCGAGCGGGCTCCCTGCTTCCCCTCCGTCCTCCTCTCAGAGTGCTCTTGGAGCTGTAACCAAGGTGACCTCTGAAAACCCCAAATCCCACTGTGTCACCCGCCCCATTGCCCTCAGCCGAAAAGAAAAGACATTTAAACATCATGGCCGAGACCCGCACGGACGTTCTCGACCCTGACTGCGGGTCTGCACCACCCGAAGGGTGGGGCCAGCCTGGCCCGTCTACTTAGCGCACCCGGCCCCCCGGCAGCCATGTCTTTGGAGAGCATTCCAGGTGGCCAACGTGCAGCCAGGGCTGAGGACCACTGCCCTGTCACTGCCCTGTACAACCTGCCCCTGCCTCGAACATCTGCATCCCATGACTTGTCTTCCATTATTCATTCATTTGACAGATGCTTACTAAGCACCTACTACATGCTAAGTCCTGAAGGGTGAGCAGGAGCTTATGGTCCTGTACAGAACGGATACGCTAAATAAGTCACAGGCAAATGTATAATATAATGCAAGACAAAGCTGGAAACCAGGAAGAAAGCAAGGGAGGAATAAAGCAGGGAGGGGTGGGACATGGGGGGGTGGGTATATGGACGTTGGTTTGGGGAGTCCTCTCCCCCTCCTGAATGAGGTGAGAGAGTGGGAACATGGGGGCATCTGGGCAGAGCAGAGAGAACAGCATGTGCAAAGGCCCTGAGGTGGGAGCCAGCTCTGTGCTTTGCCAGCAGCAGGAGCAGGGTGAGTGGGTCACCGGCCTTGCGGGAGAGGCCGAGAGCGTGAACACCCGCAGTGGGGAGGCTCGGAAGGCTTTGGGCGGGGACATAATGCGATCTGATTTTTCTTTTCACGAACGCTCGGGTGTCAGTGTAGGATAGGCCAGGAGGGACTGGAAGGGCAGCAGGGGGCCCTGCTCCATGGCCCCATGGAGGTGGGGAGAAGTCCCAGCCATGGGACACGCTTTGCTGTGGAGTGGACAGGCTCGAGGGGGCGTGCTCCACTCCTGTTTTTCCCCCAGTTTGCAACACGCCCTCCCAACTTCAGACACCTCTGTCTCCCTGTCCCTGTCACAGCTTCGAGCTTAGCTGCTGCCACTCCTTGAGGAAGCCTCCCCGCCCCCAGGCTGGGCTGCAGTCTCTGGATCCCCGCACACAGCCGCTCAGCACCCCACCTTGTGTCCCTGGGGTCGCTCCCCCTCCTTCCCCAGCCCAGCCCCCAAATGGAAGAAAAGGAAGCCCAGGAATTCAGAAGCAGGAGAAGCATTATGTGCCCTTGTCAGGATGGAGGCAAACGGGGTCAACGCCTGACTGAGGCTGAACCCAGTGTTCACGATGAGGCCCCCCACCTTGCCCCTCACCTTCACCTCCTCTCATGAGACACCACCTCGGTCACCAGCAGCCAGAATTCCAGATTAAAAGTTGCCTTGACTTTCCACAGCAGCCGAGGCTGCGAAACGTCCCAGACGTAAGACACTGAGACTTGCAATTTGTGAGGAGGGTGGGGGGGTCCCAGGGAAAGAGGTTGTCCAAGGAAGGGGGTGAGGAGACAGACAGAGACCCTAACTCATCAGGTACCTACAGTTGTTCTGCCAGATACAGAGAGGATGCCCCTTACCCCTCTGTGTCAGGACATCAGACACCCTCCTCCTGGGCTGGGACTGCGGGGGCCTCGGGGGGCAGCCCCCACACCCCTTCCCACGCCCTCCTCCCCCTCCTCAAAGGGTAACAGAGAGACCTCCCCGCCAAGCTGTCGTGGGCTATATCCCGATCACAGCTGGCTAGTCCTTGGGTAACTAGTAATCACTGAAGAAACCCATCTAGTCCCGGGAGGGAGGGGGAGGACGGGCCATTTTCCTCGCCGGGCCTGGGAGACAAACACAAGCTCTGGTATCTCTCCTTCGGGTGGGGTGACAGGCCCCCCAGGCTATGTGGGGGCCACAGAAGGCAGGGAGGTTCTGTCTGGAAGGAAGTCGATGAGACCCACAGAGAAGGTACCATCTGAGCAAATAGGCAAGGTCACTTGGGACAAGGTCATGTCCCTTCCCGCCCCCCATAACCTGCCTGCAGGTGGGCACTGTTTGGCCAGCTCACACTGGGCACCGGGCCTCCTCAGGCAGCCTCCAAACAGCCCCCAGGCCTGTGATGGGCCCCTACCTTCGTTCTCTGCAGAGACCCCACACCCTAGTTTTGGCCACAGGCTGTCCTGACAGCCGCCCAACCCTGCCATCATCGTTGCAGCTCTGATCCTCCCACAGCCTCCAGCCCCCCGGACAAGGAGGATCCCTCAGAGGACAGAGGTCCGGGGCAGGCGTGAAAGGGCCCTTTCTCCCGCCCTGAAGGGCCCTATTGTCCTCTGCTGCTCACAGGACTTCTTTGTGTGGCCAGAAGGCGGGCGGGAATCATAAAAGGAGCTACGAACTGACTGGTCCCTCCATTTGCTATAGATCAAAGCACGCCCCCTAAATTCCAGACAGTTCCCCCAGATTACCTTGTCCTCCGTGTAGCTAGGTCTTTATAGGACTCTGTGGGACGACAGCGGGAGGAGGCAGAGCCCGGAGGCCAGTGGGGCGAGAGCATCGGGCAGGAGGCAGGGTCTGTACTCTGGGGTGACAAACTCTTAGCACTGAAAGTCCTTCCCCTGACGCCCAGAACCTTCTTGATCCCGGGAAAACAGAGACCGTCGCCACCCACCCCCCCGCACCTGGTTGCATCCGCTTCCCGAGTGCTTTGGCCTCAGCTTCCCGCCAGGAAGTGGGAATTGAAAGGGAGGGTGGGGTCGAGTTAGGCGCATGCTCTCCGAGCCGGACTGCCCGGATGAAACCCAAGATGCACCACAGCCACGCTGAGACCCAGGACAAGCCGCCTGGCTTCTGGGTCTTGGTTTCTTCACCTGCAAATGAGCATAATAATTCCCACCTCAGAGTGCTGCTTCTGGAATCGACGGATTTAATTTTTGCAAAGAGCTTCAAATGGTGGCTGGCAGGTGGCAAGTGACTCATTGACTGTCATACAATTGATTATTGACTTAACGATTCACCTAAGAGGCCCAGGCCCTCACTTTGCCAGTAATGAAAATAAAAAGCATTTCAAGTCATTTCAGTGGAGGGGCGCCCGGGTGGCTCAGCCGGTCAAGCGTCCAACTTTGGCTCAGGTCATGATCTCGCGGTTTGTGAGTTCGAGCCCTGCGTCGTGGGGCTCTGTGCTGACAGCTCAGAGCCCAGAGCCTGCTTCGGATTCTGTGTCTCCCTCTGTCTCTGCCCCTCCCCCACTTGTGCTCTGTCTCTGTCTATCAAAAATAAATAAAATATTAAAAAAAATTTTTTTTTAATTTAAAGTCCTTTCAGTGGAGTTCAAAAGAACATCTGCTAATACACTACTCACAACAGACACACCTAAAATCAAATTACACCGTCCCCCAGACAAAATAGAAACAGGTATGCAGAAGAGGTATATGGAGAGGCACACACAGAAATGTATAGTGTGTGTGTGTGTGTGTGTGCAGCAAACCCAAAGAAACAACCACAAAAACGGTTATTGGAAACATCAAGCCATGGAACTCAAGGCAGGAAGTATGACATAGGGTTTATTTTGTATTAATATATATATATATATATATACACATCCACAATGATGAGATGATAGGAACCTCCATGCGTTGAATAACATAGTGCTAAAATCTAGGAAGAAAATGGATTCAAGATGTCATCAAGCTTAGATATTTCTTCCTGCAAAAAAAACCTTCCAGGATGCCTCGTGCTTCTATGGGACACTCTCCCTGCCTTACTACAAAATTTATGGTCAGTATTTACAATTACCTGTTTAACTGCCCCTCCTTCACTCCCACTAGTATTTAAGTCAGGGCAGTGGCTGGGGCGGGGTGGGGGTGGGGGTGGGGGAGCTCAGACAATATCTGCCTTGCTGAGTTTTCATGTCTTCAGTGCCCAGGATGATGCTCACCAGCTCTCGAGCATTCAATAAATATCTGTGAAACGCATGACAAATAGATACATATTCAATTCTGTATCCCTGAGACAGAGAACACACAATATTTTCAAACGTTTGTGGATGCTTATAAAGTTCCATCATACACATGAGGCCAAAGGAAAAACTTTGACAAATATCAAAATGTAGAAAGTATACAGATGACATTCTCTGACCTTCTAGCAAAAGTCAAAGCAAAATTTAAAAAACAAATACAAAACTCCAACCTGCCAGAAACTAAAAATCACTTGGTGAAATTGCTTCAGCCAAAGAAGAAATCAAAACTGAAAGTAGGTGGGTTTTTTTTTTATAATAAGATAGAAACAACAGTCCACATAAAAATGTATGGGTTATAGCCAAGTTTCCACGCTGAGGAAGAAAATATGAGAGATTGAAATGTTTTCATATTTGAACAAGAAATAACTAAACTAAATGAAGAGAGCAGTCAAAGCAGAGAGCTAAAAAAAGAACAAAGTGAACCCAAGGAGAGCAAGGGGGAATTAATAAAGATAAAATAAAAATTAAGAAATTAGAAAACAGAGCAAAACACAGAGCATATCCAAGAAAGCTCTTTGAAAGGCACATGCATATTGAAAGTTCAACATATAAACATATACAGGGAGTCTCTTCACAGCGGCTTTTTTCTAATTATAAAATATCTAGGAGTAAACTAAGAAATAACTGTGAAATCGATAGGAAAAACCCCACAACATCTTAGTAAAGAACATTCTAGAAGACCTCCATACACAGAGAAACAAACCACGCATCTGGATGAGGAGACAGACTCAGTATTTGTAAACGTACCAGTGTTTCCTGAATTAATAAGTGAATTTAATGTAATTCCAATCACAAGGGGGTTTAGGGCTCAGAGAGACGGGTTTTGAAGAGTGGGTATTTCATTTTTCTAGGAAAACAAAGGGACAAGCAAAACAAAGACAGCTTTGAAAAATAAAATGAAGGAAGCTGGATGAAATAAATGCGGGGGTGTGGGGAGACCTCCGTGGCTGTGGCACAAAGTGATGATGGAGGACGAGGGGGCCTTGTCCTGGGCCCCTGCACTCTGTCCCCCCCCATATCCTCCCAGACAGCCTGGCCAGACCAGCACCATTTTGTGGTCACCCCACAAAAATGCTTTGACCACCCATCCTCTCACCAGATGAGGCCGGCATCCTTTACCTGACCCCACCCCTCTTGAAATTATGCCAAAGATTTAAAATTCAGTGCAGGTGTCTAAGTTTTAAGTCAAGGTGTGGTGCTGTCACTGTAGCTATGGGGCCAAAGAGAAGAAAGAAAACCATGATAGTTGGGGGAGACGCAAAGCAAGGAAAGAGTATGTGCCTTGCAAAATCAACGGACTTATGGGGCTCAGCGATCACTACCGGGGCCATACTGTCCGCGGGCAGTGTGCCCGTGACCCCGACAGACCCCCCCCCCAGCCAGGAAGGTGGGAGACCACCTGACAGTCCAGTGTGCTGTCCCTGCTGGACTGAAGCCAACAGTGCCAGGGCAAGAAGCGAGGACACTGCAGATGCCCAGATCACTACACGTTTGGCAAATGGAGGCCAAAAGAGTTGAGCAACATCGTTTCTGCCAAGGAGAAAAGGTTGGAAGAATGAGTCAAGGATGGAAACCCATCGAACGACCAGAAATTACTGAAAACGTGATATGCCAGGTGAGGTTTTTGAATGCGTACTCGATAGACACATCAGAAGGTCTGAAATATGAATTCCAAGATGCTTGTAGAGAAGAGCATGTTCCAGCGGCCGGTCCCCGGAGAAAAGTCGTCCCAGCAGAAACCCACGTTCTAAGCTCTCACGGGCCAGAACTTGGTTCCGTGCTCACCCCTGAGCCAATCACAGTGGGCAGGGGCGGCTGGTGGGTTGAGGCCAGGGTCTCAAACAAACCCTGAGGGTGGGTGGTTCCACCTCCCAGCAGACCATGAGGACTCCCAGGAGAATGCAGGCATGTTTGGGGGCAGGCAAACAAGACAGGTGCGACCTCCATCCTTGGGATAGATCATCTTTCACTGGGATCCACTTAGAAGAAAAAATTCAGGGCTGTTTGGTAATGCCGCTGTTCTAATGAGCACCGACCACCCCAGCCGTGAAGGCAGTCCCTTGCCCCCACAGCCCTCACCCCTGGAAAGTCCACATGCACAGTGGCAAGAGGTGCACGCACCCAAGGTGCAAGAGCCCAGTTGCCACCTGCATCCGCCAAGGCCAGGAAACAGCAGCTGCCCTTCCCGCCAGCTACGCAAGAAAGTTCTCAGACACACCGGTTGTGGTCGGAGCAGCCGAGAGCAGCCCCTGCTGCTGCCCAGACGATGGAGGCGGTTTTTTCAGACCATCCGGGGGCTGTTTCTGAGCATGAGACCGAACCACGTTCCTCTGAAGCCCCGCACCCAGCTGGCTAGCGGTGGGGTACGTCGCGAGGACAGAACGAGCTCTCACCCCAGAAGGTGACAGAGGACGCCTCAACCTGCGGCCAAAACTGTGAGGTGCTCCATCTGAATCTGCTTCGTTTATGAATTTTCATCAACTGACATTCAGACGAATAGGATTTTATTGGCACGGATCAAATGTTCAAGGGAGACGAGTATGCACAGTGTCATTTGGCACCGAACCTGCCACGCAGTCAGCAAATAACAGGAGGCAGGTGTCGATCTACGCGCCAGGCGGTGCACACGACCTCTCTCAGAGCGCATCCTTACTGGGGTCAGGTCTGTCTCCCGGACAGCCCATGACCCCGGCAAGGAAATGGATCACGTCTTGTGCCCCTTGCAATTGCCCTGGTGCCCAACACAGAGCGTGGGGGCCAGGAGGTGCTGGACAAATGTTTGTGGCCTGAAGGGACAGAGGAAGTGAAGGGAGGGAGGAGAGACTCAGGGGTGGAGAGGGTAGGGGTGGAAGGAGGGAGGCAAGGAAGGAGAGGGGGCAGAGAGGGAGGAGGAGGGAGGACGGAAGGAAGGGAGGAGGGAGGGAAGGAAGAAGGGAGGAAAGAGGGAGGGGAGAAGGGAGGGGGGGAAGGAAGGGGGAGCATTCGTTTCAGGAACTCGCCCATCATTCTTTCCTTTACAACATCCGGAGGCCGCTGCTCCCAAACTGGTGGGGGACAGGATGGGTTTGGGCCACATGGCGGGTTCCAGTCCTGCGGGCCCCCCGGGGGGTCCTTCCCATAGATCATTCCCTTTGGGTCTCCATGTTTTCCTTCAACAAGGCAGAAGCTGGATCCTCATCCCTCGGCTAAGTTAATAACACGCAGCATTTATACTGCATCTTATAGTTTAAGAGCACCTTGACGTCATTTCCCTCGCTTAGGCCTATGAGGCAGGGGCCAACTTTATCTTTATCTCACGGACGAGGAGACCAAAGCTCGCAGCTGATTTCTGTAAGGTCTGGGTAACTGTGTGGAAAGCCCTGAGGTGGGGGCTGACACCCGGTCCCTGAAGAACACACACACACCGCTCAATTCCACAAGTTCATTGTAAAAATAACGAGAATAATAAAGCTAAAATTAGCCTCCCAAACCAATGCTGCATCCGGTGCAATGCGCACCCAGATGACTTTTCGCCCCCAAATTGGATCCTGTTGCAAACACTGTTCTCTAACTTGCTTATTTTCCACTGGGGTTGTTGGTTGCATGGTGTTTCCTGGTGATGCATTCAGAGGCTTTCCAACCAACCCCTACTGTTTCTTCTTTCCAGCCCTCCAATCCAGGATGTCTGGGGCCAATCCCCAGCCCTCCCCAATGTGCTAGGCGGCCCTCCCCTCCAGGGGGTCTTTGACTCAGCGATCCTTTGCAACTCTATTGAAAAATCATAATTAGCATGGCCATCTGCCTGGTGCATTCGCTTCTCGTCACATCCCCCAAGGCACAGGAGGAATGGGAAGGACTGAGTGCTGATTCTCAAGCCTGTGTCCTCCCCACCCCCGAGATCCTTCTTCAGTCCACACCCGCCGCTCTTGTGCGCGAGCTTCTTCCCTGGCAGCCAGGCCCGCTCTGTGTGGGCAGCGGTGTGCTTGTAGATGGTGAAAGACAGGACATCTGGGGGAAGGAGAGCCCTGATTTGTAGCATTGGCTGAGCTCAAGCGACCAATGCGATGTCACGGGGCACAGAGTTGGGGAGAGCTGAGCACATGGGCACCCGTGGGCTGGTAGGAAGTGAAAGCACCATCAGCTGGGATGACTCAGCCACGCGCGCACACTGGCTCCCAGAATTCCCCAGGTACCCACGGCGACAGGTGGCTTGGCAACACCTGCCTTCCTCCCCTCGCCTGTCTGCTTACACCCCTATGGACCTTCCCAGGCTCACCTCCCTAACAAACCGTGTGCGGAGATCCTGCATCTGGTGGGAAATCAGCCTGAGACCCTGCCTCATACAAACTTCCCAGCAATGGACAGTTTTGAACCTGAAGTCGCCCTAGGAAGGCAGGAGTTCAAGGCAGGGATGGGAATTGTTTCACACAAATGTTCCATCGAGAAAACCTCATCTCAAGTCGGCTGCAGCAAGGAAGTGCCCGTGAGATTTGGGGAGGGCTACAGTAAGCAAAGAAAGGACGCACCCCTGCTGAAGCAGAGGGAAGGCGCATCTCCCAGGGTCTAGAACCCAGGGAGGAAGAAGGTTTTTCTCAGCATCGTCCTCGCCCTGCATCTGCCCCAGTTTCAGCCTCCGTCACCTCCCACCTGGACCAGGGCAGCACCTACGGGACAGCCTCACTCCACGGGCCAACCCGAGCCAGGGTGTCCCCTGCTGAAACATATGACCGTGCTGACCCCGCTGACAACCCTTCAAAGAGCTCAGTTTCCACACCATGGCCTCTGGAACCTTCTGTGATCTGGTCCTACCTCTGTCTCCAAACTAGGCCCCAGGCCAGAGACTGTTGCTCCCAACCCCCATCGCCTCGTCACCCCCATCACCTGGCCTTCCTCCCTGTTCCACCGGCCCAAATCCTGCTTGTTTTTTTAAACCCGGCAAGAAGGGTATCCTCCTTCGGGACACGTCCAAAGGCCGTGCTACGCTCCCAGCCCCAAGGCCCCCAGCAGGTTTCAGACCGAAGCGGGAGGGTGCAGGGTGGGGTGACCGAGGGTGGGAGGAAGCCACGTCTAGACGCTCTTTGGCTCCAGGATCTCCACCCACGGTCATCACCTAGCAAAATGCCCCCGGAAGTTCAATCCCTGGACCAGCTGATCCCACTCAACGCCGTCACCCAGCACCACGTGCGACGCCCTCCCAGCTCCGGTCCAAGGATCTCCCCGCCCCCCACCGCATTATAACTGCTTTAGATAAACGCTTCCCACAGGCCGCAAGAAAAGAAGTAACCAACGTGGAAATAAATGATGTTCCGTGGGCAGCAGAGGTCTAGCTGTGAATCTGTCCGGGGAGCCCACAGCGTCGGATAAATCACCGCGGTGTGTACCCCGTGGTGGTCGCGACACCAGAAGAATTGCGCCATTACCCGATGCTGTGAGGCGGAAGCTGGGACGAGGGTGAGTGGACTGCTCAGAGTCACAGAGAGGGGAGCCAGGACCAACCCACTCATTCGGAGCCACCAAAAAGAAGGGAACGAGCTGGTGCACCTGCCCTCAAGGTGCTCAGCCAACCGAACCCTCCCCTCACCCCCCAGTGATCTGAAAAAGACCATGACCATAGATCTAGCCTGCAAGAAATGCAAATTAAATGGCCCCTCCCATCCTGGAAACCTTTTAGTGATGTGAGGGACATCTGGTTTTTTTGTTTGTTTGTTTGTTTGTTTGCCCCACACCCAGTCCCCCCGCCTGGTGAAAGATTCCTGGTCTTGTTGGGCTGAGATGGGGACTCACCTGCCCTGTCTGTGATGGGTAATTTTATGTGTCAACTTGACTGGGCCATGGAGTGCGCAGGCATTTGGCCAAACGTTATTCTGGGCGTGTCTGTCAGGACGTTTCTGGATGAGACTAACGTTGGAATCGTAGGCAAAGTACATGGCTTGCCCTCCCCAGTGTGGGTGGGTCTCATCCAATCTATTCAGAGCTCAGATAGAATAAAAAGGCAGAGGGAGGTTGAGTTGGCTCTCTGCCTGGCTGTTTGAGTGGGGACTTAGATCTTCCCCCGCCCTCAGGGTCCCTGGCTCCCTGGCCTTCAGACTCAGGCTGGAATCCGGCTCCCCTGGGCAGATCACGGGACTTTTCGGCCTCCGTAATAGCATGAGCCAATTCCTTATTATATTCCTTATTATATAACAATTCCTTATTGTTCTCAGGAGAACCGTAATACAGTCTTCTTGGGAGACACCTGCCCCGGGACACCGTTGTGACCCTAGGTCTCCCGCTTTGGCACCCGAAACATGACAGGCACCCTCAAGCGTTTCGTGGGTAAATAAATATTTCCAGAAAGCCACCTTGACCCCTTGAAAGAGACCCCCATCATTACATACCCCACCACCCACACTCTGTAAATTAACATGTCCCAAAGCCCCCTTTACTGTCATTGTCCCCTAATTTTTAAGGGTGAGTGGGAATCAGAAACAGTTACAGCAAATGTCTGCACTATCAGAAGGGCTGAGTTAATATCCTCTAAAGATTAACTAGGACAGCGTTTTCTTCAAGTCTCTCCAATATTTCCCTCCCCCTACCCCCAGTCTGTCTCTTTTTCCTTTTGCTTTTGATTCAGAGAGAAACACGGACTCACCAGGAGGCTGAGAACACGATTCAAACTGGATTCAGGTACTGATTTCAAAGCATCAGACCCTCCAGCCTCCTTTTTGGTTCCTGACTCTGCAAGACAAGCCCAGAAGGCAGCGGAGGCCCCGTTGCTAAGAAAGGTGACAGGTTCTGTTTTGAGCCCCCGGAATCCAGAGCCCCCCCCCCACCCCTGCCCCGGGCAGGATCCCTGTCCAGGTATCACAACACTGGCAGGGCAGGCTGCGGGCTTGAGTGAGTCCAAATCCCTAGGGAAACTGGTTTCTACCCACTGAGCTGCCTTTTCCCCTGACCTCTGTCTCCCCGTGATGGTAAAACAGGTCCTAAAAACTGAGATGAGGGGGATGGGTGAGGTTTACAACTGCCCCGAAAAGATTCGTGTTTCACGAGAAGAAATCCAGACAGATTTCTTCTTCCGAGATTCACTGGGTCCAAGTCGGAAGCAAACACCACCTATGGCCAGTGGAACTGCCTCAGCAGGAGGCCAGGATGTCAAGGTCAGTGAGCGGGACAGGAGAGAGAGAGAGAGAGAGAGAGAGAAAGAGAGAGAGAGGCAGTGGTGACACCACAGGACACCAAGCCCCCCAGTCCCCATCCCAGGGGGTCCTCCACAGGCACACAGCCCAGCCAGCTCAGGCAGAGCTCTTGGATTTTCAGTAGGAGTTCAGTCACTGTATTGAAATTCAGATCTCCCAAGATGAGACCTAGTCACATTTTTTTAAAAACTCTGCAGGTGCTGGGCATAGTGAGCCTCAGACTAGATTCTGCCCTCAGGCCAGATGTTAAACAGAGAGTTTGATCAATGAGACTTGGGCAAAAGGCCTTTGCCTGCAGGGTGGCTCCTATGGTGGCACCTTGGCTTCTCTCTGTCTCTCAGTAATTCTAGGGTGGCAAAGCAGAGCTCTCTCAGTTATTGAAAAATGTATTTGAGGGCCACCCAGGTGGCTCAGTCAGTTGAGCCTCCGACTTCGGCTCAGGTCACGATCTCACGGTTTGTGAGTTCAAGCCCCGCGTTGGGCTCTGTGCTGACAGCTCAGAGCTCAGAGCCTGCTTCGGATTCTGTGTCTCCCTCTCTTTCTGCCCCTCCCCTGCTTGTGCTCTGACTCTCTCTCTCTCTCAAAAACAAATAAACATTTAAAAAATTTACAAAAATGTATTTGAACAAACATTAGAGGGACCCACTCATCCTGCTTTTTCTGGGACTGTCCATTTTAAAACTCAAAGTCCTGCATCCAAGGGGTCCCCCCCAATCCCAGGCCGAGGCCCAGGAAAACAGTTAATCACCCTAATAAAGAGATGCTTGGTGAGCCAGTTGGGTGCCCCGTTGGGAGCTCATTAAGTTGAAGAGGAAAAAAACCCTTTGGGGGAATCACTGAGGTCAGCGATGGGGACCGTGCCATGAATGAGGTCAAATTTTGATTATGTGAAGCCACCACTGAGATGTAGGAGCTGTTTGCTGAGCATCTGGCCTTCTTGGACCGACAGTCTAGGAGACCCTTACTTTTTTTTGGCCAGTAGCAGCTGGCATGTGAGTGACTGCCCTGCCCAAGTTAGACCCACTGAACTTCCTCCGCAAGGACTTTGGCTTCAGTACTCAGGAGCCCAAGCGGTCTCTACTGGCCGATAAGTACAAGCAAGAGCCCTGGGGTAGCCAGACGTTCAGAGGACAGGAGGAAGCTGGTGTCAGGGGCTGAGTTCATAGGTCACAAACTCATATGTCGACATTCCAACCCCTGGTACCTAAGAATATAACTGTATTGGGAGACAGGGTGTTCACAGAGGTGATTAAGTGAAAATGAGGTCACCAGGGTGGCCCCTAATCCAATATGGCTGCTGTCCTTATAAGAGAAGGAGATTAGGACACACAGAGGGAAGACCATGTGAAGACACAGGGAGAGGATGGCCGCGTGCAAGCCAAGGAGAGAAGCCTCGGAAGAAGTCAACCTTGCCGACACCTTGGCCTTGAACTTCTGGCCTCCAGAGCTGGGAGACAATTAATTTCTCTTGTTCGTTCCCCCAGTCTGTGGTCCTTCGTTATGATGGCCTGAGCTGACTCTTAAAACTGGCCAGCGGGGAAGAGGGGCTTGAAGGTGAGGCAAAGTTGGGAGACATGTGTTCCAGAGAGGGAAGAAGTTTTCCAGCTCCTGGTTCTGAGACTTCATGGGGTCTGACTCTACTCCCTCGTCTCCAGACTTCACGAATAACAAACCCCCTCTTTTTCTTAAGCTACCCAACTGGGTTTCTGTTACTTGCAACCAGAAAAGCCTTAGCCACATAAGTTGGTCCCGTGCTTCTGTTACCAGGGGACCTTATTCCTAAGAGAGTCCTTAGCCCAACAAAAAAAAGGGAAGTGGATGCCGACCACTTTTGTGTAGACAGAATAATCCCCTCCCAAAGAAGTCTACATCCTACTCCACCAAACCTGCGGATATGCTATCTTCTATGGCAAAAGGGACTTTGAGATGTAAGTTAAGTGTTTTGAGACGGGCAGATTATTTGGAATTATTTTGATTATGTAGGTAAACCCAGGGGGATCACAAAGGTCTCATGAAGGAAAGAGAGAAGTGGGAGAGGCAGAGATAGAAAGGTTAGAAGATGCTATGTTGGGGGCGCCTGGGTGGCTTAGTCCGTTAAGCGTCCGACTTTGGCTCAGGTCATGATCTCGTGGTCTGTGAGTTCAAGCCCTGCATCGGGCTCCATGCTGACAGCTCAGAGCCTGGAGCCTGCTTCGGATTCCGTGTCTCCCTCTCTCTCCGCCCCTCCCCTGCTTGTGCTCTCTCTCTCTCTCAAAAACAAAGAAAACATTTTTAAAATTTTTGAAAAAACAAATAAAATAAAAAGCACTTAATGGATCTCACAGCCCTGTGAATCTGCAAAAGCAAATGCCCCCTCCTTTCTCCCACTGGCCCCTGCCCTCAAATGGTTTATTTTAGGAGCAAAACAGTAGAGGAAGAGCAGCGGTTCTGCCTTGATGCCCCACCTCGGCCACGGGCCATCCGGGACACGCTCCCTCGGGAGCAGGACGCTTCAAAGGGGCTTCGATCCAAATGTGGGTAAGAGCATGAAAGACCAGGCTGCTTCCCCAGTTTCAGAAGCTCTGGCCTGGCTCTCACCCCCATCCCCCAACAGGTGCCCCAGCCCCACCTTAAGTGACATCGTGGGCTCCCAGAGTGGGCTGCAGCCAGGGACGCTGTTTCGCCCACGTGTGTGCTACGGGCGCAGCCACAAAGCCCTCAGACTGGAAAAAGCAGACAGCTGTGCCCGGCAGGCTCACATGTGCCAGCTCCATCTGCTAAATCATTAAAACGGAGTCTTGGCAGCATCTGCAGAAAAACACATTTGTTTTCTCCATAAAGAGGAAGAGTCAACTTTCCTGCCGTCCTCGTAAGTTTTTGCAATCACTTTAATGTGCAGAGTGCCTTATACAAAGGCAGGAACGGGCTACGGGCTACGGGGCCAAGATGCGGGCCTTCACTAAGTTATATTATATGTTAAATTATCCGCCCACTAGTGTTGGTGGCTCAGCCATCATTTCAAGGCAATGAGACACATTATGGCAAAGCTCATGACAATGTTCAGAGGCTCAGCACTTTGCCTCCCGTGCTGACACAGGCCTAGGGGGACATCCAGCAGGGTGGGCTCTGGGACAGCCGCTCGGAGAAAGCGGTCTTGGGGACGGTGAGTCACACACAGTGCTGGAGTCACCAGGGAAAAAAGAGAATGAGTCCCTGAAAACTGAAAAATGGGGGTGTCCGCACCTCTGAATCCAGAGAAAAGCCCTTATTCCCATCCTTGGAATGTGCGATAGAGAATCTGTCCCCGACTGCAGATTTCAGTCTCCTCCCAGCCCATCCCCACCGCTCCTGCAAAGCGAGCTCACTGGAGCCATTCAGACCCAATTTACACTCTGTCACTTAGCGTGTGACTCAGTTTCAAGGTTCTCGTCTATTAAATGGGCATATCAATTACAGCTCATCCTCAGGGCTGTGGAGAGAAGTGAGGAAGAGAATATACACAAAGGACTTAGCACAACGCCTCTCTCATAGTTGGCTGTTATCATCACCATGACCTCTGTGACGATTACATTCGATACCTTCGAAGCTTGCGTTACCCGTTCAAAAGCGGCCTCGGCCTTCGTTCTAAATGTGGGACCCTTGTCCATGGGACTAGAGCAAACCACAGCTTGTGGGCCAAACCCTGCTCCCCACCTGTTTTAGTGCACCCGTTGGGCTAAATAACATTTGTTAACGGACAAAGATCAAAAGAAGAATGTTATTTTGTGATGTGTGGCAATTAAATGAAATTCAAATTTCAGTGTCTCCACAAATAGTTTACGGAAACACTATGCCCATTTATTTATGCAGAGCCCACACTTTGTGGAATAATGGCAGAGCTGAGCAAAGGGCAACAGAGACATGTGACCTGTAGATCAGAAAATATTTACTACATATCCCTTATAGGAAGCCTGCTGACATTCGTCCGAGGGAATAAAACCATTATCTTGAGGAGTCTGGCTCAGTTTCACAGCTGATGTTGGAAAACCCCAAGACCTGACTGACTAGCGTGGATGCGGGAAGGAACTAGAAAGAGAGACATGCTCAGCAGTTCATTTGCGTCTCAACCAATGACAACATGAAAGGGGCTGGTGGTTTGGACTCCTGGGAAGGACCCTGGCATCAAATCTGGGTTTGAAACCCAGCTTTGTCACCAGCAGGCCATGTGACTTTGAACTGGTGACCCAACCTCACTACATTCTCTGCTGGAAATTGAGGCATCAGTCCCTTTGGCACGGGATTGTCAGGACAAGGGAAGTAAGGTGCATCCCCTCTGCAAAGACCAGATGCTCTGCTGGCGGGTGAAATTTGTTGGCGCCCACCTTCCAAAGTTTGTCTTCGGGGTCTGTCAAAAAAGAAACCATACCAAAAGGGAAGGATGTGTTCTAGGACATGGAAAATGCCACAGGCTTCCCGTTCCAGCTCCAACATGTAAAGAGTCTGGAAGTCATTCTCTCCCCCGACTTAAAACAACAAAAACAAATAGAAAAAAGAAGTTGACTGAACTGGAAAATCAATGACTTTTCCCAGACCCATTAGAGAACTGACCCTGAACTCTGGAAAGATGGATGAATCCAAAGTCACAGGTGAAGTGTGCTTACCTGAAGCAGAGACCCTGGAGCCTAACTAGTAGAACAGCCGAATGCTAATTCTCATAGGGATTGTGAAAGGCTGAGTATAAACTAGCAAGAGTGAGGAACTCCTGGGGGTTGCAGGCTTGGGGAGGGGCCCACGATTTTATGCACTTTAGCACCAGAAACTCCACCAGGTTCTTACTGTGAAGATCCCAGAAAGGTCCCTTCCTGGCTCTGGCAGGGGAAGGAATGACCAATTCCCACTAAATACACTCCAGAGCTTTCTCCACGAGGAAAGCCTACTCTACAGGGAAAGGGCTTTGCCAGAGCCTTATCCCAGTGAGGGAAGGGCATCCCTCACCCTTCGACCCCTTCCAGTCTTCCTGTCTCGCCCAAGGATGGGCATATGAGTGAGAAACACTTGGGAAGGTCACAGGTCAAACACACTGGCCCATGAAAAGCCTGATTTACCTGAGAATTATAGAACACCCCACCCCCCACCCCTTAGCACCACACCAACAGGGCTCCAGTAAGTAGAACAGCAGTGATCACAACCGAAAGCTCTAGGACCCAGGCTCTCTCTGGGGGAGGAGCAGTTAGGGAAGCTCAGAGTCAGAGGGAAGGAGAAGACAAGGACACCAGAGGAATGTGACACCTCTGGCACCCACATCCATAGCAAACATGAAACACAGCGAACTCGTAGCCACATTAAAATAAATCCTCACACTACAGGCCTATTTGCCTCAATATCCATTACTCGGTACAACATGTCTGGCTTGCAACACAAAATTACAAGACACACCAAAAAAGAAGAGAACAACCGCTTGAAGAGGTAAATCAAGCATCAGAACGAGACTCAGATGTGATACAGATGTTGAAGTCATCAGACAGGGCATTCTAAAAACTATGATTAGTATATTAAGAACCCTAACAGAAAAAACAGGCAATATGCAATACAAATGGATAATACAGCTAGAGAAACAAAAATTCTAAGAAATAATCAAAAGGAAGGGCTCAAGATCAAAACCACTCTAACCCAGGGACACCTGAGCAGCTCAGTCGGTTAAGCATTCGCCTCTCGTTTTGGGCTCAGGTCATGATATCATGGTTCACGGGTTTGAGCCTCTTGTCGGGTTCTGTGCTGACAGTGTGCAGCCTGCTTGGGATTCTCTCTCTGCCCCTCTCTCTGCCTCTTCCCTGCTCATGCACACATGCACACACACATTCTCTCTCTCAAAATAAATAAACATTAAACACACATATATGCACTAATTGAAATGAAAAAAACCTCTTGATGGGTTCAGCAGGCTGGACATAGCTGAGGAAGGAGTTAGCGATTTTGAAGCTACGCCAATAGAAACTCCCAAAAATGAAACACAAAGAGAAAGAAGGATAAACATGGAACAGAATACACCTGAAAAGTGTGGGAAATTTTCAAAAGATATATATATATATATTTAGAATGCCAGAAAAAGAAGAAAAAATGATATGTGAAGGAGTTAAGGACAGATCCCAAAGTCCAGGTCCAAGAAGCTCAGAGAATACCAAAAAGCTACAGACCTGAGTATATCATGTTCAAACTGCAGAAAACCAAAGATAAAAAGACAATTTTGAATGAAGCCAGGAAAGGGCAGAAAAACCTCACCTCTGAAGGATCAAAGATAAGAATTACCTCAGAAACTGTGCAAGCACAGAGTAGAATAGAATATTTAAAATGTTGACTTAAAAAAAATCAACTTAGAATTTTATATTCTTTTTTTTTTAATGCTTATTTATCTTTGAAGGAGAGAGAGACAGAGGGGCAGAGAGAGAGGGAGACACAGAAGCAGAAGCAGGCTCCAGGCTCTGAGCTGTCAGCACAGACCCCGACGTGGGGCTCAAACTCACGAGCTGTGCGATCACGACCTGAGCCAAAGTCAGACACTTAACTGATGGAGCCACCCAGGAGCCCCAACTTAGAATTTTATATTATGATAAATTATCCTTCAAAACTGAAAGAGAAATAATATCTCAAACAAACACGCACTAAAGGAATGTGTTACCGGTGGACATGCTCACCGAGAAAGGTTAAAGGATTTTCTTCAGGCAAAAAGAAAATGATAGAGATCAGAAACCTGGATCTATATTTAAAAAAAAGAAAGAAAATAAAAAGAATAGGCATCAGAGGAGGCAAAAATGAAAATAAAATCCTTTATTTTTCTTATTTGTGTTTCATCTAAAAGAGAACCGTGGAAAGTAGTAATAGTTTCTTAGTCAGCTCCAACTGCCATAACAAAATACCACAGACTATGGGTGGTGGGGGAACTTCACTAATAAACATTTGCTTTTTCACAGTTCTGGAAGCTGGAAAGTTCAAGATCAAGGCTTCAACTGATTTGTTCTCAGGTAAGGGTCCTCTTCCTTGCTCTCAGATGGTCATTTTGTTTTCACGTGGCCTGGCCTTTCCTTGGTGCATTCCCCGGGAGACAGAGTATGAGCAAGCTCTTCGAAGTCTCTTCTTACCACAACACTAATCCTGTGGGATCAGGGCCCCACCCTTACGACCTCATGTAGCTCAAACACCTCCATCTGAGCCCTGTCTTCAAATACAATCCTATAGGCTGTTAGGCCTTCAACATGTGGATTGCAGGGGAGAGGGAGCCATAATTCTATACAGAGAAAATAGTAACACTGTATTGGGTGATTAGAGCATATGGGCAAGTGAAATAAATGACAGTGGTGCCATACGGACTAAGAGAGAGGAATTGAGACTACGGTGTTATGAAATATCTGTGCTACACAGGAAGCTTTGCAGAAGTATTTGAAGATGGACTTGTATTAGTTAAAAGTGTATCCTGTGAGGGGCGCCTGCATGGCTCAGTCAGTTGAGCATCTGACTCTTGATTTCAGCTCAGGTCATGGTCCTAGGGTCATGGGATGGAGCCTGGCATCAGGCTCTCTGCACTGAGTGTGGAGTCTGCTTAAGATTCTCTCTCTCTCTCTCTCTCTCTCTCTCTCTCTCTCTCCCCCGTCTCTGCCCCTCCCCTGCTCTCACTCTCTCATTCTCTCTCAAAATAAATAAATAAACATTTAAAAAAAGACTCCAGTGAATTAAAAGTGAAGGGGTAGTAGAGGGCATCCTGGGAAGCTGGTGGAACAGGAAGCACCAGGAATCTTCTCCCCACCTAGACAACAATTTCTCTGGCTGAATGTGTCTAATATAACTATTTTGAAACTCTGGGATGTCTCGAAAGCTTGCAACTTCCAAAGGAAGACTTGGACAGTAAATTTTGGTTAATTTCAGTCAATTTCAGCTCTTATCATAACAGCAGGTATTCATCTGCACCCAACAAATGGTGCTGGGAAACTGGATATCCACATGCAGGAGGATGAATTCGAACACTTAACTAGCCCCCTATACAAAAATTAACTCAAAATGGATCAAAGACCTAAATGTAAGACCCAATACAATTTCGTCTCTTAGAAGAAAACAACAAAAGCATCATGACGTTGGATTTGGCAATGATTTCTTGGATATGACGCTCAAGACAAAAATAATAAAAGAAAAGTAGACAAGTTAGACTTCACGAAAAAAACAACATGGCCTCTCAGGATGTTTGTCTCCTGCAGCCTTCCCATGCTGGATGTGCAAGTGCGCATTGTGTGTTCACACAGAGAGACACAGACCTGCACAAAGACATGCAGAGTGGATGCAATGCACACCTGCTGATCGGGCACACATTCGGACACAAAGCACACAAACTCAGAGAGATTGCAGACACCCGTTCTGCACACCTATACAAATATGCTGCTCTTGTAATGATAGCCAAGATTTACACACTTACTCTATATCTTAGTTTCTTTCCCCCAAAAAACAGAGCCTAAGAGAAGGATCTGTGGGCAAATAATTCATTTGGGAGGCAATCCCAGCGAGCAGGAGTGCAGGAACAGGAAACAAGAGAAAGAGGAAATGCCACCATGGGGACACATTGTCAAGGTCTCCCAGAGGGTAATTGGGTTCAGTCCTGCCCCAAGCCTTCCAAGGAACATATAAAATGCCTCTTAAGCTTCTGTTTATGACCATGACAGATGAACCAGTATTGTGCTGGCCTTCCCACCATAAACAATATATACTTGGACAAGATATGTGAAGCAACATTTTCCAGGCAATGGACAACAGGCAGTACAAGATTACAGCTCCTAATAAAAGAAACCCATGAAGTGAGCACAACCAATGTCAGTGTATAACTTGTGACAATTCTTAGCCATGGTGCTAGAGGAACCCGTGTAGGATTTGATAGGCCTACTGAATCGAGGAGACACAAAGCAGAGTTCAAGGCAACTAAAGCAGCTGCAATCTATGGGTTGGGGCATCAGAAATATAGAAGCTTGTGCAAAGGGCCCCAGGGTTCCATGTGGGGATCCCCCTCCTCAATTAAGGAGAGACTCAAGACCATCTGAGCGCTACCAGGTAGTGGGTGTTATTGATTGAGAGTATAGGCATACTAGAGGTGTTGTGGTTCTGGCCCTCACCAGAGTGGAGAGAGCTTGTTAACAGCCCGCTAACATGCCTGACATCCAGCTGAGACACCACATTATTTTTAGGAGTAAGAACTACATCAGAGAGTAGAGCCTACTTGAGAACTTCTCTAACAAAGTCTAATCAAGTTCTCATATGATCTACAGAGGACCGCAGTGCTTAGGGGTTAAGTCTCACTAGGTTAGAGAGCTTGGGAAGTGCCCTATGCTTTGCACAGACTCACAAGAGGAAAGCATAAAATCAAAATAACAAAAAAAATTTCAAGAAAAACAGCCAGCAATTGAATAGCCTGATAAAACAAAGAGGAACAGTCTTCAGAGGAAGATAACAGAATCCAAAGGCTCTACAACATAGTTTCCATATTTCTGAGATTCAATTTAAAAAAAAAGAACATAGGGGCACCTGGGTGGCTCAGTTGGTTGAGCATCTGACCGGCTCAGTTCATGATCCCATGGCTTGTGAGTTTGAGCCCAACGTCAGGCTCTGTGCTGACAGCTCAGAGCCTGGAGCCTGCTTGGAATTCTGGGTCTCCCTCTCTCTCTGCGCCTCCCCTGCTAATGCTGTCTCTCTCTGTCTCTCAAAAATAAATAAATATTTAAAGAAATTTTTAAAAAGGGCATAGACCTACAAAGAAAGAGGAAAATGTAATTCAAAACAAAAACAAAAACAAAAACACTGCACTTAGCAAAGCGGATTTTGTAAATATGTTAAAATAATTCAAGAAAAGTATGGTCTTAATGATTGCTCAAGTAAGGAATTTCAACAGCAAAATGAAAATTATAAAAAAGAATTAAGGCCATATACAAAAGACCCACAGCTAATATAATCCTAATGGGGAACAACTGAGAGCTTTTCCTCTACAGTCAGGAACAAAACAGGGATGTCCACTCTCACTTCTGTTATTTAACATAGTACTGGAAATCCTAGTCTCTGCAATCAGACAACAAAAAGAAATAAAAGGCATCCAAACCAAGGAAGAAGTCAAACTTTCACTATTCACAGAAGACATGATACTCTATGTAGAAAACCCAAAAGACTACACCAAAAAAAATTGCTAGCACTGATACATGAATTCAGTAAAGTCACAGGATACAAAATCAATGTGCAGAAATATGTTGCATTTCTATACACCAATAATGAAGCAGCAGAAAGAGAAATTAAGGAATCGATCCCATTTATAATTACACCAAAACCCATAAGATACCTAGGAATAAACCTAACCAAAGAGGTAAAAGATCTGTACTCCGAAAACTAAATAACACTTATGAAAGAAATTGAAGAGGGGCACCTGGGCGGCTCAGTCAGTTAAGCATCCGATTTCAGCTCAAGTCATGATCTCACAGTTTATGAGTTCAAACCCCACCTCAGGCTCTGTGCTGATACCTCAGAGCCTGGAGTCTGCTTTGCATTCTGTGTCTCCCTCTCTGCCCCCAACTCTCAAAAATAAATAAATATTTTTTTAAAAAAAACATACTATTTTAAAGAAAGGAAGGAAGGAAGGAAGGAAGGAAGGAAGAAATTGAAGAGAACACAAGGAGATAAAAAACATTTCATGCTCATGAATTAGAAGAACAAATATTGTTAAAATGTCTATACTACCCAAAGCAATCTACACATTCAATGCAATCCTTATCAAAATACCACCAGAATTTTTCACAGAGCTAGAACAAGCAATCCTAAAATTTGTATGGAACCACAAAAGACCCCAAATAACCAAAGCAATCTTGAAAAAGAAAAGCCAAGCTGGAGGCATCACAATTCCAGACTTCAACCTATATTACAAAACTGTAGTCATCAAGACAGTATGGTACTGGCACAAAAACAGATACATAGATCAATGGAACAGAATAGAAATCCCAGAAATGGATCCATAACTATGCGGTCAACTAATCCTAAACAAAGTAGGAAAGAATTTCCAATGGAAAAAAGACAGTCTCTTCAATAAATGGTGTTGGGAAAACTGGACAGCAACATGCAGAAGAATGAAACTGGGTCACTCTCTGACACAATCCACAAAAATAAATTCAAAATGGATGAAAGACCTAAATGTGAGACAGGAAACTATCAAAATCCTAGAGGAGAACACAGGCAGCTACCTTTTTGACATCAGTTGTAGCTTGTTACTAGACACTTGTTACTAGACACGTCTCTGAAGGCAAGAGAAACAAAAGCAAAAATGAACTATTGGGACTTCATTAAGATAAAAATCTCCTGTGCAGCAAAGGAAACAATCAGCAAAACTAAAAGGCAACCAACAGAATGAGAAAAGATATTTGCAAATGACATATCTGATAAAGGGTTAGTATTCAAAATCTATAAAGAACTTACCAAACTCAATACCCAAAAAGCAAATAATCCAGTTGAGATATGGGGAGAAGACCTACCTGAATAGACATTTTTCTAAAGAGGACCTACAGATGGCTAACAGGCACATGAAAAGATGCTCGACATCACTCATCATCAGGGAAATGCAAATCAAAACCATGATGAGATGTCACCTCACACCTGTCAGAATGGTTAACGTTAACTCAGGCAACAACAGATGTTTGTGAGGATGTGGAGAAAGAGGATCTCTTTTGCATTGTTGGTGGGAATGCAAACTGGTGCAGCCACTCTGGAAAACAGTATGGAGGTTCCTCAAAAAGTTAAAACTAGAACTACCCTACAACCCAGCAACTTCACTAATAGGTATTTATCCAAAGGATACAAAAATACTGATTTGAAGGGGCATGAGCACCGTGATGTTTATAGCAGCATTATCTATAATAGCTAAATTATGGAAAGTGCCCAAATGTCTATTGACTGATGAATGGATAAAGAAGATGTGATATATATATGTATATACATATATATACATATATATAATGGAAAAAAACTCAGCCATAAAAAAAGAATGAAATCTTGCCATTTGCAACATCATGGAGGAGCTAGAGGGCATTATGCTAAGCACTATGGTAAGTGAAATAAGTCTGTCAGAGGAAGACAAATCCCATAGATTTCACTCATATGCAGAATTTAAGAAACAAAACAGATGAATATAGGTGAAGGGGAAGAGAGAGAGAGAGAGAAAGAGAGAGAGAGAGAGAGAGAGAGAGAGAGAAATTAACAAACCATAAGAGACTCTTAACTATAGAGAATAAGCTGAGGGTTGCTGGAGGGGAGGTGCGAGGGGGGACGGGCTAAATGGGGGATGGGCATTAAGGAGGGCACGCATTGTGATGAGCACTGGGTATTGTAGGTAAATCACGGATTTCTACTCCTGAAAATGATATTACACTATAGGTTAACTACTAGAATTTAAATAAAAACTGGAAACATAAAAAAAGAACCAAATAAAAATTCTAAAACTGAAAATTGCAACAACTTAAATTTAAATTTTTCTAGGGTACTTAACACTAAACATGGCAAAAGAATTGGTGAACTTGAAGACAGATGAATAGAAATTATCTAACCTGAAGAACAGAGACAAATGGGATTGAAGAATATGAATGGCAGCTTGGAAATCTGTGGCACAATGTCACATGTCTAATGTATGCAAATTGAGTGTCCCTAAAGAAGAAGGAAATGAGAATGGAGCAGAAAATGTATTTGAATAAATAATAGCTAAAAATTCCCCAAATTTGATGGAACACATAGACTTACATATCCAAGAAGCTCTGAAAAGCCCAAACAAGATGAATTCGAAGAAAAATCCACTTCGGCACGTCATAGTTAAACTGCTGAAAACCAAGGACAAAGAAAAAAATTCTGAAAGCAACTAAAGGGGAAAAAAAATGTTTTATACGTAGGGGCATGAGGATAAGAATTATGACGACATTTCATCTTAAAACAATGGCAGCTGGAAGACGATGGAATGACATCTTGAAAGTGCTGACATCTTGAAAGTGCTGAAATCCTTTCTCAGGATTGTCTACACAGGGATTTACCTAAAGAATTATTTAATCAGAAGCTCCCCTTCCCCATTGCTTGACGGTTTCCCCTGGGGTGTTAACTTCTCTGCACTTTCAGGCTGAATGAGTGTGGGGGATGGGCAGGTACCCAGCACTGGGTGCATCATCAAGGAATCTTCAGGGCAGGGGCATGAATTACAGCTGAATTACATGAATTACAGGGGCACACCTGGAGGCTGGCTGCCCCAGTGGTCCAAAGCTCTCATGGAACCCACAGCAGACACAGCTCAAATTACAGGGGAAACAAGAGGTTATAAGTCAGGGGGCAAAGACACCTGCCATTCTATGTGCCGGGCACTGTTCTAAGCACCTGACATAACCTGACAGCAACTCAGTGGAGTTGGTGCTAGCCATTCTTTAAAGAGGTGGAAACAAAGGCAAACGGGAGTTTGGTCATATGCCAAGATCCCAGAGCTGGTAAGTGTTAGAGTCGAGCTTGAACCCAGGTCTGTCTGGCATTCAAGCTTTCAGCCACTACCCCACATTACTTCTCGAGATGCACTGCACACAGTCACTGAGGCACAGCTACGTATCCCATGCTCAGACCTCCGCACACATATATATCTAAAGACGTAGTGTTCGTACACACAGACATGTAACTCTACGTGTGCTGCCACACTGCCCCACACATGCATGTGCACACACACATAAACACAGACACAGAATCAAGGACATGTGCATGCACACACTCAAGCCATAAGTGCATGCAGCAGAAATATACTCATTAGGGAACCGTTCCAGCTATTTCCTGGCCCTGAAGACAATATAATTGGGCTCACCACAGGTAGAAAAGGAGGGCTACTCTGCACCCAGGCAGAAGACCTCCCTGCTCCTCTTCCTCCCCACCCATTGTGGTTAGCTGGTCACTTCCAAGGATGTTATTCATTTCCCCCAAAAGACACCTGCTCGCACAGACCTCTCCTTTGTCTCACCCACGCCTGGCAATCTGCCCACTTCCGCCCTCAGCCCTCACATGTGCTTTCCTGAAATGTCTACGTCTGTGCTGTCACCAGCAGTCAGAATGGAGCTCGTTATTCTAAGCCCTAGAGTCTCAGCCTCGCACTGACAGCTGGGTGGGCAGGTAAGGAAATGCTTCACCGCTGGCTCTGTTGTTTCACAGAATTTGATCGCAGCCTCAAAGGTGTGTCCTCCCACTTCCTGTTGCAGCCAACAGGGGAAGGCCTCTCCTGTCCAGGGAGCTGGCCACCTAACTATCCCCAGGATTCTAAAGCCCGCCTTGACCAATTCTTCGTAAGCCATAGCACGTGGGTGTGCAGATGCTTTCCGAGCATGACATCATTTGTTTTATCGTGTGTGTATTCAACAAACATTACATGAGCAACTACTGTAAACCAAGCCCGGGGGTTCCAGTAGGAACAATTTCTTTTGTTTTACTCCCAGTGCCAAGCCCAGGGTCTGGCATATGGCAGGTGTTCCATTCATGTCTGCTGGATGAATGGGTGCATGGACAGATGGACAGATGGGCAGATGAGGATGGATGGGTGGGTGGATGGTGGGTGGATGGGTAGGTGTGCCCAGGGATGGATGAATGAGTAGGTAAATAGACGAGTGGAGCAGGCCCTACACAGAGGGGTGCAGGCTGATAAATAAGACACAGCTGCCACCTCAAAGGGGTTCACTCCAATGAGACTTTGCTTAGGTCGCTCTACACTCTGTTACACGTGTGCAGAGGGGCGGGGGGAAGAAGGCATGTAGGAAGCAAGGGAGGGAGGCACAGAGGGGTTACACACAGCTGGGGTATTTCAGGCAGAGCATTTGGCCAAAGCCCTCTCAGCTACCTCAAGCCCAGAAAGAGGAGCGGCGCCCATGCCCTGCCCCCACAGAAACGGTCATCCAGAAGCATCCTTTGTGGGGGGGGGGGGGGTGACCACGGGGCCACGGGAGTGGAAACTGGCATCAGTGGATTTACCCGAGGTGCAGCCAGACCTGGGTCCTTCACAGGGTCCCCCTGCTTCAGGGTGTTTGCAGGAAGTGGACCCACTCTGGACATCTAGCTCATCCTGGTCACCCCATGGCCGCCTGGGCATCCCTCTTGGCTGCACACGCACGCCTTCCGCCTCCACACACCGCACTGCAGCACCTTCACCCTCTCACGTGTGCATTCTCTCTTTCAGCGAGCCCCCCCCCCCCACCTCCTGGGCCAACACATGTCCCTCCAGGTGTGGTCAGGGGTTAGAAATGCCCAAACCAGACTCCATTCCAGGCCACCCGGAAGGGTAACAGTAACCTCTAGAAAAGCCAGGCCAGACCAGCTGAAGTGACATCCATTCTTGTTTTTAAAAACCGGGACACCAAAGCAAGTGCGCAAACCCACCCCGCCCCCAATGCCACTCTGTCACCGCAGAATGATGTGGGGCACGTACAGGAAGTTGAGGATCCGAACCTGCTCAGCATTTAATTAACAAAAAGTCTTGGATCCCAAACAACCAACATTCTGCTCCATCACGTGCTGCTCCCCCGACCTCCACCTTCACTGTTGTCAGTGCCCTTGAGGGACAGGCGGGCTTGTAGCCCCACATATCAGGTCAGAATTACCCCCAACTGCCTCCATATTCCAAGCGTCCAGGGAAATTCAGGGCGGGCTAGGAGTGTATTTTAAAATCCAGCTCTGGGGTGCCTGGGTGGCTGGGTTGTTTGAGTGCCCGACTTCAGCTCAGGTCATGATCTCGGGGTTCACAAGTTCAAGCCCCGCATCAGGCTCTGTGCTGATGGCTCGGAGCCTGGAGCCTGCTTCGGATTCTGTGTCTCCCCCTCTCTGCCCCTCCCCTGTTCGTTCTCTCTCTCTCTCTCTCTCAAAAATAAATAAAAAATTTAAAAATAAAAATTTTAAAAAATGCAGCGCTTCCCTACAGCCCCTCTCAAACTCCAGTTTTGACTTTGAGCTGTTAATAAAGATCTCAAGGAGCCAACGGTTCCTTAAGCTTGTCTGCCACGCTCGCAGGGCTTGGTGCGCCCACTGAGATGGTTGCCATGGAACTTCTCAGCCAATCAAGCGCAGCGGAGAGACCGCAACCTACGCAGAGACGCCCCACCCCTCCCCTCGCCCCCCAGCCCTGCCCCTCTCTCCCCTCCCCCCACCGCTGCCGCCGGCTGGGGGTTGGGGGTGGTGCCTCTTGTGGGTTTAGGCCAGCATGTACCACCTGGCCGCATCCTCAGAATGGCTCGTGTGTGGGTCCCTCACCTGGCTCCCCTGTGGCCTCCGTGACCTCACCCTTCCCGTCCCTGAGTCCACACAGAGCTCCGGAAGGCGGGGACTGAGATCTTGGTCCCGTCTCTCCGTGGGTCATCCATAAGTGCTTCCTGGATTTGTAAGCCAGTTGCCTAAGACTCGTACGCCAGGTATAAGTCTATAAACACAAACGGTCAGGTTCCTTCTGTTTTCCTTTAAAGCAAACTCCCTCGGCGTTCCCATCTTCAGGAAATGGGGCCACCACCCTCCTGATGCATGGCCTGGGGTCTGCAGGAGTCAGAGCCAGGACAGCTGGCCCTGGGTGCGCTTTGGTTCACTAGCTGTGGGGCCTCAGGCAAGCAACTTAACCTCTCTGAGCCTCGGTGTCCCGGCATATCAAATGGAAATGGCTGCACACACGTGCTGGCACTCATGCCCAAGAGACCGGGTTGCAGCACTTTGGAATCCGAGGCAGAGTGCACAGATGGCCTATTAGTCCTATTAACTACCCAAAACAAGCATTTTCACATTTCTTTTTTTTTTTTTCCTACGTTTATTTATTTTTGGGGCAGAGAGAGACAGAGCATGAACGGGGGAGAGGCAGAGAGAGAAAGGGAGACACAGAATCGGAAACAGGCTCCAGGCTCCGAGCCATCAGCCCAGAGCCTGACGCAGGGCTCGAACTCACGGACCGCGAGATCGTGACCTGGCTGAAGTCGGACGCTTAACCGACTGCGCCACCCAGGCGCCCCTATTTTCACATTTCTGTTCTGGTTTGTGTCTCTGCTGGATTCCCGCCCCCCTTCCCCCCCCCCCCCCCCCACTCCTCAACAGCTTCCTTAAGGAGGTCAGTTTGGTCATCAGTCACCAGACGTTCCAGGCTGCGACAGTCCCGGCTGCGGAAAAGCACGGCCCAGCCTCAGAGCTGAGGCTCTCCTCGGGCCCATTTTACAGCCGAGCACACTGAGGCCCAGAATAATGGGACAGCGCACCCAGGATCGTGCTGCTGCTAAGTTACAGGCGAAACGGAGTTGGAGCTGGGGTCTGTGGGAAGCCCACCGGAAGCAGGAAGGATGTGGGGCACAGGTAGAGACTACAAAGTACTACAGTTTATGAGAATAAAAAGTGATTTTAAAAATTCAGGCTTAGGGAAGTCTCTGAGCGTCTTGGAAGGCGTTCCAAACGTTCTCCCTCTGCGGCTTCGTTGGGCTTGTCAAATAGAGAGTGAGGAGGGGACCCTAGAGTCTGCCGGTTCCCTCCCTTTCTTTCTTCCCCCCTCACCCCCAGGGCCCCACCAGCCTGTCTAGCGGATGCTGAGCAATCATTTTGCTGATGACTTTGAACTTGGCCTCTGGGAGGGGGTGGGCCGCTAGTGTGGGAAAGTGAGAGCCTCGCTCAGATGGATTTACGGTATTGTTTCTCTGCTGAATTCTTTTCATCCTCTCCGGTTCCTTAGCCGCAAACTGCAAGCGTCTTATTTTTCGCCCCTTCTTTGCCTCAGTTGAATTAACTCAATGAGGGCACTCGCTTTCGACAATGCTGGGAGATTTTTAGATCCTGAACACTCCTCAGGAGACCAGCACAAAGTCTGACGCTCTCTGCCTGCGATTACGGAGCTAATCACTCAGAACATGCTCACTCACTTGTATCTGTTTATACCTTGGGACACAAACCACATTTCCATGTGTATCAGGCAGCGAGCTAGTTACCAGGGGCACGAGATGAGCCCGTTTATTATGGAGCAGCTGGGAACACAGACATTAACAAATAGTAACACGTCATCACCGGGTGGCAGAAGCCGCCAAGAAACAACGCTGTGCAATACTGCCTGCTCTCTGGAGCTCTTTAGAACACGGGGAACTGGGACACACACCTTCGAAACCAAAAGCGACGCGTTTTGAAATAGTCCCTTGGCAATCAGACCCGTTTCCCACCCCACAGTTGATGGTGGGCTCGACGTGTCCTTTCGTTCACAGGAGGACCCTGTGTTTCCCGACGTCCAGCCCTGAGCTGGTCAGGGGACACTCTCGGAGGCGGCTTATGTCCGCGGGATCGCTGCTAAAATTCGCACTAGAACGACAGTACCTGAGCTCCGTGTGATCAGACCTATTTTCGTGTTTCTGCTTGAGTCGCGGATGTGCTGTGCTCGACCTCAACTTGTCAAAAAAGACAAACCTTTCAGTGTCAGGGGAACAAAAAAAGTACCGAGAGGAGAAAAAGAAGAAAAAAAGTAATCACAAGATCAGAGTCCTCATTGTTTCGCAACTTGCGAGAAACAGTATCTCTCCCGGCAGTGACTGGCAAGTGCCCCGAAAACTTCACCAAATTATCACTTTTTCCTTTATTTAAAAAAAAAAAAAGCAAGAGTATTTAGTTGTCATTAGTTACAACCAAAGTTCTCTAAATATCCCAGTGCTTCTCAAAAAACTATGTTGGCAAGTTCAAGTAATTTTTTTAAAAAAGGAGGGCTTCAGGAGTTTTGAAAAATGTCGGGTTAAAGGGGGCGCCTGGGGGGCTCAGTCGGTTAAGCATCTGACTTCGGCTCAGGTCACGATCCCTCAGTTCATGGGTTCGAGCCCCGCGTCGGGCTCTGTGCTGACAGCTCGGAGCCTGGGGCCTGCTTGGGATTCTGTGTCTCCTTCTCTCTCTGCCCCTCCCTTATTCGCGATCTGTCTCTCAAAAAATAAATAAATAAATAAAACAAAACTTTAAAAAAAGAAATGAATGCAGATCAACTGTGGGGGTTGGAAAACTGAAGTCCTCATCGTAAGTTGTGCTGGGTTTGAGGAACGCCGTCCTCTCCGTGCATCCAGGGCCATCACACCAGAGGCTCTTGGAGGGGGACGCGTCCCAACAGGGAGGTCCCCGCTGCCTCTGGAGGTGCCGGTGGCATCACAAGGCATGGAAACATGGCGACAAAGTCATTCCTCTACAATCCATGCCCCTGCCTCAGCCAAAGAGTGTCTCCACTGGAGGCTAGCCCGCTTTTCACAAACCCCTGAGGCTGCCAGCCCCGTGTTTAATAAAGACAGCAAGCCGCTACGACATCGAACTGGAATTTCAACCACCTCTGCGCCCGCGACTTTTACGACCACCTTCTGCATACGGCGAATGGCGCTGCTTTTCCATTTATGGTAATGATTTAAAGTTTCCTTTTTAAAATCAGTGTATGCTTTTAAAAGTGTGTTAAGTGTAAAAGAAAAGATTAAGTAAATAATAGCAGAGATGTAGGGGGGGTGGGGAATGACAGGTTTGGGAAAGCGAACAACCCACAAAAGTAAAACCCAAGTGGGTTCTCCCGCTTTCCCACTGCTGCAGCTCAAAAGAAAACTAAAATGAATTCCTTTTGCTGGATGAGGAAGAAGAAAGAGCCCCGCCCCCAGGCCCCCAAAGGAAATTCACTAAACCGTTAAAAGCGATTCCCCCCGAGAAGGGGCTTGAGGGCAGGGAGAAAACATCCACGTCTTACTTTAAACCCATCTGGATTATTTGAATTTTTCTGTTGCAATAGGAATTAACCCTCTGACTGACGTATAAAAAAGAAAAGTTAGAAATACTTTTTCCAGATTAGTCATGTGTGTACTGCCTTTGTGATACCTTTGGCATGGAAAACTTTTTACTTTCACAGAGTCAAAAACAATCACTTTTTTCTTTACGGCTTTTGGGTTTGCAATCTCGATTAGGAAGTTCTCAGCCCCTAGATTGTACATGCAACACGGCTGTCCGTATAGACACCTCCTGAGTGATACCGGCCTTACTGCTTCACGCATCAAGGTACCTGCTCGAACGCCAATACACACATGTTTACTGGGTCTTTGGAGCATATACTAATATCTGGAACGGTAAATCCCCCCCACTGTCTTCATTTCTCACATTTTCCCACCTATTCTGGGGTCCATTTATTCCGTGTGAACTCCAAGGTCATATTTTTATGCATCACTTTAATGTTTTCAAAATAAAATTTCTTTCATTATTAAAAAGGGGAAAGGGGTCTTTTCATGAATCTTTCTTATACACCAAGAATTAAGATATACCAGCATTTTAGGGGCGCCTGGGTGGCTCAGTCGGTTGAGCATCCGACTCTTGATTTCGGCTTAGGCCATGATCCCAGGGATGTGGGATAGAGCCCCGCATCAGCACTTCAGCACTCAGCACAAAGCTTGCTTAAGACTCTCTCTCTCTCTCTCTCTCTGTCCCTCCCGACCATCTCAAAATAAAAATAATTTTTATAAACAAGATATACTAGCATTTTCTGTTTAAGAAAGCAGCTGCGAGTTTATCTCCCTGAACTTGCTGCACCGGGAAGGCAGGGGACAGGAGAATAGAGCCCCAAACTCTAGAAGTCCCACATCTGGTGCCCAGGCCCCTCCTGCAAAGGCCCCTTCAGATAAGCCAGCACATTGAGGGGAGTGGGGGTGTGAAACCAGCGCATCACAAACACTGCCCTGGCTGGGAACTGGTGCCTTTGCTAGAAGGCTGTGAACATGGCACTGGCTTAAATAAAAATCCGCTCTGACTACAGAAAGCCCTGGATGGGGCCTGGAGAGCTCAAGAAGGCCCACGGTCAACAGCCTTCGGAGACACCAAGGAAAACATGCACTACGCAGATAAAATAGGGGCTCTCATTGTGGGCCACACACTTCTAGGCCACATACTTGACCCTACCACCACTCCCAGTTTCACAGAGAAGGCTCCAGAAAGCTCACCTCTCCTCGACATCCACAGGAATCAGGTGTGCTTGGGCAGAGGGCCACTCCACACCCAGCACTACTCTGGGCAGGATCAAGGCCATGACAGCTGGCACTGACCTGGAAGAAAGCATTCACCTGTACCTAAGCAGCTGCTTCACGATTTGGACATTTAGGAACAGATGTGATTAATGCCAGCCTGTATATACTCAATACTGACTAAGCCTGGATCACCTCTGAGAAGCCAAGGAGACAGAGACCCATTGATGCCAATATCAGGCACCTTATGGGAAAAACAAGAAAATAAGAGTCATACCTTCTAAAGATTTCCACATCAAACCCACTATCATTCCATCTGGTCTTTAAAAGAGGCTCAACCCGGGGCGCCTGGGTGGCGCAGTCGGTTAAGCGTCCGACTTCAGCCAGGTCACGATCTCGCGGTCCGGGAGTTCAAGCCCCGCGTCGGGCTCTGGGCTGATGGCTCGGAGCCTGGAGCCTGTTTCTGATTCTGTGTCTCCCTCTCTCTCTACCCCTCCCCCGTTCATGCTCTGTCTCTCTCTGTCCCAAAAATAAATAAACGTTGAAAAAAAAATTTAAAAAAAAAAAAAAAAAAAAAAAAAGAGGCTCAACCCAAACCCTAACTGTAACCCTAATCCCTAGTCCTGAACTTGACCCTAACCCT
This sequence comes from Prionailurus bengalensis, assembly GCF_016509475.1. NCBI lineage: Eukaryota > Metazoa > Chordata > Mammalia > Carnivora > Felidae > Prionailurus > Prionailurus bengalensis. The sequence goes on along the minus strand of NC_057354.1, from coordinate 5,187,139 downwards.
AAACCTAACTCCTAGCCCTGACCTTAACCTTAACCCAAACCTCTAACCCCGACCCTTACCCTGACCCTAACCTAAACCCTAACCCTAACTCCTAACCCTCACCCTAACCCCTAACCCTCACCCTGTCCCTAACCCTAACCTGTAACCATGACCTGGCCCTGGCCCTAACTGGACCACTGACCCTGACCCTGACCCTGACCCATCTGACGCACAAGGCGGTGAAGTTTCCATTATTTCCACTTCCACTTGTCGAAGATCAGAGTCCCCGCGAGAGAACGTGAACTGAGTGAAGGGTTCTGACAGCTCCTCTTTTCGGGACTTTTTAAAAGTTTGGTGTCCACGGGACTGACTCTACAAACCCAGACCCTAATGATCATATTTTTGCACAGAATTCTGGGATCAAAATACAATTTCAAAAATAATATATTTTCTGACATCCCCCAAGAAAAAAATGACTGGTTTCTTCCCTCTAAAAGGGTTTAGATGGAATAACATCTGTGTTGAGAATATTGTGAATATGTTAAACTGACAGGCAGTCTCTAAGGCACTCTGCTCATTAATGTGCTGTGCATAAAATTAAAACTTGAAATATATTTTTAAATCCATTTTGAATCATTTAAGCAATTCTCCCGCAAAGGAACTATTGTGCTAAAATAATATATTTGGAGCAAGGAATATGAAAGCTATTAAAATGTCTTAGACCCCCTGCCTTTCATGGGAAGAAGGGGGGAAAATGTTCCCTCGCTTTGATTTGAAACATGCTCTATATAAAATAGACCCAGCAAAAGAAAAAAAATAAAAAAAGAAAGTAGTTTGAAATTACACTAAGAGTTTGATTTAAACCCAGAGGAGCCAAAGAACTCAAAGTTGCATCTTTTTATTTCTGCCTTGATGTGCACGGCCCAGCCAGCAACGCTCAGCGGGTCTGGGAGGGCCCAGCGGGGGTGCGTGCATGGTCCCTAGGTCTGCAGCAGCCACCGCTGGGAGCGGGAAACCCCAAAGGAGGGAGGAAGACAGGGGTGGAAAGACAGTCTCGTCCTGCCCTTGCCTCGTCCGGAGTTCTGCAAACACCTGCACGGACGTCCAGCACACCAATCGGTCCGCTGGTCTCTGCAGCCCGTGGGCGTGAATGTGTGGTAAGAACAGCAGGCTGCCTCATCCACACCTTCACCAAGCGAATCCTGAGTGCCAACCAAGAGCCATCGTTGTTCTGGACTCTGAGAGGTCCCTGTCGGGCAAAACTCACTGGTGAAAATTCATTATGAAAACGTGCTGTGAGGCGGGGAGGGGGGCTGGGTGGCTCAGCGGGTTAAGCGCCTGACTCTTGATTTCCGCTCAGGTCATGATCTCACAGGTTGTGGGGATCCCGCCCTGCATCAGGCCCCAGGCTGACAGTACAGAGCCTGCTTGGGATGCTCTCTCTCCCTGTCTCTCTGCCCCTCCCCCACTTGCCTGCACTCTTTCTCTCAAAATAAACTTAAAAAAAAAAAAAAAAAACTTTCGCTCTCTCTCTCAAAAATAAATAAACATAAAAAAATTTTTTAAAAACTTTAAAACCTTCCCTACAAATGCTACCAAAGTGTGGGGAGGGCATCTGGCCTGGTCTGGGAAGCCTTCCTGGAGGAAGTGACAGCAGAGTTACTTTCTAAGGGAGGAAGAAGAAAAGCGACATGCATTCCAGGCATAGAGAAGGCCAGTGCAAAGCCGGGAGGCAGGAATTGGCCTGAAGTGTTTCCTAGATGGAAACCAGGGGGGCGAGGCAGAAGCACAGCCTGTGAGAGGTTGGAGGTGAGGTCAAGGTGAATGCATCAGCCTAGGCGGGGCCTATGTCCACCACGAGCAGTCTCCACCTGACCCTAAGAGCAAACAAACACTTTCGTTGTCTATAACTTGTGCTAGGCCGTGTGCAAATGCCTTTCATATATGGTGGTAATTCATTTCTTCCTCATGACAGCTGTCGAGGGGGATATTATTGTGATCTCCATTTTACAGATGAGGAAGGAATCTTCTCAAGTGAGCACAGCTGGTAAATAGGGAAGGATTCGAACCCGGGGAGGCCAGTTCCACAGCCCGGCTGGCACTGCACGACGTCATTCCTGAGAACACGGGAGGGCCGCTGGGGGGGCCTAACACAGGGAGGGTCCACGCTCCAGTTTGCGACCGCCGAGCCCCCCTGGCTGCCCACGGGAGCGATGAGGGGGCCCGGTGGGGGCTCATCGGGTGAGATGGGAGGGGGACGAGGTCAGGGGGCCACGGACACGCCCCCAGGAGTGTCCCCACTTCCCCCTGAATGCTCCCTTTCAAGGCTGTCCGACGACGGGGCAGACAGTCGCGGGCTGGGAGCCACTGCTCTCCTCGTTCACTAGCTTTAAAAGACGTGGCCCACACTCAGTCCCCCAGTAACCGCAGCCAGGCCTCTGAAACAACACGCATTCCCACCCTAGCCTTTTGCATCTCGTAGAGGCCCCGGAGCTTTCCTTTAAAATCCACTCGACTGAGGGTTGATGGGGGGTGGGTAAGGGGCATTGAGGAGGGCACCTTTTGGGATGAGCACTGGGTGTTGTATGGAAAGCGATCGGACAATAGATTTCATATATTGAAAAAAAAAATAAAATAGAATATTGTAAAAAAACAAAAATAAAAAAAATAATAAAATCCACTCGAGACGAAGTTGTCTGAAAGCAAACAATAGGCCTCATAGACGCGTCTCCCCCGACTCCGAGGTGAGGCCCCCGAGAGAGGTGACTCCACAGAAGCCCTTCGCCTCTCAGATCAAACATGCGGAGTCCCCGTGGGTCCTGTCCCCACGTCCATGACAGGCAGAGGGGACCACGTTTCTCAGCCACGCGAGATGCCGTTCATGTCCCGGGTGAGGCCTCCCGCTCCGGAAGGGCCAGGACAGCCTTCGTTCCACCAGACAAGTGTCCCCAGAGGGCCCGCTGCGTGCCAGGCACTGACCGGTGGCTGGGCCTAGAGCGCGGGAGGACGCTTAAGACCCCCGACCGCCCACGCCAGGAGCCCGGCCCGCAGCAGGTCCTTAAGAAATGCCCAACAGACGCCCACGGAGCCTGGGGAGGGGTGCGGTGGGGACGGAGAGGAGAAACGCTGTTCTCTCCTTCCTTTGCAGTCTTTTACGGTCACGTGGGACGGCCCAGATTGTCGCGGGAAAGGTACTGCGGACCAGTGTCCATCCAGGAGGCCCCAGGACACCCCGGGTGAGCTCTCGCCTTGCAGTTTGCCACACTGATGCCTAAGCTCACCTGGATCTCGGCTTTCCGGCGATAAAGCTGTGCGACCGTGGGCCAGCGCCTGAACTTCTCTGATGCTGTGTCTGCCTCTGCAAAAGAAGAACGTTCATCACTCCCGCGTCATGGGGCTACCGTGAGGTCGCAAGGCAGAGGGGCTTCGCAGGTACTCAGCCCGGTAAGTGCTAAGTAAGTTCCAGCTTATACGTGGTCGTCATCACCGTGGGGTGACAGCCAGGCGGTACACACGTCAGGACGCCCTACTCCCCGCGCAGCGGAGAAGGCGACCCTCTAAAAAGGAGCGGCCGCAAAGCAGCTCCGGGTCCTAACTGGACCGGTGGGGAGACGTGAGGGTGTCCCCAGAGCTCCAAGATTAACATTCTGGCCCCTGAGCCACCGCTCCCTCCCCGCGCAGCCCCCTGTGTGGCTTCCTCCTCTCTCTAGAAGGGGCTTCCTTTCCCAGCCACGAGGTGGGGGGGAGGGGGAGGGCTGGGGAATGTGCGTGACCCGCAGGGCGTCCCTAGGACCGAACACAGGCAGGGCCTGTGCACTAGGCAAACGGCAAACCCTTGCCACACCTGACCCAGCCCGGAAGCAGTGGGGCCACTGGGTGGGGGAGGGGGGGATTAAGCAAATTAAGACCAAGGACGTTTGACTAGACGGATCTTAGAACACTACTCAGTTAGCCGCACGACTTTCCCCTAGGCGGGAGGGTTAGACGACTTTCCAGAGCGAAATGGTCTGAAATCCGTTTTGTTGCGACGGGTAGACCCCCATCACGACCAAAACTGGAGTGGGCTTTAACTGGTTCGTGTAACTGGGAAACCCAGGGGCAGAGCTGGCCTCAGGAACCTGCAGACATCCAAACCATCACTAGATTTTTCTCTTGCGCCCTCACTTCGACCCTCCCCTCCCCCTCTCTGCACACTGGCCTCCTTGTTTCCTGGAGCATTCAGGCTTCTCCCCTACCGGCAGGGAAGCAGCATGCACAGGGGCAGGAAGAGAGGGGTTTGGCCACAGACAGCTCTCTAAGCTTTCCATATCCCAGCCTAGAGACAAAAAGGGTCATCCCAGCTTGGTGTCTGTTCATAAAAACCCAGGGAAAGACTCTGATTGGCCCTGCTTCGGTCACATGTCCTCCTATCCGGCCAATCACTGCAGCCCGGTGAAATGTCACCTGGTGATCAACCAGGCCCCAGCCAGGCTGGAGGGAAGTATAGTTAGCTGCTATCCCAGAACCACTTCAAGCACGGAAGGGGATAGTCTGCAAAAGATTTCAGGAGCGCGATCTTCCTACTCTCTTTCATGAGGTCCCAGCCCTGAACCCCTTGATGCCCTTGAACTCCGAAAAGCAGCAATGAGGACATGAGAGAACATCGTCTGGGGGGGCTGTGGGGACACAGGGGGTCCTACGCTGTGCCCGAGGCCGCAAAGCCTGTGTGTTGGACTGGACAGCCCTACCCAGGCGCGCTAAGCACCTCCCACTGAACTTGGAATATAAAGTCCAAATTCCCCAGGCCCACCTGGTGCCGAGGCCTGGTGGACCGCCCAGCCCCCATGGGTGTCCTCCTCTGTCTCCAGACACTGCTCGTGTCCCTGCTCAAATGCCACCTCCCCTGGCATCCAACTGCCATAACTCCCTCACCCCACAACACCCCTTACATGTTCTGTTTTGTTTTTTTTAACGCTTGTCCCCATCTGAAAGTCTCCTGGTTTATTGGTTTACTAAACCGGGAGCTTCCTGAGGTTGGAACCAGTCCTGCCTTGCCCCTGATGGGTCCCCAGTGCCCGGCACAAAGCCCAGCACGTAGAGGAGATTTGGTACATGTGTCAGTTGAGTGAATGAGCGAACGAATGACCGACCACTGAAAACCGTAGCCTGCCTTAAGCCTCAGCGAAAGGGGAAGGGGAGTGGTCTGCCAGGCACGTAAATCCGTAATCTTACAGAACAGAACATGGAAATCACCTCCCGTCTCCCCTTCCTGCGCAGGGGTCCAGTTTTCCTTCCAAACCTTCTGTCGGACCCTCTGCTGGCAGAACCCAGGGTAGCTAGTCCACTCTGGACAGCAAAGCCCTGCGCCTGGCCAGGCCAGCTTGATGAGGTCTCTCTGGAATCACAGGTAATACGCCACTCGAGTTCCATTCAAGGACGGTACCTGCGACTTCAGGCTACTCCAAGCCCTTCTTGGGCGACACCTGCATTCTCAGAGCACATGCATTCTAAGCGGACTCCTCCTCGAGCACAGAGACTTCATTGCAGACGCGCCTTGTGACAGCCCATGGACACCCTGTGCCTTCCATTCTGACGGCCACCCGAGGACCGCTCCCGGGCACTTACCACCTTCCCCTGCAAAGATCGCTGAGTGTTAGTCTCGCTTGGAAATCAAAGCTGGCTCTTCTCCCCTAGCATTCAGGCTTACTTTTCACACAGGGGCTGGGCTTTTCTCACATCCTAAGAGCTGGCACAAGAGAGGCTGGAAAGGAAGGGGCAGGTGAGAGCGAAAGAGAGGAACAAAATGCACCCTGACCCGGAGGGGCCGCGACGTGGAGTCATTGATAATTGCGCCCAGCGGAGAACAAAGCTGAGAGGGAGGCTTCTGGGGCGCGGTGGGAGGGATTCGGCTTTGTTCTTCTTCAATAAGCCCCAGAGAGTGATGTTAATTGTTACTTTAGGTGTGTGGAGTGTGGACAATTTGTAAGGTAAGACAAGAGTCCCTTTGCTGTGACCCGAGCTAACATAATGGGGGCGTAAGGCCTAGAGACCCTTGGAGTTCCTTAAGCTCGGTGAAGCCATCAAAAACCTGCCCTGCAAATTGGCACCTTTATCTCAAGCCTTCATGTCTTTGTTATGCAGTCGAGGTAATAATCACCCGCGCTGCCGAAAAAGGCACGCTGGCTGGCTGGCTGGCCGGGACGTTGGCTGCACAAAACATTCTTTGGTTTAAAAAAAAATCACAAAATAAAAAAGAAAACTGTTTAAGCTTAAAAACTAAAAAGAAACAGTTGGCTCCAGTTGCTGAAAGGTTTTACAGAGCAACAGCAAAATGGGGGGAAAAATAAAAAATAAAAACTAAAAACTGTCCCAGGATGCTGAGAGATGGCCAAAAATATTAATATGCAGGAATATGGCAAACCTTCCCAAGCTGTAAATATTTCCTCCCTTTCCCACGTATGATGGGAATCAGCAAGTGTGGCCATCCCTTCCCCTCCCAGCTCTTCCTGAATAACACTCTTTCCAAAAGAACGGAATTAAAGTGAAGAAATGGTTAACAGTGTCCGTCAGAGGTCCGCGGATGTCTTGTTTCAAATATCGTGGGGAGGAGGTTTCCAGTCCTAGAACAAGGAGAGGAGGAGAAGGCACACACACCAATGCAGAAGTTCACCGAGACTAGGATGTTCAGAGATGACACAGGACCCAGCGAAACCGCACGAGATTTCTTTTTTCTTTTTAATTTAAATCCAAGTTGGTTAACATATAGTGTAATATTGGTTTCAGGAATAGAATTCAGTGATTTCTCACTTGTATATGACACCCAGTGCTCATCCCAATAAGCACCCTTTTTTATGACCATCCCCCATTTAACCCATCCCCCCCCCCGCGACTGCCCTCCAGCAACCCTCAATTTGTTCTCTGTATTTGAGAATCTCTTATGGTTGGTCTCTCTCTTTCTGTTTTTATCTCATTTTTCCTTCCCTTCCCCTATGTTCATCTGTTTTGTTTCTTTAATCCACATATGAGTGAAATCATATGATATTCGTCTTTCTCTGACTAATTTCACTTAGCATAATACACTTTAGCTCTATCCACCTTGTTGCCAATGGCGAGATTTCAATCTTTTTGATCGCTGAGTAATACTCTGTTGTATACATATACCATAACTTTATCCATTCATCAGCCGATGGACATTTGGGCTCTTTCCATACTTTGGCTATTGTTGCTAGTGCTGCTATAAACATTGGGGTGCACGTACCCCTTCGAATCAGCACTCCTGTACCCTTTGGATAAACACCTACTAGTGCAATTGCTAGGTTGTAGGGCACTTCTGTTTGAACCGCCATACTGTTTTCCACAATGGCTGCACTCGTTTGCATTTCTACCAGCAACGCAAAAGGGTTCGTCTTCCTCTGCATCCTGGCCAACATCTGCTGTTGCCTGAGTTGTTCATTTTAGCCATTCTGACAGGTGGGAGGTGATATCTCATCATGGTTTCGATTTGCATTTCCCTGATGATGAGTGATGTTGAGCATCTTTTCATGTGTCTGTTGGCCATCTGGGTATCTTCTTTGGAAAAGTGTCTATTCATGTCTTCTGCCCATTTCTTCACTGGATTATTTGTGTTTTGGGTGAACAACACACAATTTCTTGGTATAAACATAGTATGGCATAAGTATGCTCCGTGAAACTCAATTTTTTTTTTAATTTTTTTTCAACGTTTTTTATTTATTTTTGGGACAGAGAGAGACAGAGCATGAACGGGGGAGGGGCAGAGAGAGAGGGAGACACAGAATCGGAAACAGGCTCCAGGCTCCGAGCCATCAGCCCAGAGCCTGACGCGGGGCTCGAACTCACGGACCGCGAGATCGTGACCTGGCTGAAGTCGGACGCTTAACCGACTGCGCCACCCAAGCGCCCCATCTGTGAAACTCAAATTTAACTGGACATCCTGTATTTACTGAATCTGGCAACCCTAGAGCCCTCAGTGGTCAAGCTGATTGAAGATGGGTCGTTCATGCTGACAGGACGGTGAGTGGGGGCTCTGTTCATAGTTGGCTGAAGCAAATCCGTGCCCGTCAGTCAGGAAGGTGTCTTCAGGGAGCGCCTGCAGGTGGCAGCACAGGGCCTCTGCCTCATCTGGGTCCTCCACCAACTTCGGCTGCCTGACAGCAGTTTCAGGGAGAGGCACAGAACCTCGCAAGACCCACCGAGAGTTCAGGCAACACCTCAGAAAAACCAGAGCTGGGCTTCTTTCCCACTGTCCTTTGCTGCTTGGGTTCGACACCCACGGCCAAGCTCAGCTGCTTAAAAATCATCCAGAGAGAGAAGGGCCTCCTGATTAGTCAAGAGAGAGGAGGAGGATAGGATATGTGGACGCCCCATCTTCCTGCAGGCCCTGCTCCTAGGGAGGAAGAGTCACCCCCAAACCCAGAGTTCATGGCCAGACGAAGGCCTTTGAAGTTTGCTTCAAATCCTTTCTCTCCCACCAATTGTTCGAGCCGGTTTTCCATTCTACAAAATGTCACCAAAGGAATCCCTCCTTCGTGAAATTGGAGAATGTAAAGAAGGATCCAGCTGGGGCCCAGGGAATGCTGGCGCCATGATGGTTACTATGGCGCCTCAGAAAGGCCCACGGGGCTGCCCCAGGTGAGTGTAGCTCTCTCCCCTCTCAGGAAAGAAGGAATCCCGCCCTCCGGGCCAGTCCAACAGCCGCCCACAGCCTCTTCTTCAAAACTGACATCCTCAAGAAGCAAAGCCCAGCTCCAGTCAAGGCCTCATTTCCATCTCCCCACACTGTCTCCCAAACCTTCGTGCCTTTGGCCAAAGACGCCTCCTATGCCGAGGCAACCCGCAGGCTGGTCGTTGGGCGACGTTCTCCATTATTCATGAGCACCAACCACTCTGGCAGCATGCAGAGCCATTCACACTTGCGCCCCCCACGCCACCTCCTCAGACCCCTACAAGTTCATTTGGCAGATGAGGACATGGGCTCAGAGAGGTCAACCAACTTTCCCGAGGCCACCGAGATGGAACACAGCAGAGGCAGGGCGTGAGGCCACATCCGGTCCCAAAGCTTGGACTTTGAACCTCAACCACTTCTCATCCTAGACCCATCCCCCAGGGTGGCCCATGCAGCTATTTCTGAGGAGAATGGGCAGAACTGGCAAACTCCTACTCATCCTTCAAAACCCAACTCACTCTTTGCCGCCTCTGTACTTCCCTGCCTCATCAGGGGCACGCTCTAAATCACATCATCCTACTGTTACCCCATCCAGAATGATGAAACGATGCATTATCATCTGGGGGCATTCACATCTGTGCCTCCACTCGACTGACCTCCTGGAAGGCACTGTCCTTGCTTGTCCGTATCTGTACCTGCCACACCTTCCAGGAACGCCTCCAGCTGCACTGACCTCCTTAGTGTTCTCCAGACACTCGGGGCCGGCTCAGCTCAGGACCTGAGCTTCCCTACCCACTCACAATAGTTCTTCCCATACCTCTCCCCTGACTCCCCGTCACCTTGAACCTCCTTCCTGATTTAGCCTCCTCTGGGCCAGACGTGTCTCCCCGGCATGAGCCGGTGTGTGCATTTGTTTATTGCCTCATTGTCTTTCCTCCAGATGTGTCCACCCCTCCCCCTGGGGCAGGGCAACGACTTAGTCTGTCTGGTCCCTTCCTGGATCACCGCGCACATCAGAGGTGCTCGGCGGACATTTGTAGAATGAATGAGCCCGGCATACAGAGACATTCAGTAAGTGAACTTACTCTTAATTAATCATTTTAACAGAATCATCTTGGAAGCTTCCCGAAGGGAAAGCTGACTTTGCCCTCCTACATGATGGATCCTCCTCTCCCCGCTGCCCACTATTCACACCACTTTCCAGATTACTTACCCCCTGTTGTAAGAAATCTTTTTTTGTGAGTCCGAAAGAACTCACAAAAAAAGGCCCGAAAGAAAACCCTGAGCCCACCCGGACACTTGTCCAGCCTGCGGCAATCCGACCAGGCCCACCAGCTTGCTCAGCCAAGGGCATAATGTGTACCACATTCATGAATTAACCTATCCTCTCTAATTCCAGCCCCCGCCCGGCCCCCTCACTGTTTTGGCTGAGTGGGCAAATGGGACCACCCCAATTTGGGGCCTCTACCCAGCACCTCCCAACAGCCAAGAAAAATATACACGCCTTGGGTGCAGAGAACATTGTTATATATAAATACATCCCCCAACAGCCCCATAAAAGCACAAATCTGTTGATAAGGGAGCAAGGAGGTCAGGGAAAGGGAGGGAGGCAGACATTCCAGGGAGAATCACAGGTACCCAACTGGAAGGTAAAACACCCACGCCCCCTCAGGTGACCTTGGTAATTATCCTGGAGATGGCCTGTAGTTCAGCAGAAGCATGCTGACCCCCTTCGCTCAGTCCCATGAGTCTCTGGGCACCTGTGTACCTCTTGGCTGCTTGGGCAAAAAAACATGGCACCCTGCCCTCCAAGTCTGTCCATTAACTGTTGTCTCTTAGACCCAGTGTCCAATTCCAGGCCTCTGACAATGTGCGCTGGTGGAAACCTTGGGAGATCACCAAGTCAGTCAGTGAACCGATTGAGAACCCCAGTCGCAAAGGGTTCGTGTTGATGGGCATGAAGGAGGGTGTGGGTGTGGGGTGTGCAGGCCATATTATCTGTGCATTTCATGTAGGGGATTGTTATAAATGGTGAATACCAGCAGAAATGCATACATATGCGAGGCTCTCCCCAAGCCATGTGCAGGAATACTCGGGGCAGCACTGGGGTGGCCAAAACCCCAATCCCCACCCCGGCGGCAGCAGGATAGACTTCGGGAGTGGAAACGAACAAAGAACACGCCCAGGCACGCACAGCAAGGTGGATGAACCTCTCAAACACAACCTTGGGCCCTGGACGAGTCACTTCTGCAAAGTTCAAATGCCAGTGAAACTAATCACCCCCCAGAGAAGTGGACAAGGAGGGTGGGCTGGAAGGTCCTAGTTGATAATCCAGACCGTGGCTTCGGGGGGGGGGGGGGGTGCGTTCCTCTGTGACAGAATTCATCAAGCTTGGTACATTTAGGATGGGTACACTCGTGGGTGTGCGTACTTGCCTCGCAGGCCTAAATTTTAAAGGGGGAGGGTGGTGAGGAGGTGAGGCTTCCCTAGGGCTTCCCGCACAGAAGGGCTGCCGCCGCCGCCAGGGCCAGGCAGGTGGGCAGGGAGGTGGGCGGAGGGCTCGGAGGCGGGCGGAGGAGGGCAGCGGGCTCACGGACTCGGCTGGAGCCTCGCGCCCGCACCCCGCGCCAGGTGCAGCACAGCCTCCGCCTCCGCGTCCCGCGTTGCTGGGCAACCGGTCTCCCTGGCGACGCGAGACGCCGCCGAGCCCAGGGCCGGTGCGCGCCGGGAGCCCAGAGACCAAGAGCCCACATGACGCAGAAACCTCTCAGCACCGCTGCGGCCGAGCGCATGAACCTCGTGGCCCAAGACGAGATCTGGTAACGCCCGGGATCCCGTACCCGGTGGGCGGGGCCGTTCCCACCTCGAGCGTGCACACCTGGCGGCCTCAGTTTCCCCTCCAGCTCCCGGAGGCGGTCGACCTCCGGGCGCTAGGACCGTGCGCTGGAGGTGGTCTGGGCGACGTCAGGGACATGAGGGCCACCAGAAAGCCTTTCTCCTCTTAGGCCCACCACGAAAGATAAAAGATACTACATCTGGTTTTGCAATCATCTGCAAATCTTTGCTTGTTGAGCCGACCAACATGTTATTTTTAAGATTTACCAAATTACCAAAAAAAAAAAAAAAAAACCCAAATATCTTAATACTTAATTTGAATGAGGTATGCATAGGCTCTTTACATTCTTGATTTTCCTGCCTTTTTAAATAGTAAGAGATTTCAATTTAAAAAACTGATCCATTTTCTAAAAGGTTTATGTTCAGCAGACATTTGTAATGGGTGTTTTTATTCGGCATTCTATTGAATCGCTAAATATACCATCTCTCTGAAGTTTCCACCAATATGGGAGGTTACTAATTTAGATGCAAGTAAGTGAAGTTGAGTAACAATAAAGCATAATTGCTTACCTTGTAAACTTCAGTTATCCTGCTGGCCATCTCTCTGATTTTTATCATTTCCTTGGAAAACCTGCGTTAATCACTTCATATTTTTCTTTAAACTGGCTCTCTTTTTGGCTCAAATTTATTTTTATAGGAAACTTTACCTCTCTCTTGTCCATGGGAAGCCAGAATCCTTTGCCGTAAAATACACAGCTATCCATTGGTTTTTATCTTTGTCTCAGACACCTGTAAGACTGCTGTGGCAGGTATGTTCCGTCCGTTTAAAATGCCCCTCCGTCCCTTCTCCACCAGACAAACTCATACTCATCCTTCAGGACCCAAATCAGATGCCCCCTCCTGTGTGAAGAGAGCCGGTTCAACCCTTAGACGGTTCTGTCCAACATCCAAAGCGGCCACTGAGCCAGTGGCTGGCCCAAATTGGAACGAACTGTAAATGTAATATAAACAACAGATTTCGAAGATTTCATACCCCCCAAAGAAACTACTATTAAAATTAACTTCAGCTGTTTTTTTTTCACTTTTTCGTTAGTGTGGCGTCTAGAAAATTGTTATTATGTACGTGGCTCATACCTGAGGCTCACATTATATCTCCATTAGACTAGACTCTGCTTTAGATGCTCAGTGCCCAGGGCAGAAAGCTTGTTCGGGACCTCCAGGGCGCTGGAGGGGTGGGGGGTGGGGGTGGGGTGGGGGTGCAGATACTGATTCCAAAAGAGGAAAAGAAGCTTGAAAGTCAAAATGAGTAAATGTTTAATTAGATGTGCGCAAAATGTGACACACCAGCCCTCAACTAGTAGGTCACTGTAGATAAATCATATTTACTGTGGAGCACAAGCAGGGCCAGGATTAGGGCGGGGCCGGTGGGGGACCTGGGGGGCAGTATTTAAGGAGGGCTCATTCTCAAGGTCAGGCCATGCTGGCTCTGCACTTGCCAGAACCTGGAAGTGAGCACCCCTTAAATTCTGCACTCCAGACGCCTCACCCCACCTCACTCACTTCACCAAAATAAGGACTCATACCTAGATGGCCCCTCGGGCAGAGCCAGCCCCAAGTCTTGTCCCCAGCGTGCCATCCAACCCATACCTCTGGTTCTTTAGTCACTTGTCACCCCTCGTGGTCCCCAGAGATCGGGACTCCTGCTCCCTCTGGCACCCAGCTCCCTTTCTGGCACAGAGGCATAGTTCAGTGAATAACACGCATGGAAAAAGGTAAAATTTTCCCCAGTGGACCTTTTAGAGTTTGCTACTTTAACCTTTTTCCAATGCCGCCCAGCACTTAGGACCTTTTGTTTTATTTTGTTTTGTTTTGTTTTGTTTTTCAGGAAATACCGCCTGAAAGCTGAAACCGAAGCGCGGCAAAACTGGGCCCAGAACTGGGGATTTTTAGCAACCCCTCTCGAGGAGGTAAACAGAGATTTTATGAGCCCAGAGGTTATAGAATTGATTATTTCAAAGAATGAATGGTTAGGAAGTGCACAATTTGTAAGAATAAAGTTAAACAGAGTGTTGTATACGAAAACCGGTAACTCTGAAACCTACAGGTTCCTTCCTTTCGCGAATTTGTTGAGCACTTACTACGAGCCAGCCATGTTCTGGGTGCTTCATCCGAACCAGCTCGTTTAATCCACACAACAACTCTTGCACAGAAGGGAGTGCTGTTTTATGCCCATTTTATGAATTAAGAAATTGAGCTCCAAGACTTGCAAAGTCATACAGTTAATACAGGGAAGCACCAAGGGGAGAAACTGGTCTGCCTGGTTGCAGGGCCACTTGGCCTCAGACTACCCATCTGTAAAATGGGTTGCTAGTCCTCAAGCGGCCTCACTGGGTGAGTGTGTAGTTCAGATGGGACGAGAAGTAGAAGCCAGGTGAATATATAGGGATTACCGGGGAAATATTCTAGGTATTTCCTAAACCAGCCAGGTAACAGAAACAGGCAGAAGGGCCAGGCGTAATTACCAGGGAGTGGTAGGCGTGACTGCAGAAACCCCTGGGCCCATGCAGAGCTCATCAGCTCAGCTGAGTGCTACTTGGTAGACAGGAGAAGTGCAGATCCCCCGTGGCTCAAGAGAGTCCAGAAACCCACACGTTTAAATGAAATCTGGCCAGGGGCGCCTGGGCGGCTCGGTCGGTTGACCGTCCGACTTCGGCTCAGGTCACGATCTCCCAGTTCACGGGTCCGAGCCCCGCGTCGGGCTCCGTGCTGACAGCTCAGAGCCTGGAGCCTGCTTCGGATTCTGTGTCTCCCTCTCTCTCTCTGCCCCTCCCCACTCACTTTCTCTCTGGCTCGCTCGCTCTCTCAAAAATAAAAAAATATTTCTTTAAAAAAAAATTTTAAGTAAAGAAATGAAATCTGACTCTTGAGTAGTGGCTCGGGTCTGTAAATCACCTTACAGATGTAAAATGCTTGCATGGGCTTCAGTGGGACGGTGGCCACCAGACTACAACCTTTCTTTCTTTATGTTTATTTATTTATTTTGAGAGAGAGAGTGAGTGGGGGAGGGGAAGAGAGAGAGGGAGGGAGAGAATCCCAAGCAGGCTCTGCACTGTCGGCCCAGAGTCTGACGCCAGGCTTGATCTCACAGACTGCAAGATCATGACCTGAGCCAAAACCATGAGTCGGACACTCAACCGACGGAGCCCCCCAGGCGCCCCATGACCACAGTCTTTCAAACTACCCCCAGGACACAACAACCTGGAGACCACATTTCTTGGGAGGGACTGCAGAACGACACAAGAATCGCATAATTCCAAACCTTCGTGATTCAGGGCTGCGTAACCCCATTTGTAATTCACCCCACCCGCTAGCTTTCAAATTATGCCACTCTTAATGAGTTTTTTTTAATACTTACAGAATTCTACAACTTGAGATTTTATGCATAAAATGAGTCCTTATTAATACAAAATGCATAAAAAGAGTCTGTATTAATATTCCTCACATGTAATTAAATTGGGATTTCGGAGTTCGAAATCGCTTTAAAAATTAAAAGGGGGGATGGGGACTCTCCTCTAATATTTTCAAGATTGGTCCTGGAAGCTTGTTGGCAAGTTTTTGAGTCCATAACCTGTGAGGTTTTCCCAAATTACGACGCAGGAGTATAAATTAGCAGGTGCAAAAGCTGACACAAGGCAGAGCAGTCAAGCGCCGAGTCCCGAGGCTGAGCTGACGGTCGCCAGTCTGCCCCTTTCTCACGGTGTGATTCCTCCAAGCTCCCCCACGTTTCTGAGCCCTGCTTCGGTCACCTGCAAACAGTGGCCTTCCCAGGGGGGACAGGGACGAGACGGCTCCCACCAACCTCAGTCTGAGGCTTCCTGTCTCTGGGGATTGTGTTTCAGTTGCTCAAGGGTGACGAAGAACCCCTCACCCCAAAGCCCAAAATCGAGCTTCCCGAGCGATTCCGCATCCGGCCCGTGACCCCAGCGGAGAAATACATCAAGGTTCGCCAGGTCGTTTTGAATACTTATTTTCCTAAGTAAGAAATGAGCCCTGCAGGGAACTGTGTTCGCCCCGCTCCGCCGTAGGTAAGGAGGCGGTGGCGCCCAGCAGGGGGGAGGCCAGTTTCCAGGCCCTGTCGGGCCCCCGTGCCCCGACACATCAGGCCACTTGTCCCCACACGACACTCGCGAGGACCTCTGCGTCCAGCGCTGCAGAAGCGGAGGGCGGCCGAGAAAAGGATGGGGTTGGTCCCGTCATTCAGCAAACGCTTCCAGGGGCCGGGCCCGAAACCGGGGCGGGGGAAGGACCGGGCCCAGACCACCGGGACCCAAATCCTGCTCGGCTGCTCACCCTCTGCGTGGTCTTGTGAGCGTCCGATTGCCCTGTGTCTCCTTTCCCCCCTGGACGTTGGGGGTTAACGAAAGCACCTATTTCAGGGAATAGTGTCGGGGTTCCGTGGGAGAACGCCTTCGAAGGATTTGGAACGTTACCCGGTGGGTTTTAGAGAGTTCCAATGACGGTTAGCTATTGGTGGGTGCCAGGGGCTTGCTTGGGTAAACAGTGGTAAACAGGAAGAAAAGACAAGGGGGTGGGGAGGGGGGAGGGGGGGCCCACATGAAACAAGAAAATCAACACAATTGTTAGATGCTGTGCTGCATGCCATGGAGGAAAGAGACAGGTGAGGTTTTAGAGGATAACAGAGGACAGGGTGACGGCCTTTGAGCTGAGGACTGAAGGATGACAAAGAGCCAGCCCTGGAAAAGCTTTCCAGGCAAAGGGAACAGCGTGTACAAAAGCCCTGAGGCAGAACGGGGCCTTATTTCAAATGGAAGGGGAGAAACTAACGTAAACATTTGCCCTCTTTTTCCAAAGATTTCAAGTCTGTCCAGGGAATTGACGAACAAAACGGTGGTTTTTCGTTTCAGACAGAGCCTCATCTTCCTTCGGTCTTTAATTATATTCTATCACTTTTCATTCTTGTGGCCTCTACAGTTTGGGGGCGGGGGGAGTGTGGGTGCATGCACACACGTTTCATAAAGCCTCCTGAGGAAAACGGAGTATTTGTAACCGCCGGGATACCATCCGACAATATTGTTACATATTTTATAAAGGGGGATGTGAACTTAATATGTCTTTTTTTTAAAATGTTCACTTACTTTTGAGAGAGAGACAGAGCAGGGGAGGAGCAGAGAAAGAGGGGGGGGGGGGAGACAAAGAATCCCAAGCAGGGGCTCTGTGCTGTCAGCACAGAGCCCGGTGTGGGGCTCGAACTCACAAACCGGGGAGATCGTGACCTGAGCTGAGATCAAGCGTCGGACACTTAACCAACTGAGCCACCCAGGTGCCCTGATATCTCTGAACCTTACTTTTTTTTTTTCTTTTTGCTCTTTTATCAAATAAAAACTATTTTCCCAGGGGCGCCTGGGTGGCCCAGTCGGTTGAGCATCCGACTTCAGCTCAGGTCATGCTCTCACGGTTCCTAAGTCCGAGCCCCGCATCGGGCTCATTGCTGTGAACCTGTCAGCCTGTCAGCACAGAGCCCATCTCAGATCCTCTGTCTCCCTGTCCCCTGCTTGCTCTCGCTCTCTCAAAAAATAAATAAAAACATTTATTAAAAAAACAATTACTTTCCTGGAGGTCATGAGTCAGTGTGTGAGGCATGACCAGATAAAGAATCACCCCTGGCCTCATGGTTTTGTGGCGAGAAGCGAGTCTCGGGGTCCAGCTGACCGGAGCGTGCATACCTTGGGCACATCTCACTTAGGGAGACCTTCCTGTCCTTTCCCCATCGGGCCTCACGTGCCGATCCTGGTGCCTCGGTGGACACGCCCCGTGTCACTGTGGCCCAAGGTGGTTAAACCCCCTACGTCTCCATTCCAGATCCTTCCGTCCCCGCCAGTCCCGAAGACGACCCAGGGCTTCATCGGCTGGAGAGCCGGGGTGCCAGGCCTGAACAAGGGTCTGGCGCACGCTTTTGAGATCAGGAGCTGCAAAGGGGCGTATGCCAAAGAGCTAAGCTGGCCGGAGCAAGGCATCCACTGAGTCCAGAGGCCAGCCGCTGGGCACCTGCCGGCCAAGCGCCAGGCCGCTGATGTCGAAGCCAGCGCAGGGAGGAGCTCCCCAGCCCCCCCTCTGCAGATACAGCTCCCCTCCACGTTTGCTCAGGGGATGTTGCAAAGAACACAAAACAGCCCCTTGACATTTTCAGTTCATCAACACCTTCCCTCCAGAACGTTCTCCTGACACACTCATTCCTGGCTAATATAATGAATAAGGCAAAATAGAGTCTCTGAATTCTGTTTTGATACCTTGGGAATTTCTAAGTATGGCTTTTAAAAAACAACGTGATTGAATTTTAAGAATCAAATTTTGTCTGGGCCCTTTATTGTCACTTTTGATCCTACCTGTCACCGTCCGTTCAATGTGGCATATGGATATGTATTTGTATATATACATACGTACAACAGAATATTACTCGGTGATCAAAAAGAATGAAATCTTGGGGGCGCCTGGGTGGCGCAGTCGGTTAAACGTCCGACTTCAGCCAGGTCCCGATCTCGCGGTCCGTGAGTTCGAGCCCCGCGTCGGGCTCTGGGCTGATGGCTCGGAGCCTGGAGCCTGTTTCCGATTCTGTGTCTCCCTCTCTCTCTGCCCCTCCCCCGTTCATGCTCTGTCTCTCTCTGTCCCAAAAATAAATAAACGTTGAAAAAAAAAATTAAAAAAAAAAAAAAAGAATGAAATCTTGCCATTTGCAACAATGTGCACGGAACTAGAGGGTATTATGCTAAGCGAAATAAGTCAGTCAGAAAAAGACAAATATATGATTTCACTCATGTGGAATTTAAGAAACAAAACATGAACATAGGGGAAGGGAAAGGAAAATAAGATAAAAACAGAAGGGAAGGCAAACCGTAAGAGAGTCTCAAATACAGAGAACAAAGTGAGGGTTTTGGGAGGGGAGGTAGGTGGGGGATGGGCTAGATGGGGGATGGGCATTAAGGAGGGCACTTGTTGGGGTGAGCACTGGGTGTTACATGTAAGTGATGAATCACTAAATTCTATTCCTGAAACCATTATTCCACTAACTGTTAACACGGATTTAAATAAAATTTTAATAAAATAATAAAATAAAACCACTTACTTTATTAAAATAAAATTTTAATAAAATAAAATAATAAAATAAAACCCATTTACCCGCCCCAGCCACCCTGTCACAGCACCTACAGCAGCCGAGCTGGCCAAACCAGGCCATTTTCCTTCCGCCGTGGACATGTGATATTGACCCTTTGGTTAACATTTTGCTTCTGGTCCCTGACGGCCCTGAGGCTTTGTTCCAGGGCCTACAAATGAGGGATGGAGGTAGGTGTAGAAAGCGGGGGCATCCAGGTGGTCAGAGAGTGCCAGAAGGAAAAGTCAGCATGCTCACAGGCCCCTCCATCCGGGCCCCAAGGAGAGTTTGTAAGAGGCTTGTGGAAGCTGGTGGGTGTTTCTGAGGAGCAGACCTGGAGGGGGCAGGACGGGAGGGGCCATGCTCAGTCATCTGTCCTCCACGGAGACACGGTCCTTCCCCCTTCAGCTCACACGCGTCACTGGTCACAGTCCTCCCTGTGTTTGCTTGACTGGGGCCGGGGTGCGGGGACTTCTATATGGCTCGATCCACTTACAAAGCCCATCCACCCACTCCTTCCCTGCTCACCTTCCCGTCCAGGCATTGGGCGTGCTTTACCAATCCAAGAATCCCTCATCTAGAACCTTCCCCCAAGCCTCAACACTGGCCTCTCCAGCAGCCTCCTAAACGGACTCTGACTTTGAGGGCACCAGATACCAGGCGGACAGAAATCCTACTGAATCTGGGCTATGCCCTGCAAGGCGGGCCTCGGAGCCTCTAAATCCTAGAAGCCTCCGGAAGAAGAGCTTCTCGTGTTGTTCGGAGATGTCGTTCTCTGGAAGGTCTGAGGAACGTGACCTGATTGACCAGCCTGCCTACTCCAGGGCACTGACTGCAGACATCTTTAAAGCCAGCTGCTCGGGTACTGAGAACAGAGCCGCATGGCCAAGTTCACCCGCAGCCACCGGTTGGTACTCCCCCCACCCCACAGCCCTCCCCCAGCCCAGACTGGGCGACTCAGGTGCTCATGGCTTCACCTGGAAGAGCCAGAACAGAAGCAGCCTCCGGGAAGCCTTTCCAGCCTCCCTGAGCAGGGGCACCCCCACTAATCACCTGCCACCCCGGCCGCAGCCGCCAGGAAAGCCCACAGGCATCTTGGCTCACGTCCCCCCTGCCACCCACAGATCACACAAAGAAAGGAGAAATGTCACAGCTCCTTAGGTTCTGAGGAAAAGAGAAGCCAGGTATTATGTGGGTTGAACTGTGTCCCCTCCTAGAAGGTATGTTGGAGTCTCCAGGGGCTGTGAACGTGACCTGAAATATTGCCGATGTGATGAGCTAAAGTGAGAGGAGGTCATATTGGGAGAGGGCAGGCCTTTCATTCAGTATGACGGGTGTCCTTATAAGAAAAGGAGAGAGACACCCGCAGGGAGGAGACGGACCGCCGTGTGAGGAACAGACGTGCAGGGGAGGAGGCCGCGTGGTGACGGGGGCAGAAAGCGGGGTGATATGTCTACACACCAACGAAGGCTGAGCATTGCCGACAAGCTAACAGAAGCCAGGAAGAGATAAGGAAGGATTCTACCCTGTAGGTGGGCAGAAGGAACATGGCCCGGCTGTCACCTTGCCCGGGGACTTCCAGGCTCCAGACCCATGAGAGAATCAGCTTCTGTTTCTCTCTCTCTCTCTCTCTCTTTTATTTTTTAAATAATTTTTTTAAATGTTCATTGATTTTTGAGAGAGAGAGACAGAGACACAGAGCACAAGTAGGGGAGGGGCAGAGAGAGAGGGAGACACAGAATCTAAAGCAGGTTCCAGGTTCCAAGCTGTCAGCACAGAGCCCAACGTGGGGCTCAAACTCACAAGCCATGATGGTGACCTGAGCCAAAGTCGGACGTTTAGCAAAGCCACCCAGGAGCCCCTCTCTCTCCTTTTTTTTTAAGTTTATTTATTGATTTTGAGAAAGAGAGAGAGAGAGAGCAGGAGAAGGACAGAGAAGGAGAGAGAGAATCTCAAGCAGGATCTTCACTGTCAGCACGGAGCCCGACAAGGGACTTGAACTCACAAACCGTGACACCGTGACCAGAGCCGAAACCAAGATTCAGATGCTTACCCAAATGAGCCACCCAGGCGCCCCAAACTTCTGTTTCTCTAAGCCCCTGGGGTTGGTCCTTCCCTCAGGCCAGGACTGAGCACACCGGGTCTCCTCTCTCCTCCCCTGCCCAGAAAACACCCTCCTGAGAGCACGTGTCTCTCACTGGTCTTGACCCAGCTGCATCTCCAGGAGAACCGGTCGCGTGGCCCATTCAACTCCCAAGATGTCTCCAATCATCCAGATGTTTCGCCTGATGTAGACTAAACAACATGATGCTTGGCCAAGGCCGTCCCTTTCCAAACCTAATGTTTTGGCATCTTGGTCGTCACTGCAGGCAAGGCGTCTGCCCTTGAAGAAACCCACGTCACTTCTTGTGATCAGAGGCCACCACCACGGTTGAGTGGAGCAGCCAGGAAGGACGGCTGTGCGGGGCCAATCATCCGAACCCAGCAGGATCGTAATTCTGTCTGACCGTCAGGTGTGAGGCAGCGAACACCTGTGGTCTGGGACGAGCTGCCAAGGGCAGGTGTTGCTTTTTGTTCTAACCTTTTTTTTTTTCAGTAGGCTTCACATCTAGCACGGAGCCCAACATGGAGCTTGAATTCACGACCCTGAGATCAAGACTTGGGCTGGGATCAAGAGTCAGATGCTCAACCGACTGAGCTACCCAGGCGCCCCACTTTTTGTTCTAATTTCTGATCATAAAATGAATCTGAGAGCCATCTTGCACCGTGTGCACACTTGTAATGCTTTGGCCGCAAAAAAAGATGGGGTCCCTTGACCTGTCTTGACTCCTACCGGCATCCTGACCAAGCCTGGACAGGGATTCAACAAGCCCAGTTCAACTCCTCTGAAACTTGATGGTGTGACTTTTATTCCGTTTTTTTTTTTTTTAATGTTTATTTATTTATTTTTTTTTAATTTTTTTTTTCAACTTTTATTTATTTTTGGGACAGAGAGAGACAGAGCATGAACGGGGGAGGGGCAGAGAGAGAGGGAGACACAGAATCGGAAACAGGCTCCAGGCTCTGAGCCATCAGCCCAGAGCCCGACGCGGGGCTCGAACTCACGGACCGCGAGATCGTGACCTGGCTGAAGTCGGACGCTTAACCGACTGCGCCACCCAGGCGCCCCAATGTTTATTTATTTTTGAGAGAGAGAGAGAGTGCAAGCGGGGAAGGGGCAGAGAGAGGGGGAGACACAGAATCCGAAGCAGACTTCAGGCTCTGAACTGTCAGCACAGAGCCCGACGCAGGGCTCGAACCCATGAATGGTGAGATCATGACCTGAGCCGAAGTTGGACGCTCAACCGATTGAGCCCCCCAGGTGCCCCACTTTTATTCTGGTTTTAACGGACTGGTCTGTGTTGCCTGGCAACCTCACTTTAGGGAGACAGGTCAGCAGATACTGTTGACAGAAACGACCACAGTGGAGCTGAGAAAGCACTCCACTGAGCCTCTAGGAAGACTACAAGTCAGGGCTGTAAAGGTTTGTGAGGCTGTGCTGCCCCTCGTGGTCACTGGGTACCAGTGGAGGAAGTGGGCCCACACCCGTGTTAGATCTTCCCAACTGTAGTTGCTCCCAAGCAAGAAACATTTCAACGACCCAGATCAACTTTGTGCCCTATTGGTGGGAATGCAAACTGGTGCGGCCACTTTGGGAAAGAGTATGGGGGTTCCTGAAAAAATTAAAAATTGAACCACCATACGATCCAGCAATCCCACTCCTGGGTATATATCCAAAGGAAACAAAATCTCTGTCCCAAAGAGATGTCTGCACCCCTATGTTGATTGTAGCATTCGTTACAATGCCGAACATATGGAAACATCCTAAGTGTCCCATCAGCTGATGACTGGATAAAGAAAATGTGGGGTGTACTTATATACACCATTTGCAACAACGTGGATGAGCCTTGAGGACATCATGCTAAGTGAAATAAGTCAGAGAGACAAAGACAAATACCGTATGATCTCACCTATATGTGGGATCCAGAGGAACCAAACTCATACAAACAGAGAACAGATTGGTGGTTGTCAGAGGCAAGAAGAGAATGTGTGCAGGGAGTCAAAATGTACAAACTTCCTGGCACAAAAATGACACTCAGATCAATGGAGCAGAATAGAGAACCCAGAAATGGACCCACAAACGTATGGCCAACTCATCTCTGACAAAGCAGGAAAGAATATCCAATGGAATAAAGACAGTCTCTTCGGCAAGTGGTGCTGGGAAAACTGGACAGCGACATGCAGAAGAATGAACCTGGACCACTTTCTTACACCAGACACAAAAATAAACTCACAATGGATGAAAGACCTAAACATAAGACAGGAAGCCATCAAAATGCTCAAGGAGAAAGCAGGCAAAGACCTCTTTGATCTTGGCCACAGCAACTTCTTAACATGTCTCTGGAGGCAAGAGAAACAAAAGCAAAAATGAACCACTGGGACCTCATCAAGATAAAAAGCTTCTGCACAGCGAAGGAAACAATAGGCAAAACTAAAAGGCAACCAATGGAATGGGAGAAGATATTTGCAAACGACAGATCAGATAAAGGGTTAGTATCCAAAATCTATAAAGAACTTATCAAACTCAACAGCCAAAAAACAAATAACCCAGTGAAGAAATGGGCAAAAAACACAAATAGACACTTCTCCAAAGAAGACATCCAGATGGCCAACCGACACATGAAAAGATGCTCCACGTTGCTCCTCATCAGGAAAATACAAATCAAAACCACAATGAGATACCACCTTACCCGTCAGAATGGCTAACATTAACAACTCAGACAGCAACAGATGTTGGTGAGGATGCGGAGAGAGAGCATCTCTCTTGCATCGCTGGTGGGAATGCAAACTGGTGCAGCCACTCTGGAGGTTCCTCAAAAAATTAAAAATAGAACTACCCTACAACCCAGCAATTGCACTACTAGGCATTTATCCATGGGATACGGGTGTGCTGTTTCAAAGGGACACAGGCACCCCCATGTTTATAGCAGCACTATCGACAATAGCCAAAGTATGGAAAGAGCCCAAATGTCCATCGATGGATGAATGGATAAAGAAGATGTGGTCTATATATATACAATGGAGTATTACTCGGCAATCAAAAAGAATGAAATCTTGCCATTGGCAACTACGTGGATGGAACTGGAGGGTATCATGCTAAGCAAAATTAGTCAGAGAAAGACAAATGTCATATGACTTCACTCATGTGAGGACTTTAAGACACAGAACAGATGAACTCAAGGGAAGGGAAGCAAAAAGAATATAAAAACAGGGTGGGGGACAAAACAGAAGAGACTCTTAAATATGGAGAATAGAGGGTTGCTGGAGGGGTTGTGGGAGGGGGGATGGGCTAAATGGGGAAGGGGCATTAAGGAATCTACTCCTGAAATCATTGTTGCACTCGAGGCTAACTAACTTGGCTGTCAGTTTAAAAATTAAAATTTAAATTTAAAAGTACAAACTTCCAGTTATAAAATAAATAAATTATGGGGATGCCGTGTACAGCATGGTGACCAGAAGTTCTACAATTTGTTTTCAAAAAGAGAGAGACTCAAATTAAAGTCTGAAGATGCATACACCCTTTGGACAGTGAGAAGACAAACACATTTAAATGTCTAGGTAACTATTTGATGCTTTTTGCTACCCCTTAATTTAAACGAGGTTTACTGCAAGTTTATGGACATGTGCTTCATGCCCCTTAAAACTACTACTTAACACATTGAAGGACGAATTCCTTTTCACCCTTCGGTACTTGTTCATACACAGGTGGTTAGGTTTTATCAACTAACCAACACCTTGAAAACCTCAGTTGGTAGGGTCTTTCTGCCTCCGATAATTTACTTACCAACTAACCACATGTGTATTTCATTTTAAAAAGTGTAAATGAGGCAATATTTCTTCGGGTATCAAATTCCACTGCCCTGAGCCCCCCACTCCCACTGTGTCCCCTGGCCTCGGTCAGACCTAAGTAATTGGGGCTGCTCTTGTGGGCTCATAACAGCACAAATGTCCAGTCAACAGTCTCGGTTGAGAATCTAAGTGGACAGCGCTCCAGGATTCAATTACCCTGGACGGTTTCAAACTTGACATTTAATCTATGGAAATCAACCTCTTTGTGGGTGTCCAAATGGGCTCATAAATGTCACCACACACTGTAAAATACCACAACATTTCCAAGGTCGAGACGAGGCTGGTGAACCTGTGTACATGATGCTGAAATACATCACAGCAATGAACCTCCAGATGGGCCTTGGTCTAAGTGAGCGGCCTCTGAAATGATGCAAGACATAATTGGGTTGGGGACTCAGAATGGATTCTGTCACAAGCACATCTCAGTCCGAGATAAATTAGAAACTCCTACGTCTGAGTTACAGGAGAATTGCAAGGTGGAAGAAAATGAAACTACTAGAAAACACAGCTCTCGCTGCTACATGTTCAAGTACACCTGTGTGGAAAGGCCCCAGCGGGCACTGATGTCCAGTGGCCAAAGCCTGAGACCACGTGTGTTCGAGAATTTAGGACTTCGTAGATTTCTGTGTATCACATTACCCCTCTGACAAGGTCTGGGGCAGCCCCACACAATTAAACCCATTAATCTTTCTGTAGCAAAACTTAAGACTATTCACGTGGACTCAAGACTCCAAGGCACCGGGAATCAGTTAAGGTCAGGTTTTTGCCACCATATGAGCATTGCTGTCAAACTAATAGTAACGTTTCTTAATTTGGGAGTATTTTGGCATGGGGGATTGATAAAGAGATTTTGGACTTAACAGGTTAGCAGCACTGGGACGCCCGGGTGGCTCAGTCAGCTCAGTGTCAGTCTTCAGCTCAGATCATGATCTCACCATTCATGGGTTCGAGCCCCGCGTGGGGCTCTGTGCTGACAGCTCAGAGCCCGGAGCCTGCTTCCGATTCTGTGTCTCCCTCTCTCTCTGCCCCTAACCCACTCGCACTCTGTCTCTCTCTCAAAATAAATAAGGGTGAAAACTTCTTTTAAAAAACTGTTCTTAGCAGGGAAAAGATAAAGTGAAATAAAATAAAATAAAATAAAATAAAACAAAATAAAAAATGAAATGAAATGAAATGAAATGTGTCCTTAGCGGTCTACACGGGCTGGCTATATCTTCTCTTGAGTCAGTGGAAAGGTGAGGACACAGGCAGTGCGCGGCGTGGAGAGTGGGGCTCAAACCCAGGCCCTCCCCTTTCAGACCGTGTGGCTCTGGACAGGTGGCCAGATCTCCCACCCCTGCTTCCTCAGCTGAGAAACGAGGACACAAAACTATCCCCTGGGGGTGGTGTAGGGATCAACAGGGATGAGGTTAGAAAGGGCTTGGCCGAGCATACACTACAAAAGATGTTGGTTGCATCCCTTGAAGCAAAGGAATAGATTCTTTAGAAACAGCGTAAGGATAAAATGAGAAGCTGGTGATAAAGTATCTGTTAAGACGTCTAGCCTGGCCAAGGGATTCAGCCAAGGGTGACCGTTGCTACTGTTACTGCTGTCCTTGTTGCTGGTTAGAACGATGCTCTCTCTTCAAGAGGTAGAAAAGGGCTGTCCCCGGGCACTTCAGTTCCGTACACGTGTATTCACCACCTACTACATTTAAGACCTGGCTGTTGCTAAGGCTCAAGAGAAAGCTGGGCGCTCCTTCCGAAATCCACAAATAAATGCAACTCCGCCCATATCCCCGTGTAAAAGATAAATCTTCATATCCTTCTGGGCCATTCATTCAAACTTTCAAGAGGGAGGCCGGAATAATTGTGGATTTTACACTCGCCATGTGTAATCGCATCGCCGGGAGGCAAGCTGACTGGGCTTCAGTTTGGAGAGATGGTTGTGTGGCTAATAAGCCGCGTTCCGCATGGGCGGGTGACGATTCTGATTCCACGAGATGCAAACGATAACTCCTGGATAAGCTGCAGCCTTGGAATCCCGGCACCCGGAGGGAGCCGTCTGTTCCCCCGGAGACATTCAGACAGGAGTTGAGCCACTGTTGTCTGTGTGCTGGTGTGTGGGTATGATTGATCGATCTGCGGTGCAGGATGCTCTCATTTAATTAGGAAATAAATCTTGCCTCTCGATGTCTGACTATAACATTCCCACGAGGACACACATGGAGTTTTGAGGCGGGGGACACCGGGCAAAGAGAAAGCCACCTGTGCCGTATGGTGGGCACAGAGCAAATAGAGCAGAGCCAGCCCCGGAACCAGAGGCTGAGACCCTGGGTGCCCCGCAGAAGGGGTGCGTTGCCAGGGCCGAGCCTGCTGGTGGTGCTCCTTATAGGGACAGCCACTGGGGGTGGGGGGAAGCATTCCTGGGTCTCTACGAATCGTCAGTGTGATAGTCTGACCCCATGTTTTTATATCAAACTGCTCACCCATCGGTCTCCCACTCCGCCCGCATCTGGGCACACGGGGAAGAAGGCAGGGCGCCCGATGCTTTGGCACCCGTGGCAAGTTCAGCCCCACCCCGCCCCCAGCCACCACCGTAACCCCAGCCGTTCACCCCTTTGCTCTTTCCAAGAATCCTCACCACGTGAGTAATAAATTGGTTCCTGCCTTCCGGGTGTGTGCAAGACCACCAGCCTCGACGGCCGGCCAAAGTTGGGGTGGGGCCCGCTGTGTCTCTGTAGGCTGGGGCGGGGGGGCTGGCCAAGGCACCAGATGCTGCGCTATGTAGTGCCACACCAATGTGACGTCATCGTGGCTTTCGAGACTAAACAGAAAACCATCCAACTTACCTCCTGTGAGCACCCACGTGGGCCACGGCACACCATGTTGCCTCGCGTCACCTGCCGTGGTGGACCTCCTGTGTCAATTGAGCAGGCCGCGGGGGTGCCCGGATCAAGCATTAATTCTGGGTGTGTCAGTGAGGGGTTTCCCGGTGAGATTAGCATGACCGTAGACGGCCCTCCCCGATGGGGGCTGGGCTCACCCAATCCACTGAGGGCCAGAATAGAGCAGAAGGTGGAGGAAGGAGAAATTCCCCCACATTTTCGTCCCGTCTGCCTGCTTGAGCTGGAATGTCTCATCCCGGGTTTCCTGGCCCTCCCTGGGCCTCCAGGCTCGGACCTCCCTGGGTCTCCAACTTGCCGATGGCAGATCAAGGGACTTCTTAGCCTCCATAATTGCGTGAGCAATTCCTTATGGAAAACAAATATATGCTTACTGGATATATATAATATATATAACATAAATATACATTACATTATCATTATATTGTACATCATATAATGAATATATTATATACTATACATATATTTTCTATATTATATCTAATGAATGTATATTATATTTTATTATAGTATGCATATTATATATAAGGGATCTATAGTATATATTATACATATATCATATATATTATACATAAGTTATACGTATAACAAATATGTATATGCATACCTGTTTTATATATGTGCATACAGATAGTTCTTTTTTTTTTA
Source organism: Prionailurus bengalensis (assembly GCF_016509475.1). Lineage (NCBI taxonomy): Eukaryota > Metazoa > Chordata > Mammalia > Carnivora > Felidae > Prionailurus > Prionailurus bengalensis. The sequence goes on along the minus strand of NC_057354.1, from coordinate 5,159,013 downwards.
AATTTTTTTTTTCAACGTTTATTTATTTTTGGGATAGAGAGAGACAGAGCATGAACGGGGGAGGGGCAGAGAGAGAGAGGGAGACACAGAATCGGAAACAGGCTCCAGGCTCTGAGCCATCAGCCCAGAGCCCGACGCGGGGCTCTAGAACTCACGGACCGAGAGATCGTGACCTGGCTGAAGTCGGACGCTTAACCGACTGCGCCACCCAGGCGCCCCAATAAGGGATCTATAGTATATATTATACATATATCATATATATTATACATAAGTTATACGTATAACAAATATGTATTTGCATACCTGTTTTATATATGTACATACAGATAGTTCTGGAGAACCCTAAAAAATACCACGCCCATCTCTGTTGCAATGACATTCACGTGGGAGACCTTTGCCTCTCATCCCTGGTCTCGGCAATTCCTGTTTTCCCACTCGTCTTCGTGAAACGATGACACTGAAATATAGGAGCGTAGTCACAGGCTTGCACCGACAAAAGCCAAGGGTGCCTGGGGCCGTCCTGATCTTGGGTGTGCAGGTTGCGCACGAGGCAGCCGCTGAAATTCCTCCGCTGGCTGAGCCAGCAAGGGTGACCCTCTCACACACAAGAAAACGCACCAAGTGTAAGAAAAAGCACATGCCGTCGGAATTCCTCTGGAACGTGACTCTCTCGCACTGTCTTTTGTTGAGCTAGTTTCAGTGGAGACGTGGGTGCGGAGAAATAGCTAAGGGCCCTCTCCACCGCAGCATCCTGAGCGAAACAGTGAATGGCAACTGACGTGCAGAGTCAGGGCCCCGGGTCCTCTGGGAATGGCAGTCTCGGTGGCAGATTGTATAGCGACCCTGCTCCTCAGCTCTGGCAGGTCGCCGCCGCGGGAAATTGGGGCCCAGCGTGGCCAGATCTGCCCATTATTCAAAGGAGGCGGGACCCTTTGGATTTTATAAATGTAAAATCTCCCAAATTTTTACAGGTTTTAAAATCTTTTTCTTTCTTTGGATTTTTTAAATTTTTTTAACGTTTATTTATTTTTGAGAGACAGAGAGACAGAGAGGAGCAGGGGAGGGGCAGAGAGAGAGGGAGGCACAGAATCCGAAGCAGGCTCCAGGCTCTGAGCTGTCGGCGCAGAACCCGACGTGGGGCTCCAGCCCACGAACCGTGAGATCATGACCTGAGCCGAAGTCGGACGCTTAACCGACTGAGCCACTAGGCGCCCCAAACATCTTTGGTTTTTAATCTCTTGTGTTTAAATCACGGTTGAGTACAATGCCAGTTAAACCAAATACGCCAGCAGCCCAGTTTACAATCTCTAAAATAAATTCGTGTTTCCAAGTGCTTTTCTGACATCTGCTTTTGGATGCCGCAGAGGCATCTCCAAGTTGACGCGTCAAAAGAGAAATTCTCGATTCCAGCAGTTCTGCGGCCTCTGCCGCAGCCACACGTCTTGGCCTCCCCTGGCCCCAGACAACGATCCTTCTGCCACCACTGTCCCCGCAACAGAACGGTCATGGGGCGCGCGATCACACCGTTTGGGGGGGCGATGGTGGTGATAGACGGCACGGTCCACGACAGATGTCACTGCACGCTGGCCTGGAGGCGACACGTGTCACTTCTGTTTACGGCTCGTTACCCAACGTAAGCCTCCCAACCACCCCTCAATGTAAGGGGGGAAGAAATCTTCATCGGCATCAACAGCGTCCACTGCAGGGACTAGCTACTCGTATCAGTAGTAAGTTTTTGTTGCGGTAAGTAAAGATAGTTTTTAAATTTTTTTTAATGTTTATTTTTCAGGCAGAGAGAGAGAGAGTGCGAGCAGGGCAGAGGCAGAGAGAGAGGGAGACACAGAATCCGAAGCAGGCTCCGAGCTGTCAGCACAGAGCCCGACGCGGGGCTCGAACTCACCGACCGTGAGATCGTGACCTGAGCCGAAGTCGGACGCCCAACCGACGGAGCCACCCGGGCGCCCCAGTAAAGAATAGTTAAAAAACATAACCATCAGCACCGTTTCTTAGAGGAGGGCTGGCCAACTCTGGCCTGCCACCTCTTTTTGTCAGTTAAGTCTTATGGGGACACAGCCACACTATTTGTTTGCCTGCTGATGTGACCGCTTTCCTGCTACGTGGCCGTGGGGGGTGGTTTGCAACAGAGATACCGCAAAGCTGAAAATACCTGCTTTCTGGCCCTTTACAGAAAAGGTCTGCTACCCCCGGGCAAGCACCATTTACAACGCAAGTATCTCATCAAAGAACAATTTAACACCGACGAAGTAAAGCACACGGTCTCTTGGAATAGAGGCCAGTTCTTAAATCAGACCTTGATGGAAGAGACGTGATGTCTTCATTTTCTTCATTGATCTGCAAAGACAGTGGCTCAGCAGAGACCTGCCATGGGGCACAGACAGGTGTCCTTCAGGGGCTACGTAGTCGGAGGCTGGCGGGGGCGGGGAGCGGCGGGAAAGTGAAGTGGCTCCAATGGACCTAGAGCCACCTGAAGAGCTCATGCTCTCCTGGTGGGGGCGCCATGCAGCTGAAGTCCCTGATGGTCACCTTGCTTAGCACACTGGCTTCTGATCCGCTCGAAGAGGCCAAAGCTACAGACCTCAGGTTGCCCGTCAGTTCCTAGTTTAAATTTTTAATGTTTATTTATTTTTGACGGGGGGGGGGGGCGCATGGGGGGAGGAGCAGACACAGAGGGAGACAGAGGACCTGAAGCCGGCCCCGTGCTGACACCTCAGAGCCCCACGCGGGGCTCGAACTCAGGAACCGGGAGACCAGGACCCGAGCTGAAGTCGGATGCTCAACGGACCGAGCCACCCAGGCGCCCCCATCAATTCCCAGCTTAAAGAGAAAGCTGCCCGGGACTGATCGCATGCCTGGAATCGAGGAACAGGGAACAGAAGTTCTGTGGCAAAAGGGGACTCTTCCACCTTCTCAGTAATGTTTCATGGTTCTAAAAAAATGAACCAAAAATGAGCAGAAGTCATAAAAAAGAAATGCAGTACAGGAAGCACTGACATGTGCTACTTGCTACAACACGGATGAGCCTCAGAGACGTAACGCGGAGAGAAATCAGACGCAAAAGGCCACCTGTTGGACGGAAAACAGTCTGTAGGTCTCTGGGGGGGAGAATCATAGAAATATCATATGATCCGGTATTTCTACTGCTAGGTATTTATCCGAAGAAAACGAAAACACTAATCTGGGAAGATATATGCACCCCTATGTTTACAGCAGCATTGCTTACAACAGCCAAGATAGGGAAGCAACCTACACGTCCATCAGTAGATGAATGGATAAAGCTGTGGTAGACGTACACGATGGAATATTACTCAGCTGTGAAAAAGCATGAGGTCTTGCCATTTGCAACAACGTAGATGGTGCTAGAGGGCGTTGTGTCTGGTCCCATGTACGTGAACTCTCCCAGAGAGATAAACCCAGGGAGCCAGAAAGCGGGTTGGTGGTTAGCAGAGGCTGGAGGGGGTGGGGGACGGCAGAGACTGCCGGTGGGGACCGCATTTCCCTTGGGAGGATGAAAATGGTTTAGAAGCAGAGGTGATGGCCGCACCACATCATGAATGTAATAAGCAAGACTGAATTGTGCATTTTATTTTATTTATTTATTTTTTTTAATGTTTACTTTTATTTTTGAGAGACACAGAGACAGAATGCGAGGGGGTTAAGGGCAGAGAGAGAGGGAGACACAGAATCCAAAGCAGGCTCCAGGCTCCGAGCCGTCAGCACAGAGCCCGGCCCCGGGCTCGAACTCATGAGCCGTGAGATCGTGACCCTGGCCGAAGTCGGACGCTCAACCGACTGAGCCACCCAGGCGCCCCTGCATTTTATTTTATTTTTTTAATGTTTTATTTATTTTTGAGAGAGGGAGAGAGCACACGTGAGCAGGGGAGGGGCAGAGAGAGAGGGAGACAGAGAATCCCAAACAGGCTCTGCAGCTGTCAGCACAGAGTCTGATGAGGGGCTCAAACTCACGAACCTTGAGCTCATGACCTGAGCCGAAACTGAGAATCAGATGCTTAACCAACTGAGCCACCCAGGCGCCCCTGAACTGTGCATTTTCAATTTTTTTTTATTACATTTATTTATTTTTGAGAAACAGAGTGAAACAAAGCGTGAGCAGGGGAGGGGCAGAGAGAGAAGGAGACACAGAATCCAAAGCAGCCTCCAGGCTCTGAGCAAGCAGTCAGCACAGGGCCTGACGCGGGGCTTGAACCTACGAACTCTGAGATCGTGACCCGAACCGAAGTCGGATGCTCAACTGACTGAGCCACCCAGACGCCCCTGAACTGTGCATTTTTAAATGGTTCTTTTTATGTGATGTGAATCTCACCTCAATAACAACAACAACAAATGACCAGAAGTGTTTTAAGTTGTCAATTCTGGACAATGTGTGTGAAAATATTCTTTTATATTTCCTCCACTTTGGTATATATATCAAAGTATCCAATAAGCACTGCGTAGGTCAGATTAAACCTGATGGAGGACAAGACAGGCCCCTGAGCCACCGGCCTGCCACCCTGGATCTCGAGCATCTGTGATGGCCATCTGGGCATCACTCCTATAAGCCACAACCACTCAGTGGACCTGCTTCGCGGAATCTTTCCCCGCCTTTGGAAAACTGCTCTGGTGGGATCAGAGATAAAAATAAATCCCCAGCATGCTGGTCCAAGGAAGCCAGACACAAAAGAGAACGTGCCTTGTGATTCCATTTACATCAAATGCAAGAGTTGGCAAGACTGAGGGAGTCAGAGAGAAGTCAGGGTGGCGGAGTCTTTGTGGGAGCAGGGGGCTCCGGGGCGGGGGGGGGGGGGCACAGGAGCAGGGGCCGGGGGGAGGGGTGGTCGTCACAACGTGTGGCTTAATCTAGAGGACGGTGACACGGGCGTGTTCAGTTGTGAAACTGCACTAAGCCAGACAGGACGACGTATGCACTCCCTGTGTCACGAGCACTTCCGTGTTAGAGAAGTTCCAAAATAAGTCGTAATTGCGTAAATCCATCAGATACATCTAACTTCCTGCCAAATCTTTGAAATGCAGACCCAGGCCTTGGCTTCAGGTTGCAAGCCGCCAGATGGGTGAGTCTGTGGATCCAAACCTCCATCCCCTAGGATGCTAAGACGCCCCTGAAGGAAGTCGAACACAGGGGAGGTGGATTGCAATGGCTCATCACAGCTCTGCCCTCTGCACACAGAGCCTTTCCCCGCTCAGGATCCCCTCTGGACGGGGCGTACCCAGCTCGGGGAGCAGAGGGTCTACGCCTGCTCCTGTGGACATCCAGAGCTCAGGAAAGAACCCGGAGTGCCGGGATGCTACCAACCCACACCAAACTGTTCTCAGGCTTGAAAGCGGGGGAAAGAGACACGGGCTTGCAGAGGGCAGACGCTTCTCTGATCCTTTTAGACAGAATCCGAATGCTCTGGTCTGTTACTGAGTCCTTGGAGAAGCTTCTGGCCCCCACCTCCCCTCCAGGGGCTCACAGACACCTAGGAAGGCTGTGAAGGCCCAGGATCATGCCCAGAACGGCCTTCGGAGCCCCCAGCCCCCAGTCCTGGCCCAGCGTCCCTGGCCCTTTGGGTCCGATAGCATCAGCTCAGGAGTTTCCAGTTTGTCACCATCTGCAGCAAACGGCAGGCCGGGGATTCTATGAGAGACAGAGGAGGGAGGGAAGAAAGTGAGGGAAAGGGTGGAGAGGCATTGATTTGTTTTCTTTCTTTCTTTTCTTTTCTTCCTCTGAACGTCCCGTGTGCTTTCCCAGGAAAGGGACAGCTCCCTAGAGGTGGCCAGTGATGTGCACTGAGCAACCAGCCTGAAACCAGATTGCATGAGTTCAAATCCTGGCTCCGTCCCGCTGGGCTGCATGACCCCAGGGATGAGCTGCCTTCTGGGTGGCCAGGTGCTCATGCCCTCCCCCCGGGAGAGCGGGGGGGAGGCAAAGGGTGTTTGTACACACGGCACCAGGTGGTGGGCGAGTTCCTCCGACACCAGCGGCCCCCTCGCTAAGGAGGATCCCGGTGACACTTTTGCTCGGTTTAGCACCTGTCCCAGGCAGAGCTGTCTGGCTCTGCCACTTGCACTGTCCCCCTTGGTCACCGGCGGGGGCTGGCCTGGCTTCAAGCCCCACCTGCACCACCAACCTGGGTAACGTGGACCCCCACGGGGCACGTGGCCTGCGGCTGTCGTGTGGGTCAATGACACAGTGCACCTGCCGGCTCGAGATCCTTCCTTCAAGTTGGCAGTGAGGTTGGCAGAGCTCAGAACTGTCCCAACACTGGGACCAAGGATGCCCTTACAGGCCAAGCGTCACGGGCCTTGTTCCTGACTGGGCACTTCAAGAACCCATCTTTTTTTTTTTTTAAATGTTTATTTATTTTTTAGAGAGAGAACACGAGCAGGGGACGGACAGAGAGAGAGAAGGACGGAAGATCCGAAGCGGGCTCCGTGCTGACAACAGCACGCCCAACGCAGGGCTCACCCTCACGAGCTGTGAGATCACGACCTGAGTCAAAGTCGGACGCCTGACCGACCGAGCCACGCAGGTGCCCCAAGAACCCATCTTAAGCAGGGTCCCCCAAAAGCGGAGCCCTTGATGAGCCCTTGGGAGCTGGTGATCAGGGAAGAGAAAGTGAGGGAGAGAGACGGGCCAGGACGGTCCCTGTCTCAGTCTGAAGATGAGTATCTTGACACACGAAGGTGGGGAAGGGGCTGCCCACAGGCCCCAGCAAAGGGGGTGAGCCTACTTCAAACCCTGATGGTTTGACTCTGGGTTCTGGCCGTTGATTCCCACAGACCTTAGCGGTCCCTTGAGGGCAGCGGCCAAGAATGGGGGCCAGGGGTCTGCAGACCCGAGGGCTCAGCACCAGAGTCCAGCTCAAGCCAACAGAGATTTTTACCACCTTCCCCGGGGGCCACAAGGGCTGGGCCTCGGGTCCCCCGGCCCTGAAAAGCCCTCCCCGGCTCTCATTACCACAGCCATGGCCCAGCCCGAGGCACCCCCCTTTCAAAAATAAAACACCAGAGTGGGGTTGTCGTTCAGCAAATTCTGTTCTCTGCCACTCATGGCAGGATCCTGAAGGAAGACAGGAACACAGAGTCCTGCTATCTTCTGGGATGGATAGAAAGAAAGGCAAACAGCAAGAACACATCGCAAATTAATATCCTAATAAACCAGGAGGCCCCACGCTTGCTTTGTGAGGCGCTCACGGGCCTGTCGGGTCTCAGCCAGCCTGAACCCTGCCGGGATGCACTTCCCGCTTCCTGGGTGACAGTGGGGGCCTGACATTTAACGCAGAGGACGTCTCTGAACCGGGGCCTAGACAAATAGCACTCACTTCTGAATGCATTCCTCCCAAAGGTCACCAGCCAGACACCCACGGAAAGCGCGGCAGGCGCCGGCCATCCGTCATCTTTCTCACCCCTCCCCCTCCCTCTCTCCGTCCTGTGGAGCCGGCATAGGCCCAAGGGCACCTGCCAGACTGTCACCCTCCCGGCTCCTGGCATCCCCCGCTTCCCGCCTGGGGAGGGCCCAGCAGGAATGCTCACGCACCTGTCTCACCGTGGGAGGAGCAGGAGGCTCCCGGGCCCAGAACCTTCTCCTGCCGCCCGAGGTCCTTCCCTGCACCTGGAGGAGACAAAGCCCCGTGGCCAGGTGACAGCCCCACGCCCTGGGAAGGGAGATCCTTCGTGAACCTACAGCAAGTGCAGACCCCTCCCCGCCAGGCGCCGCTCCCGCCAACAGAGCAGCTCACGCCCACAGGTTGCAAGCCTCGGCCCCCCGTGTGCCCCCCGACCCCTGCCAGCCTCCGCACATCCTTCGCTGCACCTGGAGCATCTCAAAGGTAGGCGGTCCACTCACCTGTGGGACCAGTAGCGGGCACGGTCCACAGCCCCACAGTCCGGAGGGGCTGGGCAGCTCTGTGCCTCAGTTTCCCCCTCTGAGCTCGCAGACGCAGTGAGTGGGGCCGCAGGGCCTCGCACATCCAGGTCTGTTGGCCCTGAACACGCCCTTTGCGGGACGCCACGCTCCCTGTGGACCCCAAAGGTTCTGACTTGTCTAAAGGGAATCTTCACCAGCTCTAGAAACGTCTGCGTTTTACACAGACCACGCTGGAGTCCCATCCGAGGGGGCAGGGGGCAGGGAGTCAGGAGGGACGGCACCCTTTAGGGGTCTAGAGTCCCGGTCCACCTCTTCTGTGCTGTGTGACCTTTAGCAGTTTGCTTAACCTCTCTGGACCCCAGTTTTCCTGGGAAACGGGAACAGTGATAAAAAGTGGTACCCACCTCACGAGGTTACTGTGGAGATAGCATTTGGTCACCACAACATAAAGGTCAGTGATTATCACAGCTTGGGGGTGGACGCAGCGGCACACCCCGTCCTTCTGGAGGGGACAGTGGACAGACGCTCATCGGCAACCCAGCCACCTGCTTCCCCTCATGCGGGAGACCACTTTTGACTAAGCATCCCGCTAAGAGCTCACTTTAGCTACATTTTCTCAGTTAATTTATGTCTAAATGTGCTTTTATCTAAGAGTCTTGATTTTTTTGTGGTTTTCTTTTCACATTATGAAAGGCAAGGCACACTTGCCTTTGTAGAAAATGAGTAAAATATAAAATGCACAGAGATGAACAGAAGCCCCCTCCCACCAGCGCTGGCCCCGGGGGCGGGGGGGGGTCCCCCCTCCCCAGGTGCCACTCAGAGCTGTGATGTGCCCCCAGCCCCCTGGCACAGGCCCCTCATCCATGACATCACAGTGCCTAGAGCCACCCTCAGCGACTGTACAGGGAGGAACCCAGGCCCCCACCCTTATTCACTCCCTCGGGCCGTGTCATTTCTTCACTCGGTCACTCATTTGATGAGCTAAGGCCAGCAGCCCTGGGTCTGAATCCCAGCAGGCCTGTGACCTGGGCCCCCCCTTCCTCATCTATAAAATGGGGCCACCCTAAGGATTCCATAGGATAAATACCACAAGGCCCTTTCCGAAGTGCCTGGCATACAATAAGCGCTCAATAAATGCTATTGCTGGTGGGGGCAATGGCGGGGGGGGGGGGGAGGGGGGGGGGGGCAAGGGGAGGTGTTCTCAAGGCCGACCACCACCTGGGCCCCTGAGGCTCAAGCCCACGTGGGAAGTGGGGTGAGGCACCATACTTCCTCTGGTCGTCTCACCTGCGGAGCATTGACTGCCACTCCCGCTGGGCACTCCCGGGGGAGGCAGGGGGGCTGCCCCAAGGGGACGGTAACTCGCTGGCACTTGGGCCCGGACCCGAAGGTGGGGCTCGGGGAAGAGCTGCCCGGGACATCTGCGGGGGCCGTAAGGGCTGATCCGTGCGGGCGGGGGGAGGGGCGCCTCCAGTTCCAGGCCCCCCCGCGGAACCCCATCATCGCAAAAGGCAGAATTTTGCGCAGCGAACCCGGCAGGTGTTGGGGGTAACAGCTCTCGGCTCTGCGAGCCCCTCAGAGTTCGGTGGAGACCGCACAGAAGCGGGTCCCCCTGGGCCACTGTTGAGAAGACAGGGCAACGGGGAAGACACATCCAGCCCAGATACCCCCCTCGCCTGCCCTGGGAGTCCCGCTCCCCTCAGCCACGGGGCGCACATCTACCAAGCGGGGCTCAGAGTAGTGAGCACCTCTGAGCGCCGCTGAGCGGGGTCGCGGGGGGGGGGGGGGGGGGAGGGAACCGCTGCAAAGAGCCTGGCACGTAGCAAATATTCGTGCATATTTTGCACGTGTGAACGCGTGAACTTTTTTCCGTTCCGAGGCAAGAAAAAAAGTGCGTTTCACCAAAACAGAACTCCGAGGCTCCTCCCTCTCGTCCTCCCTCCCCCCGGAGTAGGAACTGTCAGCAAGGGGTTAAAGAGCAGGCTCGTCAGCAGCTGTCACTTGATCAGGCCCTCTGCAAGACGTGGGAAGACGGGCACGCGCGGGAGGAAAACGGCCCCGGGGCTGCAGGCTGGGAATGCGCGTGCCCACGCCGCCCCCTGCTGGACAGACGCGGAGTTGCAGGAACAGAGGGGGCGGCGCGCGGGGACTTGGGCGCCGGGGTGGGGTCCCCCGTGGAGGGGTGGAGGGAGGCGGGGCCTGGGGTCTCCCCTGCAGCCGCAGCCGCGGGGGTGAAACGCCTCTCTTGCCGTCTGGCGCCTTAGAGAAGAGGGAGCGGAGCTGACACAGGCTGGGGAGCGCCTCCGGAGGGGATCGGGGCAAATGACCGTCCCAAACCTGCAAGGACAGGCCCGGAGACACGGTGGCGGTGGCGCCCGCTGCCAGGTGGTCCCTGGAAATGCCCATATCCACTCCCCCAGTGCACGCCCCCCAAGACACGGAGTGGGGTGAAATGGAGAATAAGATTGAAACAGGCACCAAAAAGCCAACAAACAAACAACAGGGTTCAAGATAAACCGCATTTTCAAATTCAAAATCAGGGGCCTCTGGGTGGCTCAGTCGGTTAAGCCTTGGACTCTCGGTTTCTGCTCGGGTCCTGATGTCGTGGTTCCTGAGTTCAAGCCCCACTTGACAGTGTGGAGCCTGCTTGGGATTCTCTCTCCACCCCCTCCTCTGTCCCCCACCCTGTTCGTTCGATCTCTCTCTCTCTCTCCCTTAAAATAAATAAACTTTAAAAAAAGTTTTTAGGTAAATAAAATAAAATTCAAAATCACTGCAGGCATAGCCATGACGAACAAAACATGAAAATTTTAAATGAAGACGGGATCGGTATTACTGATTTTTCCCTTTGCCTGGGGCTGCAATATGGCTTCGAGCAGCACTGTTAGTTATCCGTCTTTATTTAAAGCTTTGCTGTTTTGTTCTTCATGGATTTTTTTCTAATTTTGATCTTTTAAAAATTGCATTAAAATATCATTTATCTTGGGGCGCCTGGGTGGCGCAGTCGGTTAAAAGTCCGACTTCAGCTCAGGTCACGATCTCGCGGTCCGGGAGTTCGAGCCCCGCGTCGGGCTCTGGGCTGATGGCTCAGAGCCTGGAGCCTGTTTCCGATTCTGTGTCTCCCTCTCTCTCTGCCCCTCCCCCGTTCATGCTCTGTCTCTCTCTGTCCCCAAAAATAAATAAACGTTGAGGAAAAAATTTAAAAAAAAAATCATTTATCTTGATCACTGTTTCTGCCATCCCCTTACGTTTCTGCCCCAGGCAAGTGCCTTGCTGGCCTCACCGCTTGTCCCCTCCAGCTGTGCCTCCCCTTGGGCTCTGCAGGCAGCCAGACCTGCTGTCGCCCGGGGGTGGCTTCTTAACCATCTCTGCCGCCTGGGGTAGATTACTCAGCCTCTCTGACCCTCTGTTTCTTCCTTCTTCTGACACAGTTGTTTCTACCACACAGGTTGTTGAAGGGATTAAGTGAGCTAATGATGCGTGGGAAGCAATTAGCCTTAAGCCAACTTCTTTTGAAAAGCCTAGTGACAGCATTTGTTTCCCTAGTACACAATTCAGAGCCTAGTGATGGCTCGGAAGGATGTGTACATGCAGCCCTTTAGCAGGAGAGGAAAAAAAAAAAATCCAATTGCTGAGAACGCTCGTGGGGAACCCAAAGCCCGGAGCGAAACATCCAGTCCCTTCTCGATCTTCATCTACGTGGCACAGGAGAGTGGGGTCCCTGCGGACCTGAGTGGCACTCCTTGCTCCATCGTCCCTCTCTAGGACCCTTGGGACAAGTGACTTTGGCTCTCTGCCCGGCAGCTTCCTCCTCTCAACAGTGGGAATGCTGGCTGTGTCTCCTAAGGTCCTACGAGCAAAACACCGGGACAGCACGCAGTAAATGGCAGCTAACGTGACCTTTACTAGGAGCATAATCGACACCACTGGCTGAGAGCACAGGCCACGTCTTTGTGCTAGGCCTTGCCAGCCCTGTGCACATGACCTCGGGCACATGACCGCACGTCTTCAAGCCTCGGTCTCCTGGTCCACATCAAGGGATTGAGAACATTCTACATTCAACGTTGAACATTTAGCTCCCTGCCCCACCACCCCGGAGGGGGAGACACCCCCAGGGGAAGGGCTGGGAGAACTGGTGTGCAGGCCTCTCTCCTCCTCGGACGCCTGGCCCCCCAGCCCCCTGCACCCCAGGGGGTACATCATTCAGATATGAGACGTGTCCCGTTTTCATATGGTCAGCTGTCATTTCACGCGGTCTCTGGTGACAGGAGCCCACACACACTCCGTGGTTTATGATCCCTACAGATGGAATTATAGCCTTACTATGTGTAATTGGCCACGTATAAGCCCACGTTTTATTTTTATGTATCATTATTGCTAGTTATACGGGCAACCCCTTGTCATGTAGGGAAGCATATAAATGATATCTCACTCATTTGTGCAGACTGCTTTCCAAAGGAAGGAGAGTCAACAGGCCCATCTGTCTCAAGAAAGATTTTATAGGGGCTCCTGGGTGGCGCAGTCGGTTAAGCGTCCGACTTCAGCCAGGTCGCGATCTCGCGGTCCGTGAGTTCGAGCCCCACGTCAGGCTCTGGGCTGATGGCTCGGAGCCTGGAGCCTGTTTCCGATTCTGTGTCTCCCTCTCTCTCTGCCCCTCCCCCGTTCATGCTCTGTCTCTCTCTGTCCCAAAAATAAATAAAAAAAAAAAAAAGTGGAAAAAAAAAAAAGAAAGATTTTATACACATGTATCATACGTATGTGCATCCCCACACATACACATATATTCCATATATTTTTATATACATATACATACATATAGATGGATACATGTATTTCTATTTCTTTCCCACCTCCTCCAACCTCCCAGGATCTGGGAGTTTATTTTCAAAAGAAGCCCCGTAAAAAACAGACCGTTTGATGGGTCAACTTAGCCAGACTGCAGTCTCCAGGTAGGCCAGCAGATACTGATGATTTGCAGACGTGATTGCAGTCCATAATCAGGTGTCCTCGATGCTCTGGGTGGGCCTGATCCAATCAGTTGAAAGGCCTTGAGAGCTGGGCTCAGGCTGTCTGGTGAAGAAGAAATTCCACCTGTGGGCTGCAGCTTTGGCTGGTGCCAGAAAGTTCGAGTCCTTCCGGATGGCCTGGCCCATGGATTCTGGACCCGCCCGGCTAGCCTCCACAATGGCCTACGGCAACTCCTTCCCCTACTGTATACCACCAGCTGGTTGAGACAAGGACCCACAAAGCAGGCTGAGGGCTCATGAGCTGAGATCTGGTACAAACAACTTAAGTGAAATCATTGAAGTCCTGTGAGTCACTTAGGCCCTCTGACTTTGGGAGAATCGTTTTAAAACTCTAATTCTAAAAGGCCAGCAGCATGTTGCAACATCTTCACGACCCATTCGCCCATCCTTTCAGTGGGGAAACTGAGCCTCAGGGAGGGTGTGGACCACGTTGAGACCACCCAGGGAGGCCCAGCCTCCCCCATTTTCTCGGAATCATCAGGGCGCCTTCCCGTCTCCCCAAACGCCAGCTGAGCACAGCTCTTCAGCGAGGGCTTCCCTGACCCTCCTGCCAGGTGCCCGGTTTCTCGCTCTCCATACAGTCTCCCTGCAGCTGGTGATTATACAGTTATCTGCAGGGTCCCTTGTGGGCACCCCCCTCCCCAAGTGTGCTCACCATAGTGCCCCTGGCGCCCAGTCAGGGAATGTTCAAGGCACGTTTACTGACTGAGCTGATCGAAAAGCTGTCAACTGACTGGGTGAGCAGGGGTGGATCTGTCCCTCCATCACTGGACAGAGATCTCAGGGTTGAGGGCCTGGGCTTTGGGGGTCCGGCCGGTCTAGCTCACCTGTGAGTCTCGACAAGCCTCCTGGAGGCATCGACGCCTCCTTCTCTCCCCGTGTGCCCTGGGAGGCCCTGTGCACCTCTTGGTAAAACAAACCTTTCTCTCCAGGTGTCCGACCCACCCCACATGCGGGCCGATGGCACCTCTCCCGTGGTCCTGGCCCTCTCATCTGCGGCCCTCTCTAAGCCCATCCTGTCCCCACCACCAGATTGTCCCAGGCCCCCCGGGTAGGAATCCCAGCCCCGCCCCTCAGGTGCTGTGTGAGCTGGGGCGGGTTCCTTGGCTGTCTGAGTCCCCCCAGCCTTAAAGAAGGGTAACACTAACCCCTTCTTCACAGATTGTCCTGAGGATTCGGTGGGTCAGGGACGGTTTGTGGTAAGGTCACTGTGAATGTTAGCCTCCACTGGCAGCATGAAAGTCCCCTCCTCCAGGAAGCCCCCGGCCCAGCCGTAGCTAAGCAGCTTCCACTGCGGTCCCCACACCCGCCACTCTGTCACACCGCCCTGTTTCTGTCATTGCCCTGACCACAGTCTGGACTTTTCTGAGTTACTTGGTTTGGAGCACAAATCTCTCCTTCCCCCACCAAGTCCCTGTACTCCCTGAAGGGAGAGATTTCCAGATTTTTAGTGCTAGATAACAAGTCACTTTAAGATCTAGTGACATGATGACCCAAGCTTCTTGTGCCAGGGCTCTGGGCAGGGCTGGGCCGGATGGCTCACCTCTCTGCACGGAGGGGGCGCCATGGCCAGGGAATTGGGACCTGGGGCTGGCCGGGCCTCTGTTCTGTTTCTCTGTCTCTGTGGTCCCTCAACTATTTTCTTTGTTTCATTTTTTAAAAATTTTTTTAATGTTTATATTTGAGAGAGAGAGAGAGAGAGAGAGAGGGAGAGAATGAGCGGGGGAGGGGCAGAGAGAGGGAGACACAGAATCCAAAACAGTCTCCAGGCGCTAAGCGATCAGCACAGAGCCTGATGTGGGGTTCGAACTCAAGGACCATGAGATCATGACCTGAGCTGAACCCAGATACTCAACCCACGGAGCCACCCCAGTGCCCCATCTCAACTATTTTCTCTTTCCATCACAAGGTCAGTCAATGCACTTGAGAGCCGTGGCCCCCACATTCCTCTGGGCCCCCCTGGGCCTGCAGATGTTCCCCCCCGCTTATTGGAAGATTCTACCTCACTCTTGCTTAAAGGACAGGCAGAGGCCCCAAAGGAGGCGGGTGCCCCGTAAGCCAATGCCCGCCCTCCTTACATCTGCCCCCAACACCACCGCCTTAACTGGGACCAAATCCCAACACGGTGACACCGGCTGCTGAGAAAAGAGGGGGCCCTGGCCCCCCGCTCTGGGGAGGGTGGAGCCTACAGCAGGGGGAGGAGGCGTCAGAGAAGCAGAGCCAGGGTCAGTGGCCTCCGTACAGGTGAAGGTTCAGAGGCCTCACGACGTGGGTGTGGACACTGTCATCACACCCCACCTTCTCCCTCTAAGGGAAAGGTGTCTCTGGTCCTGGGGACCCCACATGCCGCACCTGCTGCTGTGACCCACTCATCGGGCAGCACGGAAGGGGTTCAGAGCCGGAGAGGACTCCGTGGGGGTCCAGGCTGCAGCTCAGGCAGCTCGCCTGCTTGGGCCACGGGACCCAGAAGATTCTGCGGTCACTAGAGACCAAGAAAGATGCCGTGGGACATCTCTGGGAAGCACCAACGGGAAAGTCACCGTGAAGGCCTCGGGCTGCCGGATCCCGGTTGTGGCAGAAAAAGCACCAGGAAGCTCCTGGCCTGCTGCCAGCTGCTGGTGGGACCTGGGCATCTGGCCACGGGACGTGAAGGGAGCACGTGGCCAGACCACAAGGCCAGAGGGGTACAGCAGCACACAGGAAGAGGGCACACGGAGCCTGCGTGAGCGCGTGTCCTGACCACATCACCCACCACCACTGTGCCTTCTTAAAGGAGGTGGGGGGGCTGGTCCGTAAGGCGGGAAGAATATGTCTGGTGCTCCGGGGGCCGCCGTCGGAGCTCTGACGCCAGGGACAGCAGCCCTGGCCCCCTAAGGACGTGATACCAGGAGCTCAGATCCCTCCAGGATGAAGGTCTGGGTCGCCCCCCTGGGCAAAAAAGTGCCAGCCAAAGGGAGGCGGTGTCCAGAGTACCTGATGGGGGAGGGAGAGGATGGGCAGCCGGCGTGGCCGCAGGACACGTTCCTCGTCTCCCCCGCCCTCCCCTGAGGGAGGTCCTTCTGTCTGAGCCCAGGGCGGATCCCAGGAGGCAGGTGAGGGGAGCAGCAAACACCGAAGGCAGCCCGTTCAGAAAGCCCTAGAAGGTCTTCAGGAAGAAACAATCTATTGCACAATGGATAGATACATCTGGATAGAAAGGAACTTCGGGCGACGGGCGAAAAGCTGGGGGTGAGTCAGTACGTTTAAAAGAAACACGCGCGCACACACACACACACACACACAGGAAAAGAAAACCAACAAGGAAAACGGAGGCTCGTAACCCCGGGAAAAACAAAGTCGGACAGAAAAGTAAAACCTGTCATCGTTTCCCATGTGGCCGAGCCACGTTTATATTGGACACACTGACTGTTGATCTCTAACTCGAAGAGGGGTAGGGTGGGGGTGGGAACAGCAAAACCCCACTTCCAAGGTAACCCCTAAAACGGCAGGATCGGGAAGGGAGCAAACCGAGCCCCTGACAGGTCTCTCCCGAGTCGTCGGCTCCTCATCCGTGCCTGCTTCCAGCTGCTGGCATCTTGCCGTGTCCCCAACACACACCTCCGTGCCCCGCACTTCAGGGATCCTTCTAGGGGAAATCTCCCACGTGGTGGGCTTGCCCTGAGCCGGCTCCGGGGCCCCGTCCCCCACTGCCCTCGGGAACACGGAGCGTGGAGGGGACGCTGCCCGCGCCACCGTGTCTCTGCCCGGCACTCGGCCCTCCGCACGGACCAGGGCCGAGCGGACGCCCAGCCGGGGAGAGAAGTCCGCCTCCCACGTCACGGACGCCCCCACCCCCGTTGCCGCGCTTCCTCTGAGCCTCCCTCTTTGCCCACCTGCCGCGATCGAGTCCTTCAGAAACGAGGGACCAGGCGCCGTCCGAAGTCTTGGCTACGTTTCTCATAGGATCAGGTGCCCTCACTAATATTTTGTTTGTAACAGTATAGCTGTGTTTGAGAAAGACCTTGCCTTAAAAAGGAGAAAGTGGGGTTTCGATCAATGCTATTTTACTTAGGGAAAGGGAAACTCACTTGGAGGCCATCAACAGGAGAGGAGGAAAAAAATAGACACCGTTGAGTTGGTCATTATCAGGAAACTGTCCTCGCAAGGGTCATTATTGGTTCCCGTCATAGATGAGTGCAGGAAAGGCAGAATTCTAAGACGACCGTGATCCAGCCCCCACTGTCCACACCCTTGTGTTGTCCCTTCTTTGGAAAGTGGGCAGGACCTGTGACTCGCTTCTGCCTGACAGAATAAGGCAAAGGTGAGGGAAAACCACCCCCGTGATTACGTTATATGGCAAAGGTGAAGGGACTTTGCAGGCATAATTAACATCCCTAATCAGTTGCTTTGAATTACTCAAAAGGCAGGTTATCCTCTGTGGGTGGGCCTGACACAGTCCAGGGAGCTCTTTAACAGAAGGTTTGGGGGCGTCTGGGTGGATCAGTCGGTTGAGCGTCCAACTCTTGATCTCAGCTCAGGTCATGATCTCACAGTTCACGGGTTCAAGCCCCATGTCAGGCTCTGTGCTGACAGCTCGGAGCCTGGGGCCTGCTTCAGCTTCTGTGTCTCCCCCTCTGTCTGCCTCCCTGCTCATACTCTCTCTCTCTCTCTCTCTCTCTCTCTTTCTCTCAAAATAAATAAACATTAAAAAAATTAATTTTTAAAACTAAAAGAAGGTTTAGAGGTGAGAATCTCTCTCTGTGTGTGTCTCTCTCTCCTCTCCTGACCTCACAGAAACTTTAGAAAATTCTACAACCACAAGGAACTGCATTCTGCCAACAGCCTGACGGAGCTGGGAGGCTCCTACCCTAGTCAGGTCTCCAGATGAGATCGCGGGCTGACCAGCACTTTATCTCAGGCTCGTAAGATCCAAAAGGAGAAGCCGGCCAAGCTGTGCCAGACTTCTGACCTAAGGGCTGTGGGATGATACGTGGGTGTTGTTCTGAGCCACTAATTTTGTGCTAGTTTGTTACACGGGAACAGAAAACTAACGTGACGAGCCAATTAAGATTCGCTTGAAGCTGCAATAAAGTCAGCGGTCGCGCTGAGAAGATCACCACCACCCGTCGGGGATAAATGGGGCACGTGGCCCAACGTCAGGCACACGTGCCTTATAATCCCACGTTGAGTGACAGCCTCGTAGAGGGGATGTGGGAAGTGCTGTGTTTCTCGCCACCCGGCTGGGAAGGAAAATGCTGAGCTCTGGAAAACGGGGGCCCCCTCAAAAGGCCGGGCGATGACAAGGACACTGGAGGAGACCCACGTGAAGAGTTGGCATAAAACTGATGGATGGAACGTGAAAAAAGGGATTCTCCTTGTTGCCAGAGTAACGCCTCGCGTGCTGTGTGATTTTAAACACGCACGCAGTACTAGACGAAGAAACGTCGTGAGTAGGCATTGGACCATCTCATCCACGTCTCGGCCAATATGCTCCCTGTGCTCAGATCTCAGCGGGAAAATGGGAAGAGTCCCCTTCTGGTTCAGGTCCCCATGGAGTCAGGCATATATGGTGATTGTTGTCAGTGAATTCACGGGTGTCTGTTTCCCAAATAGGTTGGAAGGAGGGGTGCCAGGACGCATAGCAACCACATTTGGCCTGAAGACCATCCTGTTCAGACTACTCTAGACACACCTGGAGGAAGTTTCCAGGACCGCAGGAATCCGCAGACGGCGGGGACGTGGAGGTGGCCCTGGGCCCTTCTGCTTGGAATCACAAGCGTCCACAGGCAGCAAGGCCAAGGCCCCTCCAGACTCCCCTAAACCTCTTGGTTCAGGTGCAAAAACCCACACATCTTCCCCGGCTCATCCTTGAAACTCCCAGAGATAACAACTTGGCTTTCAACACAATTTCAGTTGTGTTCATGGGAAAAAAAAAATATCCCTGAACTAAGGGTTTTAATGACCAGCCATACATTTCTCATTCCCCAGCCCATAGGAATATGGATCTTGTCCATTTACTGTCCCCACTGATATTTGGGGTAATGTGTCCCAGGAACCTAATTCTCGACCATAATGGCAGAGAGAGCCCATTTGGGGGCCACATTTTGAGTTAATGATATATACTCATTTAGCGTATGGACAGCTAAAAGCTAAAATGCGCGGACAGCAAATTACTGTCAAGTTCTACTTTTTTACTTTAATTTTGGTTTTTTTTGGCTTTTTTGTTTTAAGTTCCATATATCACAAGAGTTGTGAAAAGGTCTCAAACTTTGATAAAAAGCCACACATCAAGTTTGGTTCCCAAACTAGGCCAACTTAGGAAAAGAGAGGTTGCCCCCCCCTTTTTTTTTAACCGTAAAAGAATTTAATGAATAGAAAAATTTATTCTTCCTACCCCACACCCTCTCCTTCAGGAGAGGTCCCAGGTGTGACTGGTACCCCATTCCCAACACGTGTAGGGGATGGACCGTGAACCAGGCTGGCCAACCATAATGGAGTCATCCTGCTGGGCATGTGACTCGAGTGGGCCAATCAGAGACTTCCCTGGGACTTTATGCTAAGAGAATTTCTCTTTCTTGAGCTGTGAAGGGCAGGTAAGCTGGAGCTTCCTGCCACCATTGTCCCAATACAGGGAGAGACCCAACCTCAGGAAAAGAGGGACGCAAACGTGAAAGCAGAGATTAACGGAGCTGTGAGAGAAACAGAGAGAACAATCTGGTGATGCCACTGGATTCCCTGGAGCCTCTAGACCCGGTGGTACCCCTGAACTTCTCTGTTTTGTGAGCCAACAGTGTCCAATGGGGGCCAAAGCCTGTTTGAGTGGATTTTCTGTCAGTTACACCCAAGATGTCGGATTGAGGCAGAGAACTTCTGTCATTCATTCACGCACTCAGACGAGAGAGATGCAATCCTGTTCCGTGGGGAGGACAGGGGAGCAGAGGCGGCCACTGTTGGACACAGGCGGCCCAGGGAGTTGGTCGCCAGGCGGGGCCCTCTGGGGCATGTGCCAAGGGAAGCCACCTCCAAACGGGGGACTCGGGGCATCCTCCCCAGAACTGACCCAGATGATGGACAACAGCTCCCAAACTCCCCGTTTTGGTCCTGTGGGATTTTCTTCTTTAAGTAAAACAAACACTGTCGTCCCGCTCTTGGGAGAGACACCTCCGCCTCCTCCCATATAGAGGTAAACACTCCTCGCTGTCACAGACAGCCCCTGGGGACAAATGAGCCGCCTGAAACAAAGTCTGGGGGGACGTGTGTTCTCCTCGCTGCCCCCGGAACGGACCACTGAGCATCTCCCAGGAGGACACGGGGGGCCCGCTGGCCTGCAGGCACGCGGACAGCATCCCACCATGGCTCCGAGGTCCCCACATGCCATTCAGGGTCACATGCAGGAAACTCCCCAGAGAAGCTCTGCTTCCAAAGGAGCCAGCGGCCGGTAGTCACGTAGGCCTGAAAAAGTGCCTGTGTGTTGGGGCACAGACGCCGTCCTCGGAGGGTGGCAGGCCCCGCCCAGCACCCCTGTTCTCGGCCAAGGGCACGGAACTGCCTGCCCCCCTCCAGAGTGGCTACCTTGCATCTGGGGGGACTGCCTGTCTAGGGGAGCCCCTCCTCCAAGGCCTGTGGGTCGCTGTGCAGAGTTGGCCCCATCATCTGGGTCCCCCACCCTGGCCACACCCTCGCCCCCCCCGCCCCGTTCTGGCCACACTGGTGTCTCACCAGGGGTGACAAACACAGACACACACACACACACACACACACACACACCTACAGACACGTGTGCAATCACAGACATGCACGTGGGCGCACACACACACACAGATACGCAAATACACAGACACACGGCGGGGGTTGGGGGGGGAGCAGAGGGTGTGGAGCTGAGTGTGAGAGGGAAGCAGAAGGGAGAAGGAAGAAGAAGGGACAGGATGGCCACAGACACTTGGGGTCACCGTGGCTCCCTGCGGTGGGTCCGGGGATCGGGGCCCCAGCTTGGACTAGCCCAGGATTCAGCCGCCTCTGTGGGACAGACTGGATTGGAATCCCAGCTCCTCCCCGAGCTGCCTGAGCCTCAGGGGGGTCTTCCTGTAGAGGGTGGAGGTGACAGCAGCAGCCTCAGGGGGTGTGGACCCCAGGGTCTTAGCACGGCGCCTGGCGCAGAGCAAGTACGCATGGCAGCCGGAACAGCCCTCGTGATTTTAACACTGAGAAAGAAAGTTCCGCCGGCCCAGAGTCTGAATCAGAGAGGGAAGGAGAACAGGTGAGCTGCACCGTCACGTCGGAAGTAGCAGCCTCCCTAGAAACTCTGTAAGACGCTGGGCCCAGTCAGCACTGCTGGGGACCCCCGACAGCATGACAGGAGCGCTCAGGGTCTCGTCCTCCCCTCCCCCGCAGCCCAGAGACGGTGGCCGCCATGGCAGCGCCCAGGGACACCAGCAGAGGGCAGTGACGGCCAGCAGATAGACCCGTTCGGGAGGCCATGTGTGACAACCTGGAATCCCCCAGAAATGTCTGGGCTTTCCTGGGGACCCAGGTGGCAAGGGCACATCTCGCTAATACTAGGCAATGAAAGTGCCCCCACCCCGGACCCCCCCCCCCCCCACCGGCCAGTGAGAGACGGAAAGTCAGGCCCACGAGCAGGACTCGTTCGTCCTGTTTGCAGAAGGAACAGGACTAGAGAGGCGTTGGGCTGGGAAGGATCCAAAAACACAGTCAGCACAGACCCCGTGGAGATCAGCACTGGGTGCCACCCAGCCGCCAGCCGGAGGAGAGCTCGCCTCCCCCATGGGGGACGAAGACAGCAGCCCCTGGGAAGGGGGCGGGGGGGAAAGGCCTTGGCCTTGCTCCTTCCCACCTGAGGGTCGTGCAGCCCGTCTGCTTCTCCCAACACCCGACAGAGAATTTCTCTGCCTTTAAGTCCACAAACTTTCAGGCGTTAACTCTCTGCCGGCTGCCTTAAAGAAACACGGTTTCACGGAGATAGAATTCACCTACCGCAAAGAGCACCTATTTCAAGTCTACGATTTCAGTGTGTTTAGACAATTCAACGGTTTGGGGTATTTTTACGGACTCACGCACCCATTGCCATAATTTCATTGTGGAGTGTTTTTGTCACCCCAAAAAGGAAGCTCCATTCCCATGAGCGGTCACCAGCACCCCCCTCCGCCACGCCCCATCCGCCACGCCCCCTTCAGCCACGCCCCTCCACCCCGCCCCTTCAGCCACGCCCCTCCGCCACGCCCCCTCCAGCCACGCCCCCTTCAGCCAGGCCTCCTTCCCAAGCAACCACTGATGCGTTTTCTGTCTCCGGGTTTGCCTGCACCGGACATTTTATACCAACGAAATCCTACAATATGTGGCCTTTTGTGACGCGCTCCTCCCACTGCCCGTCCTGTTTCTGAGGTTTGCCTTCTAGATGCCACCATCCCCCCCACCAAGACACCCATGCGGTGTCAAAACAGCTGAGATGCTGCCCTTTCCTTCATGCAGCTCCCCGCACTGAGACGGAAACCGAACAACGATGGCGGCGTAAATAGTTCGTTGTGACAAGTGAGGGGTGCTCTAAGGACCGTGCCAGGCCAACGGCGAGGGGCCTGCTGGGAGAGCAGCCACGCGGCCGCAGAAGGGGAGAGTAGGTGGGGTCAACCTGACGACGACAGCCAGGAAGAGCGTCCAGGCAGAGGGAACAGCATGTGCAAAGGGCCTGATGAAGGGAGCGAATAAAAGAAGTCGCGGAGGAGAGCAATGTGGCCCAGAGCAAGACCCACACGAACTTGGTGGGGCAGGAAGAGTCTTGAGGCCTTCGGTCGGGAGTCTTGACTTCCTTTGAAGAGCGAGGGCGGGGGAGGGGTCATGGAAGGTCTGCAAGGGAGGAGAGATATCAGCACAATTTTGCTTTCAGAGACTATTCTGAAGGCTGGGAGGAGAAGGGAGGGCAGCAGGGAGACACGAGGCACTGCCCAGCGGGCTGAGACTTGGTGGTGGGGCCTGGGACAGCTGTGCCACAGGCCTTGGAGACGGGGCGGGCACGGGGGCCACAGAGAGGCCGGGGTCCTGGGCTGGGCACCGTCCGAACAGTATTCCGCACGATCTGGGGACAGTGCAGCTGGTGGCTTCCAGGCCTCAACCTCCCTACCGAAAGGCGGCTCGGCAATGAACTTGCATACGCGGCTCATCAGCCCGTGCGCGTTGTCGGGTAATTTAAAGGGCGTCTGGCCCGCTCCTCCAAGCGGCTGCCACCTCACTATTTCACATCATCAGCGAACTGGCACCGTCGTAAAATGACGCTCCGCTCCCAGTCGATGCCTGAACCTTAGACGTTTGCTGTAACCAGCGCCCCCCCCCCCCCCTCCGTGCCTGCTTTAATCCCCAACTGATTTATCGACCCGATCTATTATCAGGCCTCCACGCAATCAATACTGGCTGCGGCTCAGCCGGAAGAGGCGTCTGATTGGTGAACGCCGACACGCCGGGGGTGATTTGAGATCCCGCTTCTGCACGGCAGTGCCCCCCACCTCCCAAGTTCCCGGGCCGGCCTCGCTGCAGGGCAAGCCAGAGTCAGCATCCAAATGACCGAGCTGAGCCGAGATGTGCCGGACCCTCTGGACGCCCTAGGCACGCTCTCCCTTCCCAGAGGGGCCCCCATCCTTGCTCCCGGAGCGCCCCGGCTGGCCCTGACCTCAGGACCCCCTGGGAAAGAAAACTTTCACCAACTACGAAGGCTCTGCGTAAACCCGAGCAGAAACGGGCCCTGGGAAGGGGGGCGAAGGACATAGGTGCCCTGTATGAATTGTGTCTCACTACTCTAGGATCAGGGTCTAAACCAGATCCTTATCTTTTGGTCTCCGGACATATGAAAACAGGATGTCGGGGTTTCTTGTTCCCAAGGATTTAGCAAAACTTTTGCTTTAAAAAAAAAAAAGGAAAGAAAAAGAAAAAGATTCCAAAAGGAGTTTTTCCTTCCAGAAGCAGGGTCATGGGGTCTGAAGCCAAATATAAGAGGTCAAGGCCTTCCCTCTTGAACTTTCTCTGGCAAAGGCTCAATAAAATCATATCCGCTGGTTCTAATTCTAAACTTCCTGGAGGAGGCGGACGGCAGGACGCCTTGCCCAATCTATAGCCTTTCTCAACATAAATCACCAGCAGGTCACGGCAGCAACAGTTATTCAAATATTATTTGCTGTCTCCGTGTTCCCTCCCCACCCCCCCCACCCCCCACCCCCCCCACCCCACCCCCCCCCCGCCCTCTCTTTAAGCAGACTTGGAAATAAATGCCTTTAGGCAGGGAGAAACCTTATCAAAAGCTCGAACCAGTTATCTGGTACTGATTGCCTTCAGGCGCCCACAAGTTGTGTAAACTGGGTGACAGGACTAGGGGAAAGCGGTAAGGACTGGGATAACCTTAGAAAGGAGCTCAGAGGGGCGCCTGGGTGGCGCAGTCGGTTAAGCGTCCGACTTCAGCCAGGTCACGATCTCGCGGTCCGTGAGTTCGAGCCCCGCGTCAGGCTCTGGGCTGATGGCTCGGAGCCCGGAGCCTGTTTCCGATTCTGTGTCTCCCTCTCTCTCTGCCCCTCCCCCGTTCATGCTCTGTCTCTCTCTGTCCCAAAAATAAATAAAAAACGTTGAAAAAAAATTAAAAAAAAAAAAAAGGAAAGGAGCTCAGATACTGGGGTCCTTGGCCTTGCCAAAGCCTCTTGTGACACCCCGGCCCCCAAAATAGGTACACACGTCCTGTGCCATCAGGCCATGTGAGGACCGAGTGTCCTGGAACCGCTGATCGATGACCTAAGCTCAGTTTACAGCAGTCCAAAAAGATGAGCCCCCCCCCCCCCCGAGTCAAAACTTCAATCTACCTCCGAGGAATATTTTCCCTTCTGCTTCCTCCCCCCATCATGAACCCTCTCCTAGGGTGGGGAGCCAGCATTTGGTGCCATTGCCTCTGAGAAGGGGTCGGCGGGGGGGGGGGGGGGGGGTTGGGCTGTGATCTGCAAAGAGGAGGAAAAACAGAATCGGTTCTCGGCTTTGGGAGGTCAAAAGTCTCATCCTCAGAGAAGCGGGGAGCTATCGGGGATTGTGGAACTGGGAGCAGTTCTGGAGAGAAAAATAGGCTTCGTAGAAAACTGACTCCACCTCATCCATCCCTGACATGGGCGAAGTTTCTCCAGGAGGGGATTGCTAGGGGGAGGGGGTCCTCTTTTCAGGAAGAAGCCCCTGGGAAAAGGACAAGGCCCTCACAAGGATGCGGCTTGCCCAGGGTTTCTAAGGCACAGAGGACACGAGCTGCTGTGGCAAGGAGGGGCAGCAGAAGGGTGCTGGCTCCCCACCGGGGGTTAGCCCCAGGATGTCATGGGAGTAACTGGCTAGGGTCGTGTGGCCTCCCGGACCCCCCAGGTTGCTCCAGATGGTAGGGGAGCAGCTCAATGATCCCACAGTCCCGGAGAATAGAAGGGAAGTGGCCCAGAGACAGCGGGAGCAGGCAGGACCCGGCAAACATCCAAGCGAGGGTTTAGTGATCATCTGCATGGAGCAGAGTCTGAAGGTCAGGCTGGACCACACATGTCCGTGGAGGCCAGCTGCCCAGCCCTGATGCCTACGTGTGCCACAAATGGCACAGAACAGAATTTTTTTTTTTTTAAGTTGCTTTCCCGTGTCTTCCGGTTGGAGGGCTTGGATCAGACACTCACCAAGCCTGGTGCTGAGGTTTCCCTGAGGCAGTGCTATGTTTGTGCAAAAGGGGATGGGAAACTTCTGGGAGAGGTGCTCAACTGGTCATGCATATGCAAATGTCCTGGGATTTGTTGAAACGCACACTGACTCAGCAGGAACGGAGATCTGTGTGCCCAACACACTCCTGCATGAAGGCATGCTGCGTGTCCAGGGAGTATACTTGGAGTAACGGAGTTCTAGAAGGTGTGGAGGGAAGACCCACATCCTGGAATGCACTGGAAGCCCGGCCAAAGCTCAAACTCTGCCTCACTGGGGGCTTCTGGTACATTCTCTACCTGGGAATTAAAGTTAGCTGATAGGGGCACCTGGGGGGCACAGTCGGTTTGAGCGTCCGACTTCGGCTCAGCTCACGATCTCACAGTCTGTGGGTTCCAGCCCCGCATCGGGCTCTGTGCTGACAGCTCAGAGCCTGGAGCCTGCTTCGGCTTCTGTGTCTCCCCCTTTCTCTGCCCCTCCCCTGCTTGTGCTCTGTCTCTCTCTCTCTGTCTCTCTCTCTCTCTCTCTCAAAAATAAGCATTAAAAAAAAAATTTTTTTTAAGTTTAAAAAAAAAAAAAGGACTGGGGGGGGGGGGTGCCCGAGTAGCTCCGTCAGTTAAGCAGCCGACTTTTTTTTTTTTTTTAAGCGTCCAACTCTTGACTTCAGCTCAGGTTTTGATCTCTGGGTCTTGAGTTCAAGCCCTGCGTTGGGCTCCACGCCAGGCATGAAGCCTGCCTAAAAAAATAAATGAAATGAAATGAAATGAAATGAAATGAAATGAAATAAAATAAAATAAAAGGACTCCAGACAGAGCAAGCACATGCAGTGACCAAATGAAGAGAGCCCAGTGTGGAATGGCGGTAACAGACATTTAGGGGCAACTGGGGCGATCCGCACACAGACTGGCCGCTAGGCACTTTGCTCAGCTGGCAGACGGCCCCTAGAGATGCCCTGGGACCCGGGACAGGTTCTTACGTGCAACGTGCCTCTGCGGCTGTGAACCCTGAGAGGGGGAGTCACCCCGGCCCCGTCGAAGCGTGACGCTTCTCACGGGGACAAGGAGGAGGGTGTGCCCGCGAGAGAGCAGATGTGGCCACGAGCGGCAAGGCGGCCACGAGCCAAAGCGTGCAGGCGCCTCCGGAAGCTGGAAAAGGCGAGGGGGCGGACTCCCCGCTAGAGCCTCCGGGGGAGCCAGCTCTGCCGACACCTGGAGGTTCAGCCCGGTGGACCCGTTTCAGGCTTCT
The DNA here is from genome assembly GCF_016509475.1 of Prionailurus bengalensis. NCBI lineage: Eukaryota > Metazoa > Chordata > Mammalia > Carnivora > Felidae > Prionailurus > Prionailurus bengalensis. The sequence goes on along the minus strand of NC_057354.1, from coordinate 5,132,178 downwards.
GACCCCCGGAGTGGACAAGTAACGAGTCGGTGCTGTTTTAAGCCCCTGCGTCACTGTGGTCGTTTACGGCGGCCACGGCAGCCGCAGGAAGGGACCACAGAGGCCACGGGGAAGCTGTGTTGGTCTGTTAGGGCATCACAGTGGCACTGCCCGTGTCCTCAGAAGACGCAGACCACGCGGTTCGGGAGCGTGCCCGTGACCCTGGCCAGACGGCTCTACGGAGGAAGCAGATGCGGCCACAGTGAGCAGCTGCGGTCAGATCTGCGAGTTCTATTGTCTTCGCGCTTGCTTATTTGTTGCATTTGAGAAAGAGAGAGAGAGAGAGAGAGAGAGAGAGAGAGAGAGAGAGAGAGTCTCAAGCAGGCTCCACGCGGTCAGCATGGAGCCTGACCCGGGGCTCAAACTCACCACCCTGGGCTCGTGACCCAAGCCGAAATCAAGAGTCGGACGCTCAACCCAAGCGAGCCACCAGGCGCCCCTGTTTGCTTCACGCTTAGACTTTTCTGTAATAACGAGGCGTTAAAAGCGTGGCTGCGGGACAGGCTCCGCCGTATCCCGGGACCTGGGCCTGGGCGGGGAGGGGGAGGGGCCTCCGCGAACCCCTGGGCCTGCAGGAAGCAGTAGCCCCTCCATCCCTGGGCCTCTCGGAGGGCCCGGCTCCCCCGAGAACTTCCCCTGGGGCCCGCTCTGCAACCGCGCCGGCAAGGAGTCCGGTCCCCCGCGTGCCACTGAAGGTGGCCTTGTCAGGGACACTCATGATGCCACGTTCTCTCTCCACCGCCAGCTGGCTGGGCTTCTCGGCAGCTTTCGGCTCCAAAGACCACGCCCTCCACCCTCAGACTCTCCCCCCTCCGCGCCCCCCTCCCCCCGCACCTGCTCTCCTCCTTCTTTGCAGCCTCCCCCCCTTCCCTGAACTCTCTAGGAGCCCCTCAGCTCCGTCCGAACTGCTGCTCTGTTCCATCCAAAGCCTCCTCTCTCTGTAGTTTCCTCTTGACTCCACCTGCTGGCTGACAGCCCCCTGCGACCCCCCCCCACCCCCAGCCATCTGTGCCCGACGTCCCCGTGGACCAGTGGTCGATACCCCCCCCCCCCCAGAGCCGCTGGGGTGGGTGGGGTGGAGGATAAGTCCACCTGGAACCTGTGAGTGTGACCTTCTTCGGAGAAAGGGTCTTTGCAGATGCGAGGAAGGGTCTTGAAGTGAGATCGTGGAGACGAGGGGCCCTAAACCCCATGACAAGTCCTTATAAGAGAAGCGGGCACAGACAGACACACAGAATGAGGCCGCGCAGAGACTGGAGTCGGGGCAGCGACGAGCCGGCGGATGTCTGGAGCCACGAGAGGAGGTCGGCCGTGCTGGTTGGTGCCTTCACTTGAGACTTCTGGCCTCCAGAACCGGGAGAACCGCCGAGTCCACAGCGGCCCCCGGAAACGAACGCCCCAGCAGACACAGAAGCGCCCGTGACGGTCGCGACAGCCCTCCCCTTTCTTCGGCTTTCCCCTCCTTGGAAAACGGCCTCACCACACACTGGACGGCTCGGTGCTCTGTCTCTGACCCTCGTGTCCCCCCCCATTCCCAAGCTCCTCTCTCCGGAACCTGCCATCACAACCCGGTCCAGCCACCACCTTCTCCCACCTGGACATCAGCAACCTATTGGCTTCCACTCTTGCCTCCCACAAACTAGTCTCTTAAAACCGGCAGGTAGCTCACATCATCCCCCCTCCTGAGCCTTCAGTCACTCCCCCTTGCTCTCGGAACAAAATCGAGACGAGGGTGTCTGTGAGAGAGTAAGACATCGGCCCCAAGTCTTCACCCCTCTCAGCATCCAGCCCCTGCCACGGCCTCATCAGGGGTGGGGTTAATTTCTCACCCCTTGACTTGAAACTTGACTTGCCTGTTCTATGATCTGTTGTCAGGGGTCATCATTTGGTGGCTCTGAGCTGGTACCTCCAAGGGGCTCCACCAGTTTGGTGACATGGCAAGACCATGCCCAGCCAACCTGCTCGGCCAAGGAGGGTGAGAGGCCTGTGGGGCAGAGCGGCTCCAGCCAAGCCCAGCCCGGAGTGGTCAGACTGGGACAGCCTCTGAGGCACCAGTCAACTGGCCCTGTCTCCTCTGCTGTGTTTGTTGGACCAACGGCCCCCAAAACGGCAGGTTCCTGAGGCAGGGACGGACTGGCTTTGCCACGGTTTCTCAGAACGTCGAATAGGATGTCTCCTGCTTTCTTGGAATTTCAGCTGAGGAACACGGCTGCAGACAGGAAGTGAGGTGTCCCCATCTTCCAAAGAGAGGCACTTATCATTCAGGTGACATCCGTACTTGCTAAGCGACGGCCAAAGCCACTTCAGAGACCCACACCCCGTTCCAAAGAAAATAGCTAGCCGCTGTTTTCCAGAAGGTTAGAAACTCAGCACGGGGGGTGAGGATCTCTTTGGAGGGAGTCGTCCTCCTGTAGGGGGCTCTAGGCATCTCCCCCACTCGCCCCACCACCGAAAGCCAAGTGAAAAGCATCTAGAGACACCTTGGCAGGGTCTGGGCTGTCCCAAGGGAGACTGACATCTCACCCACCCCGGGGAATATTTACCGGGCCGGTTAGAGACCTGGTTCATGGGAGCAGACCGTACCATGCTTCAAGAATCTGGGAGGAAAACACCAAGGATGGTTTTCCCAGGGGCCAAGTGAACACATAGGAGGCAGGCAAGGGGGCAGGTCCCATCTGGAAAGCCTCCCCCTACCCAAGAGTCTTGCCTGCCCGTGGGACCCACAGAGGCCAGGTGGTGGACAGTCAGAGGGAGGAGGGCGGGTTTTATGAGGTCAGCAGGAGGGGTCTCCAAACACCTATTCAGTGCCTGGAAACCCCAACAGAGGACTTTTGGCAGCCAGGGGAGAGTCAACATGCCGCCTTCTGCCTTCGCCCTGCAACCCCGGGCCCACCCCGCAGACATCAGAAACAGCTGGGCAAGTGGGCAGGAGTGGGGGACGGAGAACGAAGGCACACAGCCCACGGCCACCAGCAGAGCCCCTGGCAAGCCTGGGTCAGCCCTGAGCCGGCAGAGGGGGCTTCCGGAGAATGCAGTCTCTATTTGCACCAGGCTGGGCTTTTAAAGATTTGCAAAAAGATGGCTGTTGACTAAAAGCAGAAAATGGACAAAGGGTCTGGTGACTGCTCAAGGCAGGCAGGGGAAGTCGATCGGGCGGGTGTGCAGGGCAATAGTGGGGCAGCAACGAAACCATTGCCCATGACCCCCAACCAGAGGGGCCTAGAGCCTAGAGGAACTTTCTAGCACCTGAAGTTCCACCACCAAATGTGTTGAATGCCCTATCGCTGTCTGAAGTCTAACGCTCAAGCTGCTGGGTACCAATTCATTTCTTTTCAAAGGAAGTAGCTTTGTCTATCCAAGCCTCTGTCTCCCCGGGATGGAGATACTAACACCTCCCGGGGTCCTTACAAGAAGCAAGTAAGATTATGGGGCGCCTGGGTGGCTCAGTCAGTTAAGCGTCAGACTTCAGCTCGGGTCATGATCTCACGGTTCGTGAGTTCTAGCCCCGCATGGGGCTCTGTGCTGACAGCTCGGAGCCTGGAGCCTGCTTCAGATTCTGTGTCTCCCTCTCTCTCTGCCCCTCCCCTGCTTGTGCTCTATCCCTCAAAAATAAATAAATGTAAAAACAACCTTTTTAAAAAAAAAAAAAAGAAGCAAGTAAGATCCTTTGTAGGTCCGGCAATAGCAAATCTGATACATTTATTTCATTATTTCAGTATAATTCCTAAACCATGTGTGAGGTGAAACAGGTAGGAAATATACGGCAGTTTGCTACCGGTGGAAGTAAATCATAAAGTTCTTTGAAGATGTAATTTGGTAAAAATAACGCCAATGTGGGTTCATTTCAGGCTCAGCCCTTCTCTGCAGGCTGGGGCATATATTTTGACTGGGGGGTGGGGGGAGGTGGGGAGAGATAACATTGAGGATCCTGGGTTGCAACCTACCTAAATTAGCAACACCCCTTCTTGCTTTTCTTGTTGCAGCCCCTCCTTGATGATAGAGACATTATTTAAAACGTTCATTAGAACTGCAGGGAGGGTCCTGACTTTTCCTCCTTTTGGGGGTTAAAAGAAAAATGGAATTTATCTCTAAAGCTGGCTGGCTCTTATCCCTGACCCCTCGCCCATAATTCGTGAGGCCCTGGAGGAAGAATCTTTGAGCGGGAGCACCGTATTTCTTTCTGAATTCTTATGTTAACTTTCCGCGAAAGTACTAGTTACAGAAAGTTACGTTTTTAAAACATATTCTATACTATACACAGATCAAAGCAGCATGAAAGAATCAAGAATGGAAAGCCCTTGGGGCATAATGGTCTCGAGAGAGGAGAAAATGAAGGAATGCAACCCGGTCTACAGTTTCTGGGGGGGCCCCTGAGGCGCTCAGTCTGGATCAAAGGACGTTGCCGGCGCCCAGAGTTGATCCGCGGTCTCGCTGCGACACCTGCTGGCCGCCGCGCCCGCCCCCCTGAGACGGCAGCGCGCAGCAGCGCCACCTGGCGGGAGCGCCCGGCCGACGCTGGGAGGCCTGGGGAGGGTTCGGGAACCCCCAGGGGCCTGTCCCCGAGGTCACCCCGAGGTTTGATTACCTGCTCCTCCAGCCGGAGCTCTGCGCTGCCTGGTGGGGCCCAGCAGGGCTCTGGGTGAACACTCCTGTAATGCTTTGAAAATGAGGGCCAGTATTTTCTGCGTTTTACAAACAGGGAAAGGGGGTCTTGGGGGGGTAACCAAGGTCACCGCCACCAGGCAGGCTGGTTCGCCGCTGGAGAAGAAGCGTGGCCTGGGATCAGAGAGGTTAACACCGTCAGGTGCTTGTTACCACCATGACCTAGGTCAGGTACCTTCACGCTGCCATTTACGCGCTGTGTGACCCTGGGCAGGTTGCTGACTTCTCTGCGCCTCAGTTTCCTCAATGCAAAAGGAACACGGACTAGACTAGGCTCAGGGCCACTCAAAGCCAGCATCTCTGGGTGTGTGTTAGAAATCTCGGGCTCTGCCCCCGACCCAGTGAATCCAGGGCTTCTGGGAGGTGGAACCCATCAATCTGTGCCTTTATGAGCCTGCCGTGTGACTGATGCATGCTTAAGGTTGAAGACCTCTGACTCTCAGGATGGCTGAAAAGGCTCAATGAGATAATGCATGCAAACTGTCTGGCCTGGGATAGGTGCTCAATAAATGATTACTCTCTCAAACTTCAGAGAGCTCCTATGGCGATTTCTCTTCCCTTCATTTTTTTTTTTTTTTGGTATGTTTTTAATTACAAATGTAACATGTGCCGTTAAACACAGAATTACCGCATGACCCAGCGGTTCCCCTTTTAGGTGTAGACGCAAAAGAATTAAAAACAGATCCTTAAAAACCCTTATACACTCATGTTTACAGCAGCAGCAACATCCACAAGAGTCAAAGCTGGAAACCACCCAGATGCCCATCAACTAATGAAGGGACAGCAATCAGGTATTATTCAGCCAGAGATAGGAACAAAGTACTGATACATGCTATGATGTGGATGAACCCCAAAAACATCAGGCTAAAAAGCCGGATACGTATTGACTAGATTTTTAAAAAAATTTTTAATGTTTGTTTTTGAGAGAGACAGAGGGAGCCCGAGCAGGGCAGGGACAGAGCGAGAGGTAACGGAATCCGAAGCAGGCTCCTGGCTCTGAGCTGTCAGCACAGAGCCCTCCTTGGGGCTTGAACTCACAAACCTTGAGTTCATGACCTGAGCCGAAGTCGGACGCTTTACTGACTGAGCCACCCGGGCGCCCCATATCGACTCGATTTATATGAAATATCCAGAATGGGCAAATCCAGAGAGACTGGAATTAAATTGGTGATTGTTCAGGGCTAGAGGGAATGGGGAGATGGGGGAAAGACTGTTCGTGTGAATGGGTCCTGTGTTCCTTTTTAGGGTGATGGAACGTTCTAGAACTAGATAATGGTGATGGCTGCACCCCACTGCAAACGTGCAAAACATCATTAAAGACAAATTGTACATCATGTGTATTTCAACATAATAAAAAAAAAAAAGGAGAAACACTGGCTGTAGCAATTTCGAGATGTAAAAAGCAACCTCGCTGCCCTGAAGTAGGCAATCGTAGGAGCTAGAAGATCTTTGACATCATTATTTTTGCTCAAGTAAACGTATATGCACATTTATTGGAGGTGCCTCTTTTTTAAAATTGTAACTCAATGATCTCATGCACGTCTCCCGGGCAACCTGCTGTTTTTCACTTACTGACACATCACACTCCTCCCTGCCGTGCCTCGGCCCGTCCACACAAATCATTTCTTAACTGCTGCACAGCGTGTCACTGTCACCCTCACTGGTGGGCATTTGGAGCGTCTCCGGCACTCGCCACCGTGAAGGCCCTCGCGAACATTCACACACCCGTCTCATTACGTTCTGGGGCTCCGTCTCTGCAGAGTGGAGGCGCGAAAGTAGGGTAGCGGGGCTGAGTCGTGGGCATTGAGAGCACCTGTTGTGGGATCGTCATGCTGCAGGGCCACCGGAACCGAACGGCTCCCCCGTGCAGGGGAAGAGAAGCCACTTCCCAGGTCCCCACCCCCCCCCACCCCCCCGGCCCGGCCACCTGCGCGTGCACGCACAAGCCCGCGCCCGTCACGGCGCCAGACGTGGTCGGTATTTCTCGTCTTCCCAATTGCGCGTGGCCGGGCCCAACCGCAGGGTAGCCGGTGACTCCAGACTGAGCCACGGATGTGATCTGACAACTGGCATGGTGGGCCTCGTTCCGTGGCCCAGGTTTTGGAACCTGTCGGGCAGGGGTCCACCGATCCTTCGAGGATGTGAGGGGGGCTGTCACTCCCCGCACCCCCCCCCCCCCACTCAGAGCGCGCGTGTGCGCGGACACGCACGTTCGCAGACGACCGCGGGGCTCGGGGCAGAAAAGCCCGTCTGCGCGCCCCCGTCACTGAGCCCTGCTCTTGAGTTTCCGGTGCGGTGCAGGATCTGTAGCGTCTCTGACATTTCCAGGGAACACAAACACCAGCGTTTTTCTAAATGTTAATGGGTTTCTGTGCCCTCTGCTGGATGCTCGCGGCGTCAGGGCGGCCCTGCGGAGGCCGAGCTGAGCGGCTGGAATTTTCCTCTCATCTCAGAGCCTTTTTTTTTTTTTTTTTTTTTTTTTTTTTGCCTCTCTCTCTCTCTCTCTCTCTCTCTCTCTCCTGCGGAACTGGCCCCGCAGTTTTCAATTCAGAACGACTTTCTAGAAGTTGCTGAGGAAGCCCTGTACTTAATACCAAAATCAGCAAGTTTCAGGGCAATTATAATCTCCCACTTTGGGAATTATTAGTTCTGGATGGAGACTCTTCCTGTATCAGGTTTGCGGAAAATTTATGAGGCTATCTGGAAACCGGGAGCGTATTGATTCCCGGTGAGTAAACATTTTAAGCAAATTAAGTGCTGGTGGTAATAATAATACTAATTGCCACTATTTTTCAAGGGTCTGCTCTGTGCCAGGCATTTAATCCCTCCAGGGATGACAGGGGCAGATTTTATTACCCAAATGTTACCGACGAAGACGCTGAGGCTCGGAGAGGGGCAATTGCTTGGCCCCGGGACACGCAGCCAGTGGCGGGGGAAAGTTCTAGACCGGACCCGCCAGGCTGTGAGCCCAGCCGGCCACACGGACAAGGCTCCGGGCCCTGAGCGCACGGCTCACATCGGTCCCCTCATCTGAAAAACACGGCCAGGTTAGGACGGAGACAGTAGGGGCCTGTGACGGACAAAGAAAGCGGAGGCCTTTGGGAGGTGACAGTTGGCACCGAGGTCACACAGTAGTTAGGAGCGGAGAGAGGAATAGAATCCCGACTCACAAATATCCTGAAGACAAGCCCATGGCTTTCACTCCCAGCAAAATCTTCTGGCCTGCAGAAGCCTGCCCTTTGTGTGCATTTTTAAAGGAGAGACGAGTGGGGCGCCTGGGTGGCTCAGTCGGTTGAGCATCTGACTTTGGCTCAGGTCATGATCTCGTGGTTCATGAGTTCGAGCCCCGTGTGGGGCTCTGTGCTGACAGCTCGGAGCCTGGAACCTTCTTCAGATTCTGTGTCTCCCTCTCTTTCCCTGTCCCTCCCTGCTCATGCTCTGTCTCTGTCTCTCTCTCTCTCTCTCTCTCTCTCTCAAAAATAAATAAACATTGAAAAATTTTTTTTAAAAAGTCATTTGGGGCACCTGGGTGGCTCACTCAGTTGAGCATCTGACTTCAGCTCAGGTCATGATCTCGCAGTTAGTGAGTTCGAGCCCCACGTCGGGCTCTGTGCTGACAGCTGGGAACCTGGAACCTGCTTCGGATTCTGTGTCCCCCTCTCTCTCTGTTTCCCCACCCCTACTCATGCTCTCTCTCTCTTTCTCTCTCTCTCTCTGAAATAAACAAACATAAAAAGGGGGGATTAGCAAGGCTCAGAAAAGCTCACTAACACCAAACACACTTTCTCCTTGTTGGAATCAGGACTCGGAGTAATTTGCACAGGGAATCACGTTTTCAGCCTGTGTCTCAGTGTCGCTCAATGCAGTGTCAGGGCCATCGAGAAAGTCCCCCACGTTGCCACCAGGGGGAATGTCCCTCCGCCTTTCCGGGGAGCTCTGGTTGCTGAACACTCCTCAGGCAAGGAGGCATCCAGGGCTGAGACGCATGGAAGATTCCATGGCAAGGGAGAGACCCAGGCAGTGGCCGATCAAGGCGCCCACATCTGGGTTCTGGAGGATGCTGGAGACCAGGCCATTAGAGCAGATGTAAAGTTCAGCACCTCTGTTCAGCTGCTTCTGAGACAACGGGAGCACAGCAGGGTGAACCAGAGGCTGGATGGCTAGGAGGCTGGGTCATCCCGGCCAGGCCTGGGCAGGATGTTCAACTTATCCTCTGAGCCCCCATGGTGTGTGGGATCTCTTTCTGGGTTGTACTGCATTGACTTCCAGAAAAGATTTGAGGCAATTTACAAGTAAACGTGTGTCCAAGAAAGGGCAATTCATTATCACTCGTTCAGGGCAGGGGAGAAGGTAGGAGGAGGGGTATTTGCTCCCGCTAAGCATCCTGGCAGGCGAGGAGACTGGAAACGTAGGGCTGGCCCCGCTGGCATTTTCTGCTTCTAATGAGTCGTGCATTTCTCCAGAGGGCTCCCCAGCCTGGACTGGTTTCCAGGCTGACGCGAAGGAGAATGACAAGGGGGGTGTAACTGGATATTATACCCACAAGACTAACCAGAGCTCCTTTCCAAGAGGTCCCCATCCTTCGACACTCTAGGGAGGTCCACCTGGGCGATCACAGACCACAGTTCCTTCACCGCTGAGGACCATCCCCCGGTCCCTGGGCCAAAGAGGATTTCAGGGTCCCACAAAAACGCTTGAAATCTACCCCACAAAACAATTTTTTTCTGTTACTTCCTAAGTATAACCAAAAAAAAAAAAAATCAAAGGCTCAATGAAATACCTACAAAATATAACACAATTGTGACCAATCTCTTCTATGGCCATGAACATATTTTATTCAATGGGTGATACAGGCTTGTTTGGATATAAGAGGCCATACACTAAGAACGTCTAAGGGGCACCTGGGTGGCTCAGTCGGTTGACCATCCGACTTTGGCTCGGGTCATGGTCTCACAGTTCGTGAGTTCAATCCCCACATCGGGCTCCGTGTTGCCAGCTCGGAGCCTGGAGCCTGCTTCGGATTCTGTGTCTCCCTCTCTCTCTGCCCCTCTCCTGCTCTCTCTCTCTCTCCCAAAAATAAATAAACATTAAAAGACTTTTTTTAAAGATTGCCTAAAATGAAGGCCCCTGGGACATGTGGGAGCGCACAGATGACCCCTGCCACAGAAGGAGCAGAATGTTAACCACGGAGTTTGGAACTTGCCCCTTTTCTGGCCACGTGTTTAATTGAATTGGGGGCATATGAAGATATAGGGCCTGCCTCCAAAGTTTTGGGGACAAATGTCAGGCAGTTGGCTCTGCTAACAACAAAGACAGCAAAACAAAGCCGCTGGCAAACACATCGCTTTGAGTAATGCCACTTGTTACGTTAAAAGGGTCCCCAAGTCGCCCCGCCAACACCTCATTAGCTAAATGAATTGACCCATTGGATGGGGTTATTTAATATCTGTCTACTGGCTTTGGAGAACGTCTGCCAGAAACAAGATCTCAGTTTTGACATAGTTGATGCTGAGCTGTATTTTTTTTTTTTTTTTCCTGACGATTATTTGTCAAACAGATTGCTGAGCCGGGTACAGCCACGTCTCCTGAGTGGAAAGCCACATCGTCAACACAGATCTTCCTTGTTATGACAGCGGGAAATGCAGCCAATTAATTTAAAAGCCGAATCCGGTTATCGGGGTGCGCGGGGGGAAGAAGGGCAGCCGGGATACGGGGCCGTTTTCCATCACTTTCCAAACAGAACTTCCACGGTCGGGAGGCCAGCGTCACACAGGCCCAGAGGTGTCAGACTATAGGGCTTTAGAGAAACACGCATACCCGCGCGGTGGGAGAGTGGAGGGCACCCATCGCCCAGCAAGACCCACGGCCGTCCGGCCTGTGGCTTCTGAGCCCTGCGTGTTCCAGGAGCCATTGGTGGCTTCTGCTGTTTTCCTCAGTGAAACGAAGTTTGGCAACGGGAGGCAGTTCCATAGGCATGCCTCCAATCTGCTAGCCCTTCTGTACCACGCCACCATTTTTAAAAAATTCAGGCCAGCCCTTCAAGATCGGGACTTATCTGGGGCGCCTGGGGGGCTCGGTCAGTTAAGCATCCCACTCCGGCTCAGGTCATGATCTTGGCAGTGGGTGAGTTCGAGCCCCCACGTGGGGCCCTGTGCTGACAGTTCGGAGCCGGGAGCCCGCTTCGGATTCTGGGTCTCCCTCTCCCTCGGCCCCTCCCCAGCTCACGCTCTGTCTCTCAAAAATAAATAAACGTTATTTTTTTTTTTTTTTTTATTTTTTTAAATCGGGACTTATCGTATCAAAACGCTCTGGAAAGATCCAGCAGCCTTTGGCTCACGTTTCCTCTGCGCCCCCTTCAGACAGGGGTGTGAACGTCCGCTCGCCCTGGTCCCCACCTTCCCCTCTTGCTCCTACTCCGGGCTCAGACGCGTGGCAGGCTGGGTCCCCTGCAGGTGCACAGCCCTTGCGAGGTACGGAGCCTGGAGCTAAGCGTAGGAAGGCTGGTGGTGCTTTCGCGGTTCTAGCAGGGGAAGGAGAGCGGACCACCGGGGGCGGGACAAAGGGAAAGAAGGCGCCAGCTCGGAGTCTCTCCTCCACGAGCTCATCAGCATCCTTTACGCTGTCTCCTCCAAATCTGGTGGCGACACATCGCCTTCAGCAAGACTAGTAAGGCACCCCGTGGAGGACGTGTCTGGAGAACCAAGCTCTCTCTGCTCTTGGCCCCCCCCCTCACTTCTCCACCCCTCAAGCAGCAGACCCCTCAGAGGCGGGTCAGGAAAACTTCCGGAACCTCGCTAGCTTGGGCGGCACGTAGCTCCTGGGTTTTACAAGCCGAAAGTCACAGCCCGCACGGCCCGCAACCTCGCGACATTCGCTGGCACTGGTTTTATACGATGGAACAGTGCTATTCTCATTATCGCTATCACTTCTCTTATGCTGACGCATTAGATGGTCTCCAGACGGGAGAGAAGGTAATTGGTGCCCATCACCCCAAACAGCGTTGTCGGAGGCAATGCACAAATAGCACAAAATTAAAGGCTGGCATCAGAGGCCGCTCAGTCCGTCATGGATTCCAGAACGAGCTCAAACTCACCGACCCCCTCCCCAAAGCCGTGCGCGAACAGGACAGATGATTTAGTACCTGATTCAGAGGAACTGCCATGTTTTCTTGCCTTCCTGCTCACCGAGGGCCACAGTGGACTTGAACTCCGAACAGTGACCCAAGTCAGCTTCGACGCGCACACGTGGCCCGTGGGAGCTAAATTGGGCCCTTCTTGGAGCCAAACCCACCCTTCACCCTGTGAGAAACCTGGTGCGCGAGCAGTTTCTTCGGGTCCGTCGTCCCTGACTTTGTCATCCAGTAGAAAAGGAACATGCGCCTCTCGCTGTGTCTGCGGTTCATACGCCGGGCGATGGACATGGGGGTCTCCCCCCTGGCATCCTTGTCGGTGACCGAGGCCCCGTAGTTGAGCAGCAGGTTTATACAGTCCAAACGGCCCATGGCCCCGGCCGCGTGCAGGGCGGTCCTGCCCATGGGGGTTCTTTGGAGACAGTCGGCTCCTGGAAAATAAGACAGTGGGCTGAGGGAGGGTCGCCCTCCCGGCCGCGAGCCTCCCCTTCGGAGTCACGTTCAAGGGGAGAAGCGCGGGAGGGGCGAGGCCACGGAAAGAAAGCTCGGGAGAATCCGAACTGCCCCCGACCCCAGCAGCGAGTGTGAGAGGGGAGGCGTCGCTTCACTGGCCCCAGAACCCGGCACCGCCTTGCCTCCAGTCTGCCCAGAGCACACACTTGCTCCAACCCCGTTTCTGACATCCGCTACCCTTGTTGTGATTTTCTAGGTTGTCAGTGCTCTGTCTCACCTCTACCTCCCCCTATCACTCCAGCATTACCCCCACCCACCCATGCTCTGGGCCCACTCCCTCCATGCTCCAATTATACCAAGCTTCTATCTTCATCGCTTAAATACACCCTGCTCCCTCATCCTGCCCCAGGCCTTTTGCGTATGCTGTCTCCTTGGCTAAAAACCCTGTCACCTTTTTCCGCACCCCCCTCCCCGCCCCGGGCTCTCTTGCTATCCTTCATTTATTTCCTCAGGAAACCCTTCCTGAGCCCCTCTTCCCGTGTATCCCCCCCCCACCCCCATACGCTCAGTAGACACACTATCTTCAGAACATGCCATGCACGATTGACCATGGAATTAATTATTTGTAATAATTTGCTGACTTCCCTTCACAAACTGCACGGAGGCAGAAAACACACTTGTTTTGATCACCGCTGTTTTCATCCCCAGCACGTAGCGCGATGCCTGGAGAAGACAGGCACTCGGGAAATGACAGACGATGGGCACCCTGACTCAGGGACAGATTTCACTTCGATTGAATTCCTCACTGCCTCCCGCAGATGGATGGGCTAATGACAGGTGTCCAATATGGACTTGTTGAATTGAATCAAATTCTGGGTAACAAATATCATGACACAGAAAACAAGGCGATTCAATTACATGCAGCTGACATTTCTGTAGCCAGTTTTTATGAGCTATGGCTGGTCGGCGAGGTAAAGTTTTAAATAGGTTCTCCTAACGCCCAGCCTCAGCCACAGCACGGCTTTTTTGCAGCGGCTGTCTGCAAAGCCCAGAAAACTTTGCAGAGCTAGCTGTAATGTTTTAACTGGTGCTTGCGAATACATCACAGTTCCATCAGAGTGAAAATGACTTTTTATGAGCTTAACGGACTGCTGGGCTGCGAACAGCCAAGGAGGAGGCCGCTCAGGAAAACCACCACCCGCCAGACAGACGCAAGCGCCATTCTGCCCAGGCCGCGGGGATACTCCCGCCCTGCTTGCTGGAAGCAGGGGGCGCAGAGAGGCTGGGGTCAAGGCCGCGGGCAGGAAAGAAAGGGTTCTGACTTGAGGGCAGGCTGATATGGGAGACCCTGGGATGAGGCTCCCTTCTGAGCCTCAAACCACTGACCAAACGGCACGGCACGTTCTTCCTTTTCCCCAGGAAGCCGGCGGCCTGGGCCGTCTGCAACTATTGTCTATTGTTCTTGGATGGTCGACACCTCGATCGGTCCGTGGGCCTCTTTGCCCAAAAATATCCTACGTCCAGGGAAGAGAAAGTTTACCGTGGCAGGACTATACACAGAAGCCTTTAATCCAGAGACAATGCAGACTAAGGCTTCTATGTCTTTCTTTCTTTCTTTTTTTTTTTTTAAGTTTCTTTATTTATTTTGAGGGAGAGAGAGAATGAGCAGGAGAGGGGCCGAGAGCCAGGGGGAGACAGAGAATCCCAAGCAGGCTCTGCACCACCAGCACAGAGCCCGACGTGGGGCTCGAACCCACGAGCCACGAGATCATGACCTGAGCCGCAGTCAGACGCTTGACCGACCGAGCCCCCCCAGGTGCCCCAAAGGTTTCTATTTCTATGGACAGAGAGAGAAGGAGCAACTTGCCCTCTGGGTGGGGGTGGGGGGCAGAAATGAAAACGGGGTTTGGGGTAAGTGTCTTCTGAGCGAAATAAATCCAAAGCCTCGGAGAAAGGAGACTGGCCAGGGACCGGTGCCGGCTTGGGGCTGGGTGCCTCGGACCGTTGCTGAAACCCAAGTTCAGGTGGGGCAGAAATAGCACAGACAGTTTGGGGACATCTCCGGCAGTGTGTCTGCTTTGGACGTAACAGGCCGGGAAGCCCTCGCGGCTGCTCCTGTGAATTCGTGTCCTGAAAGCTGCATCTCTCGCAACAGAAAGACTCTTCTGGAGTCCTGACCAAGAGGGGGGGACACAGCCTTTAGTAGGCAGGTCCTAAGACGCCTCGGACAGACGGCGAGTGGTCCACCGGGACCGTGAGGGGTGGTGGACACAACTTGAATCCAGGATGCCATTGCCAAAGGGGCCAGAAAGCCAAGCCACTCGGTCCCCCTACCCGCACAAGACCCCAGCTCGCGGACACACTCAGCTGTCTCTCAGAATTACCATGCTCTAGAAGGTACTGCACAGCATCTGGGTGACCTCTGTGGGAGGTAATGTACAAGGCCACGAACGCCCTCTGACATATCCATTCCTTCCTCCGCTCGCCTCCAAGATGCTTTGAATTTGCAGTTTGGTAGACGGAGTCCTCATCAACAGCAAGACAAGACAGCTGGGCAACAGAACGGGGTTCCACACAGTGAGTCAGAGTTACTTCAAAAGGGCACAACCTGCCTGGTGGGGGCCGGGACCCTCCCCAGGGGGAGGTTTGCTCCAGTGGTAAGTTGAGGCTTGTGGTGGACACAGAGGGGGGCAAACCCTAACTAAGAAGCCGGGACACCCCCCGGGGGAGGACATTGTTGACCACGCCATGCATGTCCAGGAAATACGCATTTACCATCAGGCAGGCTCGGGAGGCAGGAAATTCTTCCTGTCGGTGTTTTGAAGAGAAAATAACTTTTCTGGGTGTCCAGAGGAAGGTGGCTGTGGCCATTAAGGAAGACACCAGCCAACACGAAGTGGCCTCCCCAGAGGGGAGTGCACTTCTCTGGAGACTTGATGAATTCTGGCCTTCCGATCTATTTTCGGGCCCATTGTCTCTGCTAACTTTTGGAACGCTCTGAACTCCACTCGCGGATGAAAAATAGCCCCATAATATAATCATCTCATGCTGAACTAAGGCTCTGAGCACGAGAGGAAGGCTGCGGGCCCCGACAGAGAGGAACTCTGTCCTAGATCTGGGGCATCTGGCGTGGGAGCGGCCGTGGGGGGGAAAGCAGAACCCGAAAGTGTGGGAGACAGGAGGGAATCCCGGGGTTCAGGGCAAGAGCCAGAAAACCCAGGCAGGGCCCAGGCCTCGGTGGCAGAGGGGAGGCAGGGGAAGGCCAGGAGCAGGAGACTGGGGAAGGACCCGGGAGGGTAGCCCCTCCTTCTAAGGCTGCTGCACACAGGTGGGGGGAGGGGGTTCCAGTCAGCCCTGGCCCCGCCTCCCCGGAGACCACCCGCCCTTCCCAGATCTAATTCCCAGCAACCCTCCTGCAGCCCACCTTCCTCGACCCCTTCCCCGCACACTCACGGCCTTGCATCCAAATGTGCCTTCTGGAAGGAACATACACTTGCCCGCCCCTGTCCCCCCAGCCTCCCGTCTTCACTGTTGGGCAGACCGTCGGGTTCCCTCCTCCCTCCTCCCCACCGCCCACCCAGAGCCCAGCCGAGAGCTGCGCACAAGGCCTGGCAAAGACCAGGCACCTGCTGTGTATCGAGTAGTGTTGCCTTAGGGGAGGGGCAGACCCGCATTAGGACTTTCTTTGGACCACGAGTTCCCAGCTATGGGGAGCTCTTCGCTCACTGTTCAATCAGGTTTTCAACTTTACAAAATATACAGACGGATAGAAAATGCACTGCCCTGTCTCCTTTGTGGGGTGGCGTGGGGCACGAGTGGGTTACAGGTGAACACTGTGAAATAGCAAACCCGAGAGTGACTGGAACCACGCAGTGTAGGATTTGATCATTAGGAGCCCACGATTCCCACGCCACCCTCCCCCACACATATCCACAGTTTACGGTTGCTTCATGAAGTATAATATCCATTTAGAGAAGCGTGAAAACACCTTACTAGGATCCCCTTCCACAGCCGCCAAAATCAGTTCTGTCCATCCATCATAATGCCAGATACATAATGAAATAATTCCACCAGGAACAACATCATGGAACTTCAGTGTGGTATCATCCATCAAAACTCCTACAGGGAATAATTTTTTCTTTAAAAAAAAAAATTGGGTGTTAAAGATAAACAATTACATTGGTTAACTTAAGAGATTATCTGACCTTGGGCATCACAAAGATAATTTTAAAACCTTGGGCACCAATCTCATTTGATGACTCCACATGAGTCTGTTTGTGGTCGTTAATGCTTTTTAGAAAATTAATTTGGCTCAGCTCAAACAGAAGCGAAACCACCCCCAAAATGGCAACAATTTATAAAATTCTGTAATTATAACTTGTTCTGTTGGGGGGGAAAAAAATACATGAGCCGGTAAAGTCATTTTATGAGGCAAACTCTAGAAATAGAACTACCTGACAGTAAACAGTACAATGTATGTGCATCAGTCATGCATTAAAGTCAAATACTAACTCTGGTTGGTGTTGTTAACAGTTGGCTAAAGATGTAACAATGACGGAACTCGGTTGCGTCTCTACAGCGGGGTTTCTCAATCTTGATGCTACTGACATGTCAGACTGGATCATTCTCTGTTGTGGGGGTCACCCCGGGCATCGCCAGGTGTTAGCAGCATCCCTGGCCTCTACCCACCAGAGGCCAATAACCTGCTCACCTAGTTGTGACCATCAAAAACGTCTCCCGGTGTTGCCAAAACGACCCCTGGGGGACAACTCGCCCCAGCTGAGCATTTATGGTAAGGGAAGAATTGTAATGTTGACATTCACCGTGATTTGGCCTTGAGACGTTACAACTCCTTTGTGTTATCGCCCAGAGCGGCCCTCCACGCACAGAAAAGAATGGGGTGAGTGGATCGACTCACGCTTCATAAATGCAGACTCTTTGGGAAAGAATGTCAGGGCTATAGAGGACTCTAGAACATTTTCAGCAACGTTATCTTCAGCCTACCTTTTTAAATACACACTTCCTTACGTGGCCACCTATAATCTTGCTTAGGGGTCGCATAATTTCTTTTCTCCGCGAGCAACCCCACAAGCGCAAAGTCTCAACTCTGCCAGGCTGGATTTACCATTTATTCCGAGTGGAATTCATGAGTTTTGGGGACTCGCGACTGAGTGATTACTAAGCGCCTCGTACCGAGCGCCTACGTTCTTTAACCCTCGTGACAAGCTAAGTTTGACATCTCTGAGTGTCGGTGAGCACACGGAGGCTCCCATGGCTAGGCAAGAGTAGAGCCAGACCTGCCTTCCCTCCAGTGCCACGAGCTCGTCCCTCAAGGCTCCGCTGCCCCCCCCCCCCTCTGGTGACGAGAAACTTCAGACGGTGGATGTAAACAGGAGTAGCGATTAGCAAATTTGTTAATTAGGGTCCTGTCTGTGGTTCTCGCACAGAGGATAATCAGTCATCAGTCTTCAGCAAGACAACTTGACTTCCTAACAACTTTGAAAAAATTGAATCAAGCTGTGTTTCCCCAAGAAAGAGTGCCGAACAGCTCGGCCAGTCTCTGTTTACAGGCAGCAACTGCCTTCGGCTTAGACAAAGACTAATTATCACCAGCTAAATAAATTATTAGAGTTGACAACAGACGTGTAAGGTCGACCCTCATCCATGAATTTGCTCACCCCTTTTAGATTTGTGTCCCTCAAGGTTTTCACACACACGTGATCTCATGTAATCCTCCCTGGCAACCTTGCGGTGGGGAGAGAGGCATCGGCAGATCATTTATAGGCAGAAACCCAAATTTCTTTTATCAACGTAGTGACACCTTCTTCCCGTCTTGTTTGCTATCAACAGTAAGGACTGCAGCCGCGAGAGAGGTCAAGCTTGCGGTGGTTGCTAAGTGCTTGCTGACTGGTAGGATTGTGACATCAGTGCTAAGTCACTCGGTCTCTTTCACTGCCTCTTGGCTTTCTCGGATTTATTGCTCAGCATAGCTCATCAGTGAAAATGAATTAACAGAACGGGTGCCAGACATTTACTGTCCCTCAGCCGCTCACCTCCTCGTTAACGTGTTAAATACACTCTGGGTTCGAGATCTACTTCTCTCCAAATAAAGCCTCTGCCAGGCCCCCAGAGCATCTCCCAAACACTCCGGTACCAAAATAAATACGTCGCGCAAGATGCTTCACCTATTTCAAAGAGAGCGGAAGGAAGGTATTTTTGGCCTTCAATGTGCATTTCGAGTTTCCCGAGTCCTCTCTGCCCAGAGCGGGATACGGCCCTAAGGATTGGAGAGCTAAGAGGCTCCGTGTTACACATCAGGAAACTGAGCCCCGGAAGGGCAGCGTCTGGGGGAGCGGAGACCGTGGAGACAGGCTGCGCTCAGATCTCTGTCTCCATCGCTCCTGGCCCCTGCAGGGGTGCTGCAGTATGTCTGCATTACGGGCTCCTCACGTTCTCTGTGCAGCAGCCCAGAGAGTTTTTTATATCTCCGTTTCCTTGAGGTCTTTTTGCACTGGTTTCAACCGGGTGGGGAGATGATGGAGCCCAGGGGCCCTGATCCTGTCCTGTTCTCGTATCCTAAACATTGTAGATACCGGGACGGGGACAGCCAGGTCCTCAGGCTGAGGGAAGGAGATCGATGGAGGGAGAGACTGGGCTCCGAGTCCTTACCCCACATGGGATCTGTCTGGATAGGGGGCCTTGGGGTCCTGATCTAGCCACAGTGAGCTTTGGGTGCTGGGTTCTGATTCCGATGGGGCTAGTTTTGAGCTCCTGATGTGGACAAGGAAGGACACACCTTGGGATTCGGGGCTCTGGTACGAACTGAGTTAGTGCCAGTATTTGGGGTTCAAACGTGGCTAGAGTTTGTTTTGAGATTTGGGGTCCTGACGAGGGCAGTGTTTGCTCTGGATTTGGGGATTCTGATGAAGGCAATGTTTGCTTTCTGTTTGGGGGTCCTGGTGTGGGAAGGGTCTATTCTGGGATGTGGAGTCCTTGTGTGGGCAAGACTTGTTTGGGGATTTGGGGTTCTAACAGAGTCCTGCGTACTGTAGCAACGCAGGGTAAGGAATCGGACAGGTCAGCCCTGGGCTTTGGGGGTCTTGAAGGCGACAGGCTGTGCTCTGCGATTTGGGGTCCCGAGATGGTCAAGGTTTGGCCTAGAACTCGGGGTTCTGGTATTGGTAAGGTTGCCTGAGGGATTTGGGGTTTCAAATACAAACAGCTTGCTTCAAGTTTTGGGGTCCTCACGTAGGCAAGGCTTGCTTTGAACTTTGGCTTCCTTACATGGATATAGTTGGCTTAAACATGGTTTCCTTGAGACTTGGGTTTCAGATATGGATATGTTTGAGTTTTGGGGTCCTATTGTGGGCAGAGTTTGCCCCATGCTTTGGAGCCCTTAGGAGGACATTTTGCTTAGGATTGGTGTTCTGGTGTCATCACGGTGAGCTTGGGAACTAGCTCCCAGATGTGGGAAGAGCTCATTTTGGGTTCTGGCATCCTCACACAGACAGAGATGGCTGATGGATCGGGGTTCAAAGGCACAAGCGGTTAGAGACTGGGGGCTCAGGATTGGGCTTGTCCACTCTGAGCTTTGGGGTCATGATCTGGGAAGAATCTGCTTTGGGACTTAGGTTCTGTTGTAAGCAGGGGTAGCTTGGGGAATTTTATTTGGGGTTCAAACTTGGGCATGGTTTGCATAGAGGTGTGGGGTCCTGAGGTGGGCAGTTCGTCTCAGGCATTAGTATCCTTCAGCAGACACGGTTGCTAGAGGATTCAGGGTTTTGAGGGTCACAGGGTTAGCCTGGGGATCTGGGGTTCAGTCTTGGCCAAGTTTGTTCTTGGTTTGGGGGTCCGGGAGTGGGCAGCGTTTGTTCTGTGCTCAACGGCTGGCTGGAGGGCTGAGAGGATTTACGAGTCCAACATGGGGACTTGGAAGTTTGCGGTGAGTTTGGGGTCCCGATATGGGAAGGTTTGCCATGGATTGTGGGGTCCCACTCAGGACAGGCTGTGTTTCGGGCTTCTGGTTTGGTGTGGACGCTGTTGGCTTTGGGATTTGGGCCCCTGATGGAGACACAGCAGCCCGAGGGTCTGAGGGGTCCGACTGTGGCAGCGCCTGTGTTGAGATTCGGGGGTCCTGACGTGGACAGGTCTGACCAGACAGCTTGCTTCAGGATTGGAGTCCTGACGCGGGCAGGATTTGTGGATTGGGGTCTTGCTGTGTGGACTGGGTCTGCCTTGAGATTTGAGGTCTAATGTGAACCTGGTTTATCAGGGACTGGGAAGTCCTCGCGGGGGGCCTGGGCTGGCTTTTCCATCTGGGGTCTCCTGGTGGGGCGGGGGGGGGGGGGGGGGGGGGGTTGGGGAGGGTCTGTCCGGACACCTGGGGCAGCCCGTGGGACCGCACGCTGGGAAGGGCAGAGGCCATGCACTTGGCGAGGGAAGGGGGCGGGCGGGGGCCACCTTGGTCCAGGTACTGGAGCCGCTGCAGGTTGAGGGGGACGCCGACGACGAGTTCCAGCTCCTCCTTGAGCTCGCGCACGGTCATGTCGCTGTGGCAGTGCGCCACCTGGAACATCTCCCCGGTCTCCTCCAGCAGCACCCGCAGGGCGAAG
The DNA here is from genome assembly GCF_016509475.1 of Prionailurus bengalensis. NCBI lineage: Eukaryota > Metazoa > Chordata > Mammalia > Carnivora > Felidae > Prionailurus > Prionailurus bengalensis. The sequence continues at coordinate 5,111,283 of NC_057354.1, read as the reverse complement.
ACGTCCGGGGCCTGGTCGAGTGCCAGCGCGGGGCTCCCGAGGGCCGGGGACGGCGCGGGGAGGGTCCCCGGGCCTGCCGAGCCCGCCCCCCCGCCCGGCCGGCCGGCCCACGGCGGGGTTGGGGTCCGGGGCGCCCCCCAGCGGCACCCCCGCCCGCGCCCCACCGCCGCCGGCTGCCCGCCGCCGCAGCCGCCGCCGCCGCCGCATGGTTCCCTGTCCCCCGGCCCGCGTCACCGGCGCCCCCAACTGGCCCAGCCCCGCAGCGCAGACCGACCACGGAGACGCCCCGCGGGGGCCACGCCCCCAGGCCCTGCCCTTCGGGTCAGTTCCTGGGTCCACCGCCAGGACGCGGGCCCCTGGTGTCCACTTCCGGTTAAAGAACAGTCCTTGCCGAAGTCGGGGCCCACCACGTGGGGTGAATAGCGCCCCAAATCCTCATCGCGGGCACCGACTACCGAGAGCTGTCAAGGGCAGTCTCCAGTCATGCTTCAAAATCCTATTCCGGGCACGAATGAAAAACCCAGCACGGCGTTAACAGGCGCCCTTCCTGCTCCCCGAGCGAGCGGAGACGCGCCGTCAGCCCCGCAGACGCCCCCGAACGCCCCCCACTTCCGGGAGACAGGTGCTCATGAAGACACTTAGCAAGGGGGTGACGCCTGCTGGACGAGAAGCGGAGACGGTTCCATCGCGAAGACACCTTTCAGAGGAGCGCCGTCTGCGAGAAACCCATCTTGTGCTTTTCCATTAATTCGCCCAAGAGGAGGCAGAGTGTTCAAGTAAACAGGAAGCTTACGTGAGATGCTCGGATCACACACACTTAACACCCCGCACCTATGAACAAGTAATATACATCAAGAGCTGAAGTGACGGCGTAAGCAGCCGGAGAGAAAGGAAGGAGACACAGAACCATCTTAGAAAAAAACCTCCGTTGTTACAAAAGAAGAGCATAGGAGCCTTACACGTATTTTTGGCAGAGAGATTAGTCATGAAAAAAAAAAAAAAAAAAAATCTTTGCACCGGAAAGGCATTCCTATCAAGTTATCGACGATCTTCAGTGTATAGCCGGAGATGTTTAAAGGTTGGGTTATTTACGGGAGAGTCGCTACAAGCACATCGGATTCAGCACCCAGATGCTACATTACCCATCAGAACACAAACCGAGGGGAATTTTTTTTTCCTTAGTGGAAAATTAACCTCTGCACAGAACCCAAGATTCCAGTTGAATAATTCTACGTGCTGCTAGATTAACAGATTTTAACAATAGGCCAATCTCAATTTCTAACGCGAAAAGGATCAAAAATGGTTTGTTACTGAAGCAAAACAATTAGCTCCATCTATTTCCTTGAAGAACACAAGATGGACTGATTCCCCCCCCCCCCCCCCCCCCCCCCCCCCCCCCCCCCCCCCCCCCCCCCCCCCCCCCCCCCCAATACGTAGCCTCCAATTTATTGGCTCACTCTTTGCTGAAGTTGCCAAAATGCTACCCTGGGTTACAATTTGAAATTCTCACACATGTACCTTATTTTCTTTGGCACGGTATAGATTCCTTCCTTTCTTTTTAAAGAATCAACTCAGTGGAATTTGGGGGAGGGGAGAACATCCTGTATTCCCGGAAATTCAATATATAGCTGCAAAGATTTTATTTTTTAAAAAAAGGGAGAAAGAAAAGATGGACAAGAAAAAGATCCAAGGGGCGAATGGCCACAGCAACATGACCTTTGCAGCCAGCTCTTGAACCCCAAATGGGCCTCTCCTTCCTTCCTTTGATGCCTACTTTCGAGAAGACAAAGATAGAAATAAAAAGAACACGACGAGCATACACAGTCTACAGAATTTAAGCAAACGTCTGTAGAATCTTAAATGATTAGTGGAAAACTCGTTTAAGTTTCCAGAGCATCTTTCTCTCACTCTAAATTTTAAAAGCGTGAAATGTAAGTTCTGTGTACTCAGGTCAAGTTGAAGGGTGTCATAATCTAACCCCCCAAACGACTGGCAAGTATATGAACTGATCAGATCTGCGGGGTCCTATTTTTCTGTTACTTTCTGTTAAGATCCTAGAGCATTAGATACAAAGTCGATATCCATGCATCTCAATGATCAATTTCCTTCTCTCAAATGTATGGTAATGAATCCATGTAAGAACGAAAAATCTTTCTACTTTATGCTCTGTCAAAGGCCCGTACGTGTCTTTATGGATACAGTTCCTACGAGAAGGGGAGGGGTAAGTGCCTGAGGAAAAGTTCCAAGTACAGTTTATACAAAAGTACAATATTAGAAAGACTTCCATAAATCATTCTTTAGTAGATTTCCTTAACTATCACATTTTTCAAAAGTAAACAAATTGGGCTATATTTGCAGTAACTCAAAGTGCAGCATAAATTTAAATGATGTATTTGTTCTGCTCACTGATAGGAGGCTAATGTTACGTTAATATATTAGCTCTTCCTGTCAAGAGGTATTTACATATGTACATTATTTCAGTTAACAATAAAATGTGATACCATAAACTATATTTTATAGGAAAGCATAAGGGAAGCCAAATGTGCAAGTCTATTAAAGACTTAAAAGCTTCTAATAAACTACTTGATGTGTGTGGGGGGCGGGTGGGGGGCGGGGCTTAAATAATCTGGTCTGCCGGAGAGAAGGCAGTCTGATGTTCTGGAGGCCCCACCCCCGGCCAGCCACCTGGTTCCAACACCTTGGCCCGGACCTCCTGATCAGGCAGGGAGGCGCGCAGAAGCGTGGCGCCCGGCCCAGGTGCAGTCCCTGTGACTGAGGGAGGGGAAGGGGCCATCTGAGTGCCCGCCCTCAAAGTTTCAGGAATCTTTCCTCCCTCGGAAGGTGTGACACAATCAGACCCCCCGACAAGCTGGGGTGAGCAGTCCGTGCCGCGTGCGAAGTGCCCAGAGCGTGCGCGACCACAGAGGGGTTAGTTCTGCTCTTCTAGCGCACGGCTGTCTGCAGTACTCCGCCGCTTGGGTTGGAGAGTGGCAAAAAAGGACACGTCTGGGTCCGGGTCGGCCTGCAGGGCCAGGACGGTCTCTTCAATGACTTCAAGATGAGGGTTACCGGCATTTCTCAAATACGCTAAAGACAGAAAACAGTAGTTGGGCTCGCGTGTGCCATGAACTGTGCTCCAACACAGACTCTCGTTTTGGGTTTTTCTGAAACCACACCTCAGGACAATAAATCGTTCTTCCCAGAATAATCACACATACAGGGCCTCACAAAGATGAAATGATTGCCTCCATCAAAGGGTATTTCTTAAATTTCAAAGATGAAAGAATGGGTAGGTATGCACATTTTTAAAACTGTAGTTCAGAAATGTTCAATGTCATGTCTTCTCCCCGCCGCTACAAAATAACTGACAGCGTGTGGAGTACGGTGGGGGGGGGGGGGGGGGGCGCAGGTTTGCTGGCAGGGGGAGGTGTGGGAGGGAAGGGGCAAGGAAGGTACGTTCGGGGACAGGATGCTCCGCCCCACCCGTGGCTTAGATGTGAACGTGTCATCCGAGGGACACAATCTAAAGTTAAGTCCTGTTCAGGCTGAGCTCGACATTTTTCTGACTACAGAATTAATACCATCAAAACCTCAGCGTAATTAAGGCTTACATTTGCTGCCTTTCATAACGTCTATGTCCTAAGTCGACGTTTACAAAAGTTTCCCGCATTTCTAGAACACGGCGATGTTTTGCATTCTAGCATTACGTTCACTAAATGTGAAAACTGGACCACATTCATTTCCTTAGTCATTTTCTAAACAACGAACGATTCTGCATAAAAGTGAATACATCAAGTTATATAATAAGTCTGAACTTTGCTATCATGCAATCTGCCACAATCTCCTAGAGGAAATCTAGCTGCTGCCCGATGAAGTTTTTAAAACGTGTAAGTTCAGAAAAGCGGTCCACATACCCTTTTCCAACAGCGTCTGCCGCAGAGCTCTGGCTAGTAAAACTCTCACGTTGGGCACAGGATCTGACACGAGGCTTAAAAGACTGGGGAGTAAGTGTTCGACAAACTGGTCTGCGGGGATACACTCCTCGCTCACCACCGCCTGTGATGGAAGAAAACCACAGCCAAAAATTGATACTCAAGAGTGATCAGCACGTTTTTTCTAAAAACGTACACTTCTCTAATTCCAAGCCTAACTTGGTCACTTACTAGCTTCACAGCTTTGAGTACATGGCTTCACCTGTCTGGGTCTCAGTTTCCTCATCTGTGCAATGGGGAAGTGATGGGCAGGGCAGATCGCTTCCGCAAAGAACCTAGCAAAGCACCCACCTGTTAAGGTTAAGAACCCTCGCCTTTGTTACTCACCAGACCTCAGGTTCTGAGGGCAGGGACCACACCTGTCTTATCGACAGCCCAGTCCCCATCTCCAATCCAGGCCGGGCCCTCTGCGAATACCCAACAAACACCGCCTCCGGGATGATCACCAGCACCTGCCCACCGCCCCTCTGCTTACAGAGTCCCGTCTCATAGCCAGCCACGGGAATCAGCACAAGCCTAGTTTTACGGGTGAGGAAATCCTGGTCCAAGGTGGCAACGCCCAAAGGTCTCCTGATTCCAAGCTGAGCGTGTGGCTTCTAAGTCCTATACATCTTCCCACTACAGGGTAACAGCTGACATGTATTAAGTGCCTGGCAGTGTGCAAGGTAAGTCAGATGCATCAGTTCATCCCCATCTGCCCCGTGGGCCCTCACTAAACCCCAGGTTAGGATCGGTCCCTAGGGCGGCACTGAAATTGCCATCAAATGACCCTTTCCTTTTGTCTGTCTTTCTGTGGGTTTTCTAATTCTTTAATAATTAATTCGTGAAAGCACATACACATTGATTTTTCTTGAACAAAATTAGCTGGGTGTTTCTTCCTTTTATCTCATTATGGATTTTCTAAATCTCAGATGGAGAACTAAAAAATAAAAGCAAAGGTATCTCATTCGCCCTTTCTCCACAAAATGACCTGGGGCACTGACTTCTTCTTTGCAGAAATCTGTGGCGTCAGGCCTGCGGTCTGTTGAGTTTGGCACTGAAATCCGTCAGTCACTGCACTTTGCAAAGCTGACCCCCAAAGTACCGTGTGATGCCCCTCCAGCCCAACAGGGGGCCCTGGTGAGTCCCTCAGTGGGGGAAGGGGGTGTGAGGGAGAGAAAGGGGGCTTTGGGGCTTGGGTGAGCTAGAGTCCCACTACAGCTCGACTGTAATATTGACAGAGCTGGGCGAGGGGTTCATGGAGAGTCATGCTATTCCCTCCACCTTTGTACACGCTTGAACACGTGCATGGGGAAACATTAAAACTTCTCAAATAACACGTTAGCGGGAAAAGAAAAAAATCACGGCTTTATGCTTCCTGTGTGATTTTGACTGAGTCACTTAACCTCTCTGGGCTTCAACTGCTTCCCCTTCAAGAAAAAAAAAAAAAAAAAACTGGTCTGAAAGTACCCAGGTGTGAGGTGCCTGACACACGGCACCTCTTGCCACTGAGGATCAGATGTCGTATCTGAGCCGGTAACTGGCACGCAGAAGCATTCCAGAAGTGGCAGCCATCAGCCCCAGGAAGACCTCGACCCCACCATTTCCAGGACACTAAGTAGGGAGGGTGCCCAGGAGCTGGACCGGCTGACATGAACTTCCCTGCAGAGATGAAATGGTCTCAGCCCCAACCCTACTGCTCTATTCTTCACCGCAGCTTCCCTCCAAGGCAGCTGGCTGAGGGGAGGTGCCACGATGGCCACTGCCCTGGACAGGGCAGGGGGGAGCAGGGCTGCGGGCCCGGCCCTCACCTCACCGGAGGGGAAGTGCTGCTGTGAGAGCAGGAGCGAGTTGGCTCCGCACCGTCTAGAACGTGCCTGGCACACGGCAGGCGTTCAGTCAACACCTTCAGGACGAATGCACAGACGGGCTGGGGAAGCCTGGGCAAATCATTCTGCCTGACCGGGTCGGCCACAATCTCCCGTGAGATCAAGGGGTTCGTTCGGTGCACTGATCTCCAGATGCCTGGCTGGGGTCCTATGTCTGACGCATCTGATATCAGTCCGTGGCAACGTAAGAAAATCCCAGCGGAGAACCCTGCCCCGCCCGGCCGCCCCAGGCCATGCTAACCTGACAAATGAAAGCGAAAGCTTGCCTTCCAACCCACTTAGCACAGTGCCGGAACCTTACGATGAGCTCATGGACGAAAGCTAACCCCAACGCACTTTCACTGTGTGAATAGAACTTCTGCAGAATGGCCACAACCTGTAACAAGTATCAGAAGAGCACATTTAAAATGCTGCCATCTATTTGAATTATGAATCCTACTCTACGTGGAGACTAGACATCTGTATGGCTCTTAAAATGAATTTATAAGCATGGGAGAGGGTAATTTTTGTCACGGCAATCATTAGAACACAGAGGAAAAAAGACTTGTGCAATACACGTACACTCACACATGTAGAACCCTTCAGAAAATGAAATTCAAAAAAGGACTAGCATTAGAAAAATACATTCTTAATCTTAAGATTTCCAAATTTTAGGAAACGTCCTCTTGCATAATAACTAAATCATTACCTCTCGGAACATGCCACGTTTGTAAAATTTTAATACCATCAGAGTACCTTAGTAAGACAATATTTCCAAATGAGATTCGATCCCCCCACCCAGTATTCAGCTGGTTATAAGCCCAGGTAAGAAACAGGATAAGCCTTTTTTTTCCATGACAGAGCTTTTGCTTACTAACTACTTTTCTACAAAACCATGCCGTAGGGTTAAGCCCAGCCTGTGTTTAAGGAAACACTAAGCCATCATTTACAGGGTCTCATATAGAAAATGATTTATCCACAATTTCTATCACTGAAGCATACAGCTTAAGAAAAAGGCTATGTTACGTGCTGATAAAACCATAATGCAGTTCCTAATTTCAAATTTAAAAGCTGGCTTCATAGGTATACTGAAGAATCAGCCCCAGAAAGTAAAGGGGTTGAAATGGAAGAAACAGAAATGTTCCTATTTCCAAAAATCACAAACAAACAGACAAACAAAAAAGCCACGATTCCTTACAAGCTTGAAGGAGATCCATCGAACTTCAGAAACTTTATCTGCACACAACTTCAAGGCAATATGCATTAAATAATCATAAACATCATGGGGATTATAGAGTTCCAAAATGAGTATCAGCTGTCTGAAGAAAGAAAAAAAAAGGAAATTGGTTTTTAGGGCAAAAAAAAAAATACCTTACTAATGTCTCCTTACTCTCGTTTCATTTTATAGATAAAAAGAGCCGGGCTGGGAAATTAAGGGCACATGTGGACCTAGCGAGGCTTTCCGTCAGTAAAATGCCAAAAGCAGAAAGCCGAGGGAAATACCACGCAAAATAAAGTGGAAAAAGAAAATCGTCTGTCTTCATCTCACCCAAACAAATCCAACAAAAAGGAAATAAATTAAACTTTGTAAAACAGAGGCAGAGAAATTTATGAACAGGGATAATATTTCAATTCTGGGTTATCAGTTGGAAAGCACATAAAACTCTGAAAATCAGATAACATAAAAATAGCCAAAACGCTGAAGTTCCCAGAGATCAACAGATCAGGGGAACCTCTGAGGAGCCTCGGCTTTGTTCCCCAAGCGGCCGGCAGGCAGCTCGAGCCCTTTCCCCCCCCCCCCGCCCCGCCCAATCGGCAAGGTCCGCTTGGAGAGAACTGGGAGCCTCGGCTCTCTACTCCAAGGGAAAAATTCATAAGATGGCTGGACGGGAAAACCTACCACCAAAGCTCTCACTCTCTTCTAAATGGGGATGGAGAGAAGGGGGTATGAAAATAAATGGCATTGTTTCCACGCTGGCAACGAAAGGAAATGAAAAAGAGATTGGAAGGAAGTTAGAACCAGGAACCAGGAGTGCCGGGGAATACTTTCATATCAAAAAGCACTGTTTTCAGAAAAATGATACCAGTACCGTGGGCGCGGGGAGCACAGAATTCATATCAGTGGCTCTGGCTTCAATAACCACGGCAGAGATGGGAGATAGCCAGGGCTCCGAGATAACGCTGTCGGCGGTGCGAGCCCCGCCGGCCCGGCCCCCGGCCCGCGGAAGCCGGTCCTCGTGGCCAGGCCCCGGCTCCGTCCCCCATTCGGTCCCCCGCCGGGTCCCCATGCCCGGTCCCCGGCCCCGGGAAGCGGGTCAGTCCGGCCCCGGTCCCTCGGTCCCAACCCCGTTCCCGGGAGGCAGGTCAGCCCGGCCCCGGTCCCCCCACCCCCACGCCATCGGTGCCCGGTCCCCGGCCCCATCCCCGGCCCCCATCCCCGGTGCCCAGCCACCGCCCCCCGGCCGCCGGGGAAGCGGGAAGCGGGTCGGCCCGCCCGGAGACGGACCCGGCCGAGTTCCCGCGCGCTGCCGCTAGAGGGCGCAATGCTTTCATGGAAAACGTGGGCCTGTTTTTCTCGGTTCTCTGAGAATATAAACTAGGAACATGGCATAATGACTAAAACCTCAATCTCTCAAATTAAGCATAATGATTAAAGATCACAGCGAAGAGAAAATCTTTTAGTTTGCCCCTGGCATCGGCCAAATCATAGCCTGAATAGCTCCAAAAGCCTGATGGATTTCTACAGGGAAGACAATTATTTGAGAGATTTCTAGTTGAGGGCAAGAAAAATGAAAAGTAAAGCTACCGAGATAAATCCCGACAAGGTGAAAACTAACACCCACACGCCCACCATCGCCACCAAGTCCGCCCAATACTGCGGGAAGCACATGACCTGCCTCGGGAAAGAGCCGTATTAACAGCTTTAACTCTTTTGGAATCAGGGACCCCTTTAATATTCCCTGTGCCGGCACAGGCTGGGATTAAGGAAGTCCTTCACACACGAGACGATGTGCACAGAGGAGGCACCTTGGGGGACGTTTTTATTTAACAATCGTCTCGTCTCAGTGAGCCCCTTTCGTGTCTCTCTCTGTAGCGTAATTTTCTTTAGGAGCTGAAGTGCATAAGCACGCTGTGCCCTGCAGAGAGGGCTACACTCAGAATGTTCGGGAAGGCTTTGGCAAAAACTCTTCCGATTAATAGGAAAATACTGAAGAGGGGGTGATTCATCTTTTATTTGGTTCGAATAAATTGCCTTAGAGAACAGCAGAACACTCTAATTCCAAAGTGACTCGAGCCCTGTCTTCATCAGAAAATGAATATCTCCCCGGAGACCGTGGTATTTGTAACTTAGTGCTGCGGAATTCACTTTATCCCTTAATAAAAACATAATCTCTTTATCCAAAAGAACACTATTACTGCGAGCTTAGAAATCAATTATAAGGTAGGAAAATTAAGAATTATTCCATCTAATTTGCCTTCTCATATCCCCAAACAGGTTTTACTTACTCTGCTAGTTCATATCGAAACCTCCAATTCCTGCTGTTATCGGTCACTACAAATTCTTGAAGCTGATAAAGATACTCTCTCCTCTTGTCTTCATGAAGCAACTATTTTTTAAAAATGTATACATAAATGAAAGTGCAGAACCCCTCCAAACGACCCCAAATGTATTGTTTTATTACACTTGAACTCGTACAATCGTCCCCGGCAAGATCTGTGCATTCCCCCGATGCCTCGAGCCCCGTCTATCACCCGGTGTGGTTGTGAATTAAGGCTGCTGCTAAGGGACCTCACGTGTACCCCCGAATGCCTCCGACCTCCGCCCCGGTGGGTGTGTGTGCTTGTGTGTTCCTGAATGCCCCCGAGCTCTTCCCCCTCTCACAGTTTCCTGCCTGAAAACAACACGTGCGTGTGTGTTCGGAAAACAACGCCACTGCTGTTTCCCAGGGAGTCAGCTCTCTGCCGTCAGCAGGAGAGGAAAGCAGAGCTGGTGCGTCATGCGCCCCAGTCCGTCAAGGGCAGCTCGTGGTCATGTGGATGCGAGTAATTAGTTTCTCTAAGGTCGTTTTTAAAGCCTTATTTTTACACTCATCATTCCTTTAAGACAAAAATTGAAGAGGCCGGAAGGGAAGCAGCAAGGTCTGGCAGAGAGAGCCCTCCCGCAGAACTGAGATTGGAGCGCAGCCGGCTTCTTCCCCTGGGTGACCCCGGGCACGGTGCGCACCACCCCGGGGGCCTGGGTTCCTTCGTCCTCACGGGGCGCGCTAGGCTACGAGTCTAGTATCCTCCTTGGGATGAGACCTCCGAGGGACAGGAAGATTGAAAGGCAAGAAATAACAACAGTTACCCATCACTGAGAACACCCTCTATAAGACTCTGGATGGTAGACTTCAAGCGAAGAAACCCAGACTAGTTGCTTTTTTGTTTCTCGCTGCTCCTTCACACAGCCAGGGTTTTTGTTTTTGTTTTTTTTTAAGACATTGCTTTGAAGTGGGAAGGTCTGGTCTTTATTTTTAATCCTTCTTCCTACCTTTAGAAAGTCATACAGGTGTTTGAGAATTCCTATTCGTACTTCATCCAGGTCCTTTAAAAATCCGTTGAAGATGGGCACCAGGTCAGCCGCTGTTAACTGGTCCCCAAGAATCGCAGCCAGCTCGTGAATAGAGAAGGCCAGGGTCCGACGCACCTTCCACTGGGGGTGCACGGAACACAGATCACGGGAAACAAGCGTCAGTCACCGTCACCAAGAGCACAAATGGCATTTTTAGGGCAGAACGGACACCTCCAGGGGTCGGCCACCAAAGTGTTCATCTCGTGAAGGCCTGGTAGGCGTGCCAGATGGCACCCACATGAGAAAAAGGCCGGCACGCCCTGTGGCCCTTCCCTTCACTCCCGAGCAGATGACCCCCGCCCCCCGCCCCGCGCCCCCAGTTCCGCGTGTGCCGCCGAACGGGTTCCTGCTTTACCTGCACGTCAGAAGCCAGCGTTTCGTACGTATCTTTGAGGCAATGCCAGTTTCGCCTGCCCAAGGTAAGCGCCACCCCCGGGAGGCTGTAGGCGCAGTGCTTGGCGATGTCGGTATCGACAGTCTGGGCTCGAGCTGGGTCAGTCATCGACACGTACTGATCTAGCAGGGGCTGAGGTATTACATCCTGGGAAAGAGCAGAGAAAGGAGACCATCATGCTCGCAGGAGAGAAGGAAAACGCTCAGAAAAACAAGGAGCCTGGAGTTTGGAGGTGAAAACAGCAAAGCAGAGACGTCAGAGGAACCAGAGGCCTTCGTCCAAGCTCAGGGCTCTGGATTGGTGAACTGCTCTGCAGGAGATGAATTTTCGACTTGGACCGAATGAGGCTAAAGCAATGTCTAGACCCATCTCTTCCAAATTTGTCTAGCATGGGATATTCCAGAGAACATTCTAGACACCAACATCTGGTTAGTCCGATGCACACGCTCTTGAGAACGGAAACCACCTTGTCTTGTGACTGCCTGGCACCTCGAGCCCATACACACGGATTTTCACTAGCTTCTCCCAACTGATGGGATGGGTCACCGCCTTCCTCAGACATCACCCACTTACCTTTGCTTCTGTAAGGATAATGGAATACAATCATTTCAAACATTTAAGAGACCCTACATAACACAAGAAGCCAATCCACAAGACAGAACCAAGTCAAACATAGTTCAACCAAAGAATCTGTCAAAAATTTTTCAGACCAAAAAAACCCCCCAAAACTGAAATGACTTGTATAGATACTATTAAAGGACAGGTGTCACGTTTTTTTCTCATACTTGATTTGCTTTATTAAAATACTGTTCTAGATTGTTCAAAAGACTCTAAACACTCCTTCAGAACTTGTGTTTGTTTTTTTTTAAGTAAGTTACAGAGGAAATATTAGCAACACAGATGATGAACGAAGAGACGTCATTAATATTGATGGGAACTCTCTGGTTCCCCTGGCCGTTCTTAAATTTAACTTCCAGAAAATGTGAAGTTTTCAACTGCTTTTCTTTTCAAGGAACAAACCTGTAATTTAGATTTATTCTCCTCAAGTGGGGCGGGGAGATGCCTCTGCTCGGTCTCCAGAGGGTCCCTGACTCCACCGCAGGGTTCGCCAGGGTCCTGCAGAGTTGATGGGACACGTTACCAACTTACCCCAAACAGGAAGCTGTCCTATTGTTTCCCCCCATCAAGGAGTCCTCTTTCGGTGCCAGAAATGACCTCCGCGGACCAATACTGGTGCTTCCCTTCCAGTCACTGGTATCTCTCCAGATGCGAAAAAATACATTTGCACAGTTACAGACGACATGGTAGAGGTCAGTCACCTTAAGTGCCAAGGCAAACAGATGTCGTACATTTTCATCTCAAGACTGCTTGAGGCCCTTAGAGAGGACAGGCTGATGTTGGTGAGAACCAACAACCTGCACTGACCATCCTTTAAGCCCCAGGGTCCCAGGGTGGCTAATCAATGCCCGGCAAGTAACGTCACAAGTTTAAGACAAAAGCCATCCCAGAAGGCAGCGCGGAGCAAACTCGTCCGGCATTTCTCGGGAACTGGAGACACGGGAGCAAGGTGCACCTGCCGGGACGGATGGAGCGGAGTAAGGGGAAGACCTATTCCATCTGAGCGAAAAGACACAGCTGATAAAGGAGTATTTACCTGGAAAACTGTTCTCGATTTTCACGTGTACAAACACTTCTAATGTTTGCCGATGGACCTTTACATTAGGTTAACAATTAAAATGAGCAAGAACACTCAGCGGTGACATACTGGTCTCTGATCATTGATTACATTAGCAGAGATGAACCTGACCTTCTCCTCCAACTGTCACATGGGTTCCTACGTGCACTTGAAATGTCATGCTGTCTACCAGCTTAATGGATCCTGACAAATCAGCTCAATATATGATCCAGGAAAGTCGATTAATACACCGATAGATGCTTCGTTTGCTCCGAGGCATATGCTACCACAATCTTCAACCCCCCAGGTTGCCACTGAAACGTACTGATTGTTTCAACAGAGGCCAGCCCCAAACAGAAATGTTTTGGTATGATAACCTAAGACCTCAATTTCTCCAAGTTAATAAATGCGTATACGTTAATATGCAATAAGTCATTCGTCTTCTCTCAGGAGTTAATCTGACTCCGAAGTCTTTGGTCCAGTTGTCATGCACAGCACTCGCCCCGGGTGCAACGTACCGCCACCAGTGACAGCAACCTCAAGAGGCGCTGGGAGGTCATCTCCCCAGAAAACCACCTGGCAGTCAAGACATAGGTGAGAAGCTCCAGGGCACCACCCCCGCCCCCCCCCCCCGCCACCCCCCGCACTGGGCATCTCGCCACACGGACGGTGCGCGAAGAAGGCAGAGCGGACGCAAGGGGCGGGGTCAACACCGAGGCACTGCACTAGCCAGCCGCCCGGCCTCGGCTGCTCTTCTGTCGTCTCTGGGAGAGAACACTGTCCTGATCACTTAGGCTCTGGGAGTTTTCTGTTCCCTTTCCCTTCTTTTGCAATTGGAAGCATCCTGACTGATCCCAGTGGAACCTAAGAGTCCAGCTGCAAATTCAAAAGCCCTGGCACCCACCCCAGAGGCCAAAGGCCTGCTTCACGCGAGCCCTTTCCAATCCCTCGTGCAACAGAGCCAACTCGGAGGAATCTGTTCATTTTCTTTTCTCTCACTTCCGTATGTGACAAAGAAGCCAGACTCCGATCACGTCTCCACCACAGCAGACATGGCCGTGCCTTTCTCCCTAACCTGTGATCTCCACCCTCTAGGCAACACGCTACCAACGAGAGTTTTCTTGCCTGTTTTTGAAAACAAACCAGCAAAACAGGACATCACCTCATTTCTTACTGATCAAAGACAACCTGGACAAACCCCTAAACATCTTATATTCAGGCTTTTCAAGCGGGTCTTTTGTTTTGTTTTATTGGAACAGGCCCAGAGGGGAAGGGAAGTGAGGAGTTCTCTCAGTCCCTAAGATCTCATTACGGACGGTGCGGGTGGCGCAGCCGCTGGGGCTCCGGCCCCCCGAGGGCCTGATGAGACGATCCACCATGGCACAGGGACGGAGGAGAGGCCAACACGCCCATGATTTCATGGTCCTGGACTCCTCCCAGATTTTAAAGCTCTAGTCTCACCCCCTGAAGGACCCCAGCTCAAAGTGGCCCCAGAGCAAGTTACTAGGAGTTAGGAAGGCGTCGGAGCCTCCCGCCATTGGCGAGCTGGAAAGCTTCAGGGACTCGAAGTGAGAGCAGACTGCGGGCTCCCTCCTCTCCCTGAATGCAGGCTCCCAGTCTCACGGGGGCCGGTTCCAGGCTGCAGGATAAAAAACTGCTGAGCCGTTGGCCTTTCAAAGTCTCTCCTCCAAGAAACAGCACGCCGGGGCCACCACTGGAGCGACCATGTGCCAAGAGAGCATCTACAGGGCGAGGACCGGACATGGTGGGCCACCTGTGAGGCCTGGGCCAACCTCCAGTTCCGGAGCCGCCTGAACCCACCCTGTGCTATTACCAAAAGCTGTAAAACAGCAGTGAATCAGGGCACGTATATGGTTAATCCTCCCCCAAAGAACCAAGATTCGTCCTCTTCGGAGAAGGGGGAAGATACTCGTTGGTCCCCCCACTCCTGTTTTTGTGGAGAAGAGTCAGGGTTATCAATCACCTGATTGATTGGTTGTCTAGTTATCCAAAACATGACCTTAAGAACAAAATTAAATTTGGCATTTATCATCTCTGCCAAGGTATATTAATAAAAGAAAATGCAGCTTTGTGATTTCTGTCACATCCTCGGGGGCAGATGGAGAGGGCAAACGCTTACTGTGCTTTGTAATATCCTGGCCACGGAGAGCTCCTTCTGCGATGATGAAGCCGACAGAGCCATCTGATTGTCAGAGGCAGGGCTGGGCTCTGAAACGGACACTTCATTTAGACCTTCTGTCGGCTTGTGCGCGGGCTCATTCACAGAGTCAAGCTGTGCGGCTCTCAGTGCAGCTGATAATACCTGAACCTGAGCTGCAGGAAGAGAAGTTTCAAGAATTTTAATAACTTTATTTGATTTGCAGGGACTCACTTCAGAGGGGTGTTCACAACAAGGCAGCCCGGCTGCGGGTGTGCCACGCGAGCACGCGCCTTCCGCACATCTGTCCAGGCAGTAGCCGTGCTCCGGGGTCCCAGAACGAGCTCTCGGGGAGGTGGTGATATTTACGGCCGTTAACTTTAACTGTTCCAACTAAACACCAGCCATGCACAGAGCATCAAATCTGAACTCGAAACGCCTCAATTAGGACAATCAGGGTTTGCCTCCATCATCTTCCACGGTGCCTGAATGCCAGTGTCTGTAAGGTCCACCTACTCGGTGAGGGGTCCTGCTCCCCCATTTATAAAGCAAGATGGCTGCCTTCTCCACCACACACACACACACACACACACACACACACACACACACTAGTTCCTACATCCTGTTTTCTACATTCAACAGACCTCAAGATTCATTGAAATGTTTAGAGCTTGGAGCTGGCTTCCCCGCTGGGCCCAGGGCAAGGTCCCACCTCCTTAACGCAGCACACCAGGCCCTTCCCAATGGCCCGAGTCACATTTCCAGCAGCAGCCAGTTCACAAAGAGCCAGCGTGTCGTTTATTTCTGAAACTTTGGGGGTCACAGATCCCTATGGGCTCTGATGAAAAGCCACGGGTCCTTCCTCAAAAAAGAAATCAGGCACGCGCATACACGTGAGCTTTTACAAACGACGATTTCCAGGAGCTGAAGGAACCCTCTGAAACTCATCCCTCTCAACTCCTCTGGACGGTGGGCTCCTTAGCCGTCGTCTTTCGGGGGCCACATCAAACGCTGCCCCCTCTGCAAGGCCTTCCCTCAGACATTTCCCCTGTCCTCAGGGGTCCTGCCCCGTGCTCCCATGGCGTGCCATGCCTCCTCCCGTCCCAGCCCCTGCAGCACCCTGTACCCGTGGCTCGTTCACCCCTCCACCTGACCGTAAGGTTCCTCCCGTGTCGGTCCCTGCTGTCCCAGCACCCGGCCCGGGTCCCGGCGCTGAGATCAACGCAGCTTTCGAAATGTGTTTTCCAAAAACAGACCTTTGTCTGTAGCTATTAGAAGTGATATGTTACATGTGCTCAATCCTTCGGCAAACATTGACTTAATTTCCTTTATACATTTAAAGAAAAAGAATAATCAGAGGGCTAACTGGATTTTCACATTTCCTTTCCCGAAAGCTTCACAAATCTTTGCCCGGCAACAGCAGCCAGTGTTGTTTTTTCCAATTTCCCCAACCCAAGGAAGAATACAAATATAGCACTGTTTAGAGCAAGGAGAGGCGTGATAATGGATATGGATTGCAAGGCCCGGCTCCCAGATCAGATGCTCAGTGGGAGCACTAGTCATAAAACGAAAAATACCCCAGAGAAGAAGTTGTACTTTTCCTTGCTGTACAAAGACAAAAACCTTAAAGTTTGGCTAAGGGCTGAGTTAATAGGCTCCAAAAGGAGCACCATTCTCAGCGGTTTGTAACTAGAAAAAGCATTATAACGTGGGAAATGATGTAACAGCATCCAAGGAGCTAATAAAATTTCCACTGCTACAGACGGGCCCCGCAAACTATCTGCCTTTCTATTAAAGCCGACTTCGGCCTCGCACAGCTGCAAAACCAGGAGGCAAAACCCGACAGGTACCTGCACAGAGATCCCCAGAGCTCCGGCGTGGGGAGACCAAGAGAGAGTCTCTCCTGCCCACGCGGGCACGGTGTGCGTCGAGGTAAGCACACACAGGCGCTGTGGCGCACAGCCCAGAAAGGCCCCGTTTTCTCTTTAATCACGATGGATGACGTTTACCTTGAACATCTGGATCATCCATCACATGCTCCTGTAAACGATCAAGGACTTTCTGAATCTCGCTCCTGGCCACGCAGCTGTTTTGCACAGGCTCGGGTCTGCTGCAGCCTTTTTCGCGTGGCCCAGCCTCACTCAGAAGCAGCTCTTCCAGGTCCTTGCTTATGTCAGGGAGAGGAGTTCGCCAATAGAGGAAATTATTGAATACGTCCTCAGGACTCCCTGGGCAGGTCCAAGAGCCGGGTCCAGGGTGGCTGTTGACGGGGAGGTCGTTCCTCTCAGGGAGCTTGAGGGTGGCACTGGCCTCTGGGGAGAGCCCGGTCAGCTCAGCTCCAGCCAAGGCAGAGTCTTCCACTGAGTTTCCCATCATGCCACGAGAGGAGCTACGGCACAGGAAATTGCTGGTTCCCGCGGACGTGCCTTCCGTGGGCAGGTCTGGCTCCGTGCGCACCGGCCTTGCGGAACTAGGTTAAGATTGAGGGGGGCACTTTCAGCACCATGTAACAGACTGGAAGTAAGATGGGTAAACATGAAATCCACATCCTCCCAGGCCCGGTCCTCCTCTTTCCCTGGCCACCCGACCCTCCCGAGCCTCCCGGGGGCGAGCAGATCATAGCCTCACGAGAGCATGAGAGGTCTACCCAGCCCCCTTTGCCCCACTGGGCGTATCGCGTGCAGTGAAAATGCCACGCAAAAGTTCAGCCAGTCCCTCCATTATATGCAAGTGGGGAGTCACCCTGGCTTCTGCCGCCACACGCCCAAAGCCAGACTGCGTGTGCTTACGGCTCGTTCGTACCCCACCCAGGGGGCAGGCACTGGAAAACAAAAGGTACTGAGCGACACTGGTGAGTGCTATTTGCTCGCCACTTGGGAGAGTCTTGAGGGACGTGTGCACTCGGGCAGGAGCTCAGTGAATGTGGAGGGACAACGATGGGGGGGAAGGACGCACCAGTCTCAAAAAGGAGGTGTGCTATCTGACATGTAAATCACTACTCCCCTGCTCCAGTGTGATGTTGACAAGGGAGAGACGCTTGCAAACGACCTCGAGCGGTCTGGTTAGCGTTGTACCCGTGATCCTCAGACAAAAGATGAAAAAACTCCAAGATCGATCGCTAGAACTGACTAGAGAAGCAGCACAGCGTCCGCCAACGGTGGGTCAGGAATGGCCCCTTTACGTGCACGCGATATCCCACGTTTACGTGCACGTAACATCATCCCACGGCATAAGCGTACATTTGAGGGATTTCACATCTTCGCTTGCGTAAGTCACCCAAAGAACTTCATTAATCAGAAAGTAAGAGAAAATTTTCTTTACAGGTTATTTAATCACTACTCTCAATGAATATTTTATCTAAATTTAGGAGACACAGTAGCTTCATTATTTATAACCCAGTAGTCATGCTTCAAAATCATTATTGCAATTACTTTTTGCTTCTTTACATAATTAAAGCTCTAATATTCCATCTTGCCCAGGAGGTCACTGTTACTAAAGCTCCAGACAAGATAATTGCTAAAATTTTAGGTGGACGCTTGAGGTGAAGCGCGGGCCCCGGTAATCATCCCGCTCGGAGCTCACCAGGCCGAGGACGTGCTTCCACAACTGCCTGTGCCGGGCGACCCAGGGGTGAAATCAGAGTCCAGGCCCCGAGCCGGTGGTCGGATGCTGAGGGGGCCGTCTTCTCCAATATAAAGGCCAGCCCTGGGGGGGTTCGCAAAGGTGGAAATGAAGGGGCCCAGGGACTGGAAGGCCGCCTGGCGCACCTGCGAACGGAGAGAACAGAGCGGCGAACGTGGCGTCGGCCACACGAGTCAGGCCCCAGGCCGGGCAGCTGGCTGACCACCAGACTCGTCACTGTCCGCCGAATCGGGTCTAGCGAGGCAGATTTTCTAAGGCTTTCTCCAAATTCCGAACAGACCATTTTTCAACAGAAAATAAGGGAAAACTCACTACCATCCTGTGGTTTCTATTCTCCCAGAATTGTAATCCCACATCGAGTGACTGCACACTTCACAAAGTGCCTGACCAGACTGTATGGACCACAACGGGCATGTTTGTGAGAGGAACAGAAAAGGTTAACTCTTCGGTTAGAGTGTTTTCCTTCTCGTTTCTCTGATACTCGTTCACGACAGGCATCAGGGTGCGTGCCGCCTGCTGACCACGCACCAGAGCTTCTGAGACTTTAAGCGCCCTCAGCCTCGCAAGGTCTAAATACGCCAATCAGTAACCGAAGAGACACAAGTCCAGGGGCCAAGACGAGGCCAGTCGGCCCGCGGTGGCTGGCGGCCAGCGCTGCCCAGCGGCCCGCACTTACCCATCGGCAGGGGTCGCTGATGAGTCTGATGAAGAGGGGTGACAGCTGGGCTCTGCGGACCTCCGGGGACGCGCTGTAGGACACAGCCATGAAGCACTCCGCACAGGCTTTTCGCATCCCCCACACATTATCTGAGCAGAGCTCCAAAAACTTTGGGATCTACCAAAGCAAACAAAACCGTGCTACTCAAACTTGATCACCCTGAGAAGGGCAGAAAGCTTTTCTCGTGCCTTTTTTAATTACGGCGTATCCATAAATTAATGACAAAGAAGACGGGAATACATCCTAGTCTAAAAGGAATCATTTGAAACGGAAAGAAACTATGGAAGGAGAGTGAGGAAACATTTCCTTTAGAGATGGAGGTGATAGAGGGTAAATTGTTAAGAACTGACAGTAAATGCAAAATAACTCCTATCCACAGAAATGCAAACGCGTCCAGTGGAATGTGCTCGATGATCACCCTGGGCGCTGAGCAGTGCTGAATCCACATGCAAGTTCACGTCAGTATCCCTTGGTCTGACCATGAACGCGTGGCCCTTCGAGTTCCCCATTAAGCCAGGTGTTGGACCTTACCGGTTCCCTCACGAATAAAGGACTTCAATAAAATCTTTGACCTCTTTCTTCACTTGCTATCTGTAGGAGGGTCATGACCACATCCTCTTCTAAAATTTATCCTTCAAAAACGAGGCTTTGTTTCTGATATCCCAACGTAAAGTAACCAGCCAAAATCCTCCACAAATGTGAATCCCCGACTGTGGAAATATCCACCGACAGAAAGGTTAGCATGTCGGGCACTGCTGACCTTCATTCAGACTCATTACACAGAAGACTGTCGATTCAGAGCGACGGCCCACTAAGAATTATCTGGGGGGGTCAGAAGTATGTTGATGTGGTGCCCGCTTGAAATAAAATAAAATGAGCTTCTGAACTTGAATTTAAAAATCAATTTAGAGAGTATACTTTTTGAGCTTGCATTCTAACCATACAGGTCACGCATCCTGTCCGGTAAAAATCCCGTCCAGTAAAAGTCAAATAAAAACGCAGGCTGGGCATCCTGTCAAATCAAAGCGGCCAGCCCCTATTTAGCGTAGTTCTGCGTAGGCACCAGGGAAACAGAGAAGAACAGGAGAGGGTGAAGACCCCACATCAGCGGAACCATAATGAGGTGTGATAAGAGACATGCACGTACTCTGAGCAAAATGTTACGGGGGTGCTGAAAAGGGAGGGGTTCATTCTCTCTGGCACAGTGGGTAGGTGAGCCACTGCAAAGGAGAGGACTTTGCAGAGGCGTGTGCACATTCGAGCCGGGTTTGAAGTGCGAGTTGGGTCCCACCAGGTGGGGAAGACACTGGAAAGAGAGGGATGGTAAGGAGCAGAGGTGTGGCAGGGGGAAAGGCAGAAAGCGCCACGGGAGCCAAAAGGCCACCTGCTGGCTAGGGAAGTGGTTCTCTGTCCTGCCGTACCTCAGGATCTCGAGGGGATTGACGGGAAATGCAGACCCCTGGGCTTTACCCACCCCCCACCCCCCATGAGTCGGACACATGGCCAAAGATGAGACCCGCCCAGACTAGGGGAAGTGGCAAGAGGTGAGGCAGGAAAGGTACTTATGAAGGGCCCCAAAAGGCCAAGAAGGGTCTGAATTTTAACCTGTAACCTAGAAAACTCCCACTGGTCTGGGAGCCCAGGAGTGAGGGGATAGAGTCTAGGTATTCTAGAAAGAGCAGAGGAGAAGGGACAGAGTGGCTTAGACAGTAAGAAGAGACTCGGGGCGGGGGGGGGGGGGTGATCAGTGAGGAGGTGACAGCAAAAGGCCACAGTAAAGTGGGCTGGGGTTGCTTCCGCTCCGTTCCACGGGCCAGCTGCCTAACACTTATGGGAAAAGGTTATAGCTTCAGAAGTCAAGAAATTTGGAACGGATGAATGCAAAATTGAGCTGTCATTCCGAAGTAACGGATTCATAAGTACAAAACTTCACACTTGATTTTAAAAGTGCCCTAAGAAGTGCATCAGCGATTACAACCGGCAAAAACTTCACATACCAGAAATTTCTCAGTGGCTTCTTGTCCGACGGCATGACAAATATCACCAAAATTTGTAGCACACACCTTAAAAAGGCAAAAGGCATACCCGTTATCCTCAGCTTTCTTTTTGTCTTACCAAATCGTGACAACTAACGAGCAGAAGCCTCGAGGGCAATGACTCCTCCAGTCAGGCACCTAACAAGCACTTACTGAGCCTGCCGCCCACACGGCAGAAGACTTAAAACAGAGTACCAAATCCTAGGACTTTCTGGCTCCCAACTGATCTCAATACATAATGCATTTGGTGAGCAATAAAGCAAAAGAGACCCCGAATATTCTCTGCGTGATAGATGAGACCTCTCTTCTTGCCGATGCGTCACAAGGAGAGACCAGAGGGAAGATGGCCAGTGACGCAGCAAGGAGGAGGAGGAGGCTGTCTGGGGAGGCGTGGCAATGGCCTCGGAGAGGAAGAATCTGGTAACCAAGTGAACAAGCCACCGAAAGGGAAGGGGGAGGGCAGGGGTTGGAGTTGGAAGGTACGGCAAAAGTTAAGAGGGTTCTGGAACAAAGGGGCGCAGCTCATGAAGGACCGTGCATGTTAGGGCACAGCACCTAACTGCAAGTCAGTGAGGTCCCGTTGCTCGTGTTGCTGCGACTAAGAGTAGGGGGCTGCCTCACGCAGGACCCCGTCTCCAGGTCCCTGCGCGCACCCCTAGCTGCAGCCAACACGGGCAACGCTGCGCACAGGCTCTCCTCACGTGGTTCCCAGTGGCCACATTTTTCTTCCAGCCTGCGTCTACTAAAGCAGCCGAGAAACTGCCAAGGAATCAATTTTGAATTCTCCAACTGTTGGAATTTTTTGAGTTTCGAAACTCCGTGTCCCAACCTTCCGAACTTGAAAGAGCTTCCCGTCCCCACACAATTCACAGAATCGAGGGAGCAGCAGGCGTTCGACTGTGCCCTTGTTCAGCACCGAAGCCAGTTTGCAGATGATCTAGAAGCAAGAGAAAAAGCAGAGTCACTTGACACACCACAGCTCACATACTGCACACGGCTCCCAGTAAATTCCAGAAGCTGATATTCAAAACACGGCCAAAATACCCAGGAAGTAAACGTGGAGAACACTTTCTTTTGAGTTCTGCCTAGTAATATGATCGGTAGAAGGCCAAATACCCCTCAAGATTTCCTCAGATAAGAGTCTGTCTGAAGCTCAAGCATTGCCATTTGCCAGGTACCCAGCATGTGTCCGAAACATAAATGAACAACTTGTGTGTGTTAACTCACTTTCCTTTCCCCAAACCCTATGACCTGGGCATCATTTATCGTCATTTCTGCAGATAGAGAAACTAACACTCCGAGAGATTAATTAATGTGACCCAACCCCAGCAGTGGTGAGGTAGGAAGTACCTAACAGCTGGTCAGAGTAGAAAAACAGTTGTTGGCGATCCAGTAATGACACCACTGGGTATTTACCCCCCAAATACAAAAAACACTCATTCAAACACTATAAACACTATGTTTATGGCAGCGTTATTCACAACTGCCAAATTACGGAAGGCAGCACACACACAATGGACTATTACTCAGCCATAAAAAAGAATGAAATCTCGCCATTGGCAACAGCATGGATAGAGCTAGAGAGTATAATGGTAAATGAAATAAACCAATCGGAGAAAGAAAATTACCATATGATTTCACTCATATGTGCAATTTAAGAAATAAAACAAATGAACAAAGGCAAAAAAAAAAAAAAGAGAGAGACAGAAAGAGGGAGGGAGGCAAACCAGACTCTTAACTGCAGAGGGCGCCGGTGGTCACCAGAGGCGAGGTGGGTGGGGGGATAGGTGAAATCGGTGATGAGGACGAAGAGGACATTTACGACGATGAGCACGGAGTGATGTATGGAAGTGCTGAATCACTATATTGTACACCCGAAACTCACATTACACTGTATGTTACCTGTACCGCAATTAAAGTAAAACGAAAATGACTGGCTGCCACTGGGAAATGGTCAAGGGCTGGTAGAAGCTACAGGAGAGCAGATCCTTGAGAGAAGGAGCCATGCTCCATAAAAGTGCACCTTGCTTTTCTGCCCAGGCCTGACCCACCCCGTTCTGCATTGCTACACAGTGTAACTGGACCTCAAGCAAAAAGTACAGCATTCCTGGCTTGAAAAGTCAGAGAGCAGAGAGGGAGGTTGCCAGAGCCGCTGAAAAATGAGGGCAGAAATCCTAGGAAGGAAGGAAGGAAGGAAGGAAGGAAGGAAGGAAGGAAGGAAGGAGAAAGGTCAAAAAGGGCAAGCCCCGCTCCCCCAGGTCTGTGATTAAATACTCCTCTAATTCTTGGCTGAACTCAAAACCGTGCATACCCAGAGGAGATGGGGAGGTTCACAGGGAAAAGCAATTGCCCAAAGGCAGAAGGAACTGAATAGTCTCAGCTGCTGACTATCGCAGAGGGAAGAGAATCTGAACTGTTTGCTAGAACAAAGGCAACACTCTTCAGAAGAAAATAACAGAACCCAGAGTGTCTACAATGTTTCATCGGTTGCTAACAACAGACAATAAAAAGCTCACAGTACACTTACCACGAGGATGTATAGAATTGCTCAATCACTAGAATGTACACCTGAAGCTAACATAACACTATAGGTTAACTACATTGGAATTAAAATTAAAAACTTAATGTTGCAAAAAAATAAAAACAAAAACACAGATCTAGAAAAAAATTCATACACATGAGAGGAAATAGGAAAATGTGGCCCACAGTCAAGAAAAATAGTCAGCGGAAACAAACCCCCAGAAGAGCCAGATGTTAGCATTACCAGACATTAAAAAGCCTTTGAAGCAGCTCAAAGGCTAAAAGGAAATAGAGTCCTAATGAATGAACAGAGAGGAAATCTCATCAAAGAAATGGAAACTATAGAAAAGAACCAAGCCTTCTGGTAATAACACAGTCAGCTTGATCTGACTTACCGTCCTGCACACAGCAACTACAGAATCTTGAAGAAAAAAAATTAAAAACAACCATTTAAGAGCACTGGAGAGCAACCAAAGGCGGAAACTAGAGGGGAGGTTATCGTTAAAAGACGAGCTTCAATAGGAAAGATTTGCAGGGCAGCCCCAAAGTGCGTGCTTGATTCAATTTGCTGAAATCTGTGATGGACTGCTAAATTATACGTGCATGGGGGAGATCCCGGGAGACCCAGCAAAGGAGTAGTGACCAGAGATTTCAGCAGCTACACACCACAAAGGAGAGAGCAGGGAGGTGGAGATCAGACAAAACAAATGCCCGCTACATGAAAGATCACTTTTAGAGCACCTTATAAAACAAAATAGCCATCTTATGACCAAAAAAGAAAAAAAAAAATCACGTTAGAGAAATAAAACAGAATCCAGACTCTCAACAGTGTATCATTTATAATGTCTGGTGTTCAATTAAAAATAACTACCTATGGGGGCACCTGGGTGGCTCAGTCGGTTCAGCGTCCCACGTCATGATCTCATGGTTGGTGAGTTCGAGCCCTGAGTTGGGCTCTGTGCTGACAGCTCAGAGACTGAAGCCTGTTTCAGATTCTGTATGCCTCTCTCTCTGCCCTTCCCCCACTCATTCTCATTCTCTCTGTCTCTCTCTCTTAAAAATAAATAAACATTAAAAATTTAAAAAAGAAAAAACTACCTATGTGTTGACAGGAAAAGGTGATCCATAATAAAGAAAAAAAAGTGGTCAACAGAAATCGACACCAAGGTGAGATCCCATGTCACATCTATCAGACAAGGACTTTTAAAAAGCTCTTATAAATATATTCAAGGATTAAGAGGAAAACGTAAGCATTATGAAGGACACATTGGGGTGCCTTGGTGGCTCCGTCGGTTAAGTATCAGACTTCAGCTCAGGTCATGATCTTGCAGTTCATGGGTTCAAGCCCCGTGTCGGGCTCTGTGCCGACAGCTCAGAACCTGGAGCCTGCTTCAGATTCTGTGTCCCCTCTCTCGCTGCCCCTCCCCACTCATGTTCCCTCTCTCTCTCTCTCTCTCTCTCTCAAGAATAAACAAACATTAAAAAGTTTTTTAAAAAAAGGACACATAAAGAATCTCTGTATCACAGAGATTATAGAAACTATAAAAAAGGTCAGAGCAGAAATACTAGAGCTGAAAAATACAGCAACTGAAATTAAAAACCTAATGGGTAGGCCAAACAGCAGATTAGAGATGACAAAAAGAGTCACTGAACTTAAAGACAGATCAATAAAAATGATCAAATCTGAACATCAGAGAGAAAATGACTAAAAAACCAAACAGAACCTCAAAGACACATGGGGCAGTGTGAAGCCCCCCGACTCTGTGTGATCTAAGTCCCAGAACGAAAGGAGAAAACAAGAACGGTACACAGAAGAAAAGCACTCGAAGGAACACCAGCCAAAATTTCCCGAGTCAGGTGCAGTGCACCAACACACAAATCCAAACAGTTCAATAAACGCAAATCAGGATAAGCATTCACTCTGCAAAGATAAAGAGAAAAATTTTAAGAGCAGCCAGAGGAAGAAAGGATACTATAAATACAGGACCGTATGAATGACAGCTCGCTTCTCCAGAAGACTACAGGGTGAGATCTTTAAAGCAATGCCAGAAAAAACAAAAATAAACCTATAAAGCCACAAGTCTGTATCTAGTGAAACCATCGGTCAAAAATGAAGGCGGGGCGCCTCGGTGGCTCAGTTGGTGGAGCATCCGACTCTTGATTTTAGCTCAGGTCATGATCCCAGGGTTGAGGGGTCGAGAACCACATGGGACTCCATGCTGAGCATACAGCCTGCTTAAGATTCTCTCTCTCTCCCTCCACCCCTCTCCCCCACTCATGTGTGTCCTCTCCCTCTCTCTCTCTCTCTCTCTCTCTCTCTCTCAGAAAAAAGAAAAAATGAAGGCCAAATAAAGATATTTTTAAATAAAAAATGGAGAGATTTCATCCTCAGTCAAGCTAAAAAAAATACTGAAGTTCTTTAGGCTGAAGGTATGATACCAGATGGAACTTTAGATCCAGGAAAGAAAGGAAGACTACCCAAACTGGTAAAAATGTGAGGCTATTTTTTTCTTTTCTTAATTTCTTCAAAATATGATTGTTTAAATCAAAAATTGCAATACTGTATGATCAGGTTCATAAGGAAGGTATTTGTCCCAATGTGTGTGAAAACAACAGCACACAAAATAGGAGAAGGAGGGTGTGGAATGACTTCATTGCAAGGTGTTGTAGGTTTTGAAAATACTCACAGAGGAATTAAAATATAGCACTACAAAAATACTCAACTGGCCCAAAAGAAGGCAGGAAAGAATGAACAGAGGAACAAAAACAGACGAGACAAATGGAAAAAAATAACAAAATGGCAGAATTCAATCCCGAGATAATCAATAATTACATTAAACATAAACAGACTGAATGCTCCCATTAAAGAGCAGAAACGGTCAGACTAGGTATACAAGCAAGGCCACCTCCATGCTCACGAAAGCGGGAATACTTTAAATGTAAAGACACCTAATGAGGAGAGCAAAAGGACACACACGAATACGCTGCGACAAACCATAAGTGTAAGGGTCCCGGAGGAGTTCTACGAACATCGAAGTAGACCACAAGATGCAGATTGCTATCCGAAGCAACATCGTTCCTTAATAAAAGGGTCAAAATAGCACAAAGATATAAATGTAAAAGCTTTGCATGCTTAAAAGGGAAAAGATGGGCTTAACAGGAGTTTTTCCTCCTTAATAAGCTAGAAAAATATAAGCAAACTGAAGTAAGTAGAAGGAAGGAAATAATAGTAGAAACCAATGAAAAAGAAAACAAGCAACAAAGAAATCAACAAAGACAAAAGTAGGTTCTTTGAAAACATCAATAAAATTGATAAAGCCCTAGCAAGACTGATCATGAAAGAAAAAAAGTGGGGGGGGGGGGAGGTGCGCCTGGATGCCTCAGTGGGTTAAGTGTCTGCTTCAGGTCATGATCTCACACTTTGTGAGTTCGAGCCCCAAGTCAGGCTCCACACTGCCAGTGCAGAGCCTGCTTGGGATTCTCTCTCATCCTCTCTCTGTCCCTCCCCCACTCACTCCCTCTCTGTCTCTCTCTTTCAAAATAAATAAGTAAACTTGAAAGAAGGAAGGAAGGAAGGAAGGAAGGAAGGAAGGAAGGAAGGAAGGAGAAAGGAAGAAAGAAAGAAAGAAAGAAAGAAAGAAAGAAAGAAAGAAAGAAAGAAGACAAGACAAACTATCACTGTCATAATGAAAGGGGAAAATACTACAGATCTTACAGGCATTAAAGAAGGGATAAAGAAATAGTATAAACAACTTTAGCCCAATAAATTTAACAACTTAGATGAAATTAATGAATTCCCTAAAATACACAACTTACCCAATGACACAAATGAAATAACAAATCTGATTATAACCCCCTATCTGAATTGGATCTGCTATCAAAAGCCATCTCACAAAGAAAACCCTTGGACCAGAGGTTTTACTGGTAAATTCTAACAAATATTTAAATTCTAGCAAATATTTAAAGGGAAAAAAACACCAATTTCGAATAAGACCTTTCAGAAAACAGAAGAGCAAGGAACGTTTCCCAACTCGTTTCTTGAGGCCCAAATAACCCAGAGTCTAAAACCTGACAAAAAATATAACAGGAAAAGAAAATTGCCTACAATAGTCCTCTTGAATATAGATGTGAAAATCCTCAGCAAACCGTAAGCAAATAACAGAGAAGGGAGCACTCTTCATGGCAGATGGACTCGAACAGTCAATGCACGCTATACTAGTGGGTGGAAATTTGATGACAAGCACACTTACAAAGCCTCAAAGTAACTCCCCTTCTTACGTCCAGAGGGGAAAGAAGTCCCTAAAAGCTGGGCAGACACCGCCTCTATCTCCCCAGTCACCAGAGTCAACAAAGGCCAACTTCAGAACAAACTGGAGTCTTGGGCCTCCCGCCAGGACACATGAGAACATGTTACTTCATGTTTCTTGCCAAACAGAGCCTGAATCCAATCATGAGGAAACATCAGACAAACCCAGACTGGGAGACATCCTACCGAAGAACTGGCCTGTGTCTTCACATGGAACCGTTACAAAACTCAGAGGCTCGGGACCTGCTCCAGATAAAAGGAGACCGAAGAGATGGGACAATTCCATGCACCTAGTGATCCAGGACTGGATCCTGGACGAATGACAATATCTGAACTTGAACTGTGGAGGAGATAGCAGCATTGTACCAGTGCTAGATTTCCTGATTTTGATCAATGTGCTATGGTTGTTTAAGAGAGTATTTCCTTGTCTTTAGGAAATACACACTGAAATATTTAGGACTGAAGGGGCATAATGTCTCTCGCTCCCAGATGGCTCCGATAAATACATACACATACATACATGTGTATCTGTGTGTGTGTGTGTGTGTGCGCGCGTACGCGTACACGCACGGATAAGGAGGGAGACTCAAATAAATTCTCCTGGAGAAGCTGGATAGAGGGTATGCAAGAGTTCAAGAGTTCATTCCTGAGAATTTTCTACAAGTTGAAAATCAAAACAAAATGAGAAATTATCCACTCCCCCCCCAAATTTTTAAAGAACTCTCCCATTGCCCCCCAAAAAAGAAAAAAGTGGGGGGTCAGAAGGAAAAGAGAAAAGGAGGGAGGGAGGAAGGGCTTCCTGCCTCTGAACCTGCTTTCCTCACTGCACACACTGCCTGGGTCAGCAGCTCACCCGCTAGTCTACGTGGAATCTGCACACAGCAGACATGAGGGGGAAGAACACTGAGTGGCGGGAAGGCGGCGGGGGGGGGGGGGAGGGCGGGGGGGGGGCTGCGGGGAGGGGAAATTATCCCCACAACATGAAAAGGCTTGCGCGCCGAGCTCGGAGGACACAGCTCTCTGACCCGGCTCGAGGCAGACTTGTACAGAGTGGTGGCCACAATAAATGAGCACGCAGGGCTCCCGTATCCAGGGTAACGGGCAACTGAAGAGTGCCCAGTATCTCCAGCCACCCCTCTCCCTCCGCCACACCCACGTGACCTTATTACGACCCGTAGAAAACACTTCCAGAATCATTAAAAGCCGGCCAGCGCGCCGAGTGACAGGAAGCGATATTCTGGTGGCCCCGGGAACGAGTCGCATGGAATGACCATCTTCACAAAGTTACTCGGAGCCAGCTGTTCTTTAGAAGACACCATCACAGCCTTCTTTTTAAGGAAATGCGCAAATAAAAATGAGCTTAAGAATAGGAATGACGACAAAAAACGAGGAAGCCTGAATGTGAAAACGTGTTGAGAGAGAAAAATAGGCTTCTGACAATTAGTTATAATCTCAGAATGCTAATGGCCTTCCTGCAAGCAAGAGGAATTCTAATTGGTCTCCGGTGGCCTGTTTATGCTGTCTAGATCTAATTACAGAATGTGGCGCTGCCGGTCTCTACCGATTCATTCATTCAACAACTAACATTTATTTAGTACTGACTCTGGGCCTGGCACTGTGCTGGGTGCCGATGGGAGAAAGCCACCTGTGTTCAGAAGCTCACACTTCTGAAGGAGGAATCAACACCCAGCGCAATTGCTAAATGACAGAAGACAGATGACGAAGCAAGCCTTCTGACTGCGCGAAGGAGGGGGTCACGGGCGCCGTCTGCCAGATAGGGAGAGATTTCACGAACCGGAATGCGTGTGCCCGTGAGAAAGCAGGGTGGAAGCAACCAGCCTGTAATTTCCATCGCGTAACTCAATTTACAAATGCCCAGGCCACGTCTCGTTGGCTACCTCTGATTTCCCTAATCAAGTGCGCACCAGGGTCGCCGGCACCAGCATGAGCTGACTGTCGCCTCTAATGGGAGCGAAGGGAAAAAAGTGCAGATGCACATTTTGCCTCCAGAGGCACCCGGGTTCCTCTGGGCGAGACCCAGAGAACCGCACTGTTCTCGGAGCGCCCGCGCGTGTGTGTGTGTGTGTGTGTGTGTGTGTGTTTCCGTGTGGTGGGCCGCGGCCACGTTCACGCCGCGTGGCTGGAAAGAGAGTCCAAAGCACGAGGGTGTCGGAGCAGCACAACTGACTGCTCTCCTCACCTGTCACCTCACAAGCACATGTGGGTGCTCACGGTGTTCGGGGGTCACTCACGGACCAGCTGAGAGCCCTGCCCTCCTTGGGGAGCTCTGTAAACCACACGTGTGGGCTTCTCCTTGGGGAAGGAAATCTGCTCTCTGCCCATCCTGTCACTTCTGAGCTGAAGAGAACGGGGCCCTCTGTGCGCCTCGACACAGGGTGTCCGAGGGGTGGGTCCTCTCCAGGAACGACCCCCTCTTGGCCTTCGGGCTCCAAGAAAGGGACACAGAACAGCTTCTGAATCTGACCAAAGCATGCATGGGTTGGACAAGACAGCCTGAATCCTGCTTCCAACAGGGCTCCATGGGAAGGGAGGGGGAACTCCTCCAGAAATACCCTGAAACGTGGGTGCACCCTGGCCTGCAAAGGGTTCAAGACTAAACGTTCTTTGCAGCCACGTCTGGAAGCTTTCACATTCAAGTAATGATATCAGTCACTCACTTAGAATGAAAAACACAATTTATGTAAACTAATTTGTTCTGTAAGTGATTTGTGGAGATAGCTTTTTGAAGGCTTGTTGTATTTTCCAAATATTTTCGCCAGAAGAAAAAAGGGGGAGGAGGAAGAGGAGGAGGGGAAAAAGAATATTGCTGGCCAGAATGTAGCGGTTGAAAACAAAACCAAATAAAAATCATGCAAAAATGCCTCCAGCGTTATTTTTCACGGTATTATCAGGCTGGAGGGTAAGATACTTGGTTGTCGGTCGTAACCTTGGGGACTTGCCTAACCAACTTCCCAACAAAAAAGATCTAGCTGGCAAAGTTCACTGCTCAACTGCCAAATAGTCCAACTAAATGCTATTATCCGAGTTCGTTTTGCAAAATAAATTTAATTTCTTATACGGAAACTTGAAATTTATAAAAGAACCCTGGAGAATTTGAATTTTAATAATCAATTATTCTTCAGCCTGATTCATCTTACAAACATATGGAATATGCAAAAACGTAAATTAGTTTAAAAAGCCAGCCCTGTAACTCACAGTTGAGGAAAACTTCTACATAAATGAAGAAGAATTACCAAACGCTCTCATGCTACGATAGAATTTTCTAGCTCCGTGCAGCTTGTTTCCTCACTTCAAGAAAGAATCCCTTTCTCTCACCTCATTCTTCTTCAACCAAGAAAACAGCCATCTCCTGTATCTTATTGTATTCAGAAGAAATAAGGCCCAGGATTTTTTAAGTCCTTACGTGTGGTTTTTCTAAACTGCTAGGATAATTCTGGGGTATTTACTCTTGTAAGAGAAACACGGGGCGGGGGAGGGGGCGTGCCGTGCAGCACCGTCTGCTTGGGTCAGTGGAGAGGGGAGCAGCCGCACAAAAGAAGATGGCCACGGGTACCCTTCCCTCGGGCCACAGAGGAGAAGGCACGAGTCTTCGAGAGTCTTCGTCTAAGCCCGGGAGTCTTTGTGTAAGGCGAAACGTGAAAGCTGGTACTGGCTCATTAGCAGCTACTTCGTGAGTGAAGGTTCCAGAAGCAAGGAGAAAGTCCACGACTATACAGTCACTTCACAATGGGTACAGAATCATACAAACCCAGGGATGCCGCAAAATTAACTATTATTTTTAAGTTTATTTATTTATTTTTGAGAGAGAAAGAGGAAGCGAGCATGAGTGGGGAAGGAACAGAGAGAGAGTGGGCAACAGAGAGTCCCAAGCAGGCTCCGCACTGTCAGCACAGAGCCTGACACGGGGCTCGAACTCACGAGCCGTGAGATATGACCCAAGCTGGAATCAAGAGTCTGACCCTTAACCCACTGAGCCACCCAGGCACCCCTAGAATTCAAAGGAGAAAATGGAGTATTTGTCCCAGTCCTCTCACTATACACCTTTCACTGGTGTGAGCACTGATACTTGAATAGGGCATTTCTCAAACTGCCGCACTCTTCAGAGTGGACTCTCATACCCACTGACACACCTACGTCCGGCCTGTCCTCACCTATAAACAGACACACAGGCCGACTGGATTTTTCCTAATTGCCCAAGGGCTACCCAAAACCATCTCCCATACTACACTGGGCCCCTCGCTTTGGGAAACAAGGCCCATGATCCCAGTGGGTTCAAGGACTGACCTATAAATCTCTGCATCTCGCCCGGCAGAAGTCTGCATCTTGCCTCAACTCTGCCTAAACTTTGATTTCGACAGCTCTGCTGTCTTGAAACAACTGTCGATCCAAGGATGATTGTTTTCGAGACACGCACGCGTCCGAACTGTGGACCTTCTCCGGCCGAGGCCAAATCGCCCGGCGCCATGTTCGGGCAAGTGCTGGCCAACAGCGAACACCTGTCATACTGCCAGTCAGGCACACTCCGAGCTTGGGACCGTCCACCGGGGTGTGGGGCTGTCGTTCCCTAGACAGACTCACGTTCACGGCTTCTGCTTTATATTCGTCGTCGCTGTCTGGGGCAGAGAGTGCCAGCAGGATCGGACACACTTTGTTTTCAATATCGTGCTGGGAAATTAGATCTTGTTCCAGAAGAATCAAGAGCACTTCCTGACTTGATTTTCTGACCTAGAAGAGGACAAAAGGCCAAAGGTGAAACACAGAACGAGCGGAGGCGCTCTCGGGACCCAAACTCCCGATGCAGGTGCCAAGCTGGCCCTGTCCCCTGCCGCGTGCATGGGCCGCACGAGGCCTCCCGCCCTCCACCCGTACTTCTTCCCGGAGGCCCTAGAATACGCCGCTCCCCCTGCCGGGCTGGTTCCCTCCGTTCCTCTCCTCTCAGGCCAAACATCCCTTTCCCCAGAACCCCCCTCAAGGCATGTCCC
Organism: Prionailurus bengalensis; assembly: GCF_016509475.1. Lineage (NCBI taxonomy): Eukaryota > Metazoa > Chordata > Mammalia > Carnivora > Felidae > Prionailurus > Prionailurus bengalensis. The sequence goes on along the minus strand of NC_057354.1, from coordinate 5,078,380 downwards.
CCATCGGTCTGTGACATGCCCCCCCTTTTCCCTCACGACCTGTACCCCAGCTTTCTACGCAGACACTCGCCTACGCACACATAGGGGGCCGGGGGGCAGGGGCCCAGAGAAGACCCTGCAAGACAGGACCCAGAGGACGCCTCAATCCAGACCAGAGAGGAGCCAGGCCGACGAGCTCTTTGTTCTTCAGAGTGGGGGGGGGGGGGGGGGGGCGAGCGAACACTGCAGCTCGGGGGGGATCCCGGGAAGCTGCCCAGAGAACACGCTTAGGGAAATGAAAGCGCAGGAAATTCCAATTTACAGCCCAGGTAACGGCAGACGCGGCCCAGCACAGTGAGGCTGAGGCTGAGGCAGGGAAAGAGGAGCGGGGCCGAGGGTGTGAAGACAGAGTGGCAGCCTGGCAGACGACGGTCACAAAAGACGCCACGCAGGCACTCTGACGTGGAAGCCTCCCAGCAAGTGACAAGATGAAAACAGTCTTCTAGAAAGATCATTCCGGCAGCGGCGTCCCAAGTAAATTGGAGGCGATGAAAGACCGAGGGCAGAAAGGTCGGCAAGGCAGCTACTGCCACAGTCCCCGTGGGAGGGGCGGGGAGAGAAAAGATGATGCCCCGGCAATGTCGCCAGGCTGAGGTGACAGGAGCTGGTGTCTAACTCTGAGATGTCAAACGCTTATTGAGCTCCTGGCGCATGCCTGGAGCAGAGACCAGGAGAGCGGCGCAGACCAGGAGGGCCGGCCCCAGTCCCAGGTGGCAGCTGAGGCGCAGCAGGCCGGAAGGGCAGGGCCTGGGCGGACGCGGAGGAGAACGTCAAAGGCGGTTAGAAGCCAAGGTTAGGCGCCGGGGGCGGTGGGCGAAGCTAGGTGTGCATCCAATCTCTGGAGCCTTCGAACGCGACCTCCTTTGGAAAAGAGGGTCTCCGCAGATGGGATTGGGGGTCACGGTAAGGACCGGAAGGCCATCCAAGATTGCCAGGATGACCCTAAGTGAAATCACAAGTCTCCTCACAAGAGAGAGGCGAGGGGGGAGGACGGACTGAGGAGGGGACAGCACATGCAGACACAGGCAGAGGCTGGGGATGCGGCCAGCAGCCAAGGGGGTCGGCACCTCCGGAAGCCGGAAGAGGCAACGAACAGATTCTCCCCTGGAGCCTGGAGAGCGAGCGTGACCCTGACGACACCTGGGTCTGGGACTTCCAGCCTCCGCATCCGTGACAGAATAAACGTGCGCCGTTTTAAGCCCCCTGGCTCGTGGTGCTGTTTCGGCCGCTCCTGGGCACTGCTAGAGCAAGCAAGGGATGGGGACAGGACAGCACGGCACATGAGCCAAGACTCGAGACAGGGACACGGGCGGCCCCGGGGAGGGAGGCTGAAGGGCCGGCTGGGGTCGGGCAGGGCTGGGGCCTCTGGCGATGACTCCCGGACACTGGGAGCCCCACGCGTGGGAAAGCAGAGGAGTGACAAGACCAGACACGGCTTCGGGGAGGGTGACCCGTGAGAAGCCTCAAGCGGCCCTGAAAGCTGCCAGGGCGGGCGAGGGGTCCCGGGGCACAGCTGCTCTGGCTTTGACCGAGGCGTGGTTTCGGGGGGTGGGGCACAGAGAGGAGAGGGGAGGTTTGAGAGACGCTGCCGAAGAGAGCTCAGCTGGTCACTGCGGACAATCCTGGAAATCAACTATGCCTCGGGCTACCGCCGATCACCACGTGGAAGACACGGAAAGAGGGGCGAGACCGAAGGTAAAAAGAACAGGAGTGGGTGCTGGAGTCTGAGGGCCCGACGCGACGCAACAGGTGCCCCGGGAGAACCATCAGGGGGCTGTGGGGACGCGCCAGCTCTGGAGGCCTGGCTGAGAGGCAGCCACGTGCCCGCAGAGGCGAGGGGATCACCCAGGGAATCCGGCACGGTGAGAAAACGATACCGTGGAGGGCAGGCCAGGGCCAGGGCCAGGGCCTGGGGAGGACCAGACCGGCAGGCAGGCAAGGGGTTGGGGGGACACTTGGGTCGCCCATAGGAGACACGGCAGTGGTTTCAAGGCTGCGCCTCATCTGCATCCCACAGTCAGTAGCTGGGCCCCCTCGGGCAAGCCTCGGCTTCTCGTCCACAGAAGGGCACGATGGCCTCACCCACCTCCCAGGGCAGCCATGGGGGGCACGACCAAGGGCTCAGAACGGTGTGAGGGGGCCAGTGGCCCCCAAATGAATGCCGCTTCACTGTCACCGAAATCATATGGCTAGTCACCAAGACAGAGATAGAGGCAGTAAGGTGACCCTGGTGCACATCTGCTTGACGACGAGCTCCGGAAGGAACGGAGAACGTGGCCCGGTCGGCCCTGTGCCCCATCGTGGGGGAGAGCAACGTTAAGTGGCCAGGGGACATCCAAGAAAGGTTCTTCAAAAACCCGAAAGTAGTTAATGGTGACCAAGGGCGCAAAAAGATCAAGTAAAGGCAAAAAAGAAGTCACTCAAAAGATAAATCAATTGTGGAAAAAGTATGAATGCCAATAGTTTCAAATAGTTAAGATGAATGACCAAGAGCTCTCTGGATCAGTGTGGCTAGATCTTAAAACGGAGGAATAAAAGCAAGGGGCAGAAGGCAAAGTACAGTCTGATGCCATTGATTTAAGGTTCTAAAGCACCTGAAACAAGGCACTCTCTTACTCGAGGCCGCTTACATGACCGGTGGGAGTCTAAAACTCTGGATGGGAGGGACACCCCAGGCTCAGGGTGGTAGTTTCCTACAAAAGGGGAGAGAGGGAGAGGAATGGCATGAGAAGGGGCACAGCACAGTTTTAACCGTATCTGTAACCTATAAAGAAAGCAATTAAATAGGTCTAAGGCAAAACTACAAAAGGCTAACATTTGTTGAGTGAGTGTGTAGGTATACGGGTATTTATTACACAGTCCTCCCGTGTCATTAAAATATTCCACGGTATTTTAAAGATCAAAACTATTTTTGAAGAAACAGAAACACTGGGTTTCACAGTAAGACAGCTGAGTCCCCAGCAGGACACATCTCCACGGGCTCTCGGGGCATCGGCTGCAGTGGGTTGGGTTGCCGCCTGGCTGGGAGCCCTTGCAGGGAAGAGGCTCCGGACGGACGCTCCTCTTTCAAGAAGCTTCTCTTTCAAGAAGCTCGGCAGTGGTCCGCTCAGGGTCAAGGCCAGGGAACAGGAGGCTGAGGGGGAGGTAGGCATGATGATACTCAAAAGAGAAAAGCCAGTGCGGGAGGCTGGAAAAGTAAGGCAGCTAGGAGACAAGAAGCGGGAACAAAGAGGGAATGAAGCCATCAAATGTGAAGAGGGGTTGGGACACCCATTCCCCCGGAGACAGAAGGCGAGTAGCTCAGGACAGCTGAAGAAATGTGGCTACACTAGCGAATGGAGTCGGCTGATTCAGTTCTACAGCCCTCCACTCCAACTCTACCGGGTCCCAGGCCCTGGGCTCGGTCTCAGAGATGTATCAAATTAAGACGCGGTTCCGACAGTCAGTGCTCAGAGTCTAAAATGGCAGAGAAAATACTAGTTACAGGATCCAGAAGAGCCCGGGCAATCCCCAAACATCTACCAGATGAGCCTCAGGAAACCAAGCCCGGCATCCCGGGGTCCTTCTCCAGCTCAGCCGCGCCCCAGCACACACAACCACGTTTCTCTGCACCTCAGCTCCCTCACCTCTAAAACAAAGAGGAACTAATGAGCCCCTCCTTTGCAGGGTGGTTAGGAAGGGTAAACAAGATAATCCTCGCTAATCCTGGAGCATGGTGCATCACATGGTGAGAGATCAAGAAACGGAAGCTGTTCACAGTACCGGCGACCACGGTAAGGATACTGACACCCGGCATGATTCTGTGATTTCACACCTCCCACGAGTCACTGCAAGTGCCAAGGCCAGAAAGAGTACCGATGAGGATGACACGACGATGACTGACGGAGGAAGGCCTGGGTTGAGCTGCAGACGCTCCCGGGACGGGGACAGGACACACCCACCCTTCTCATATGCAAAAGAATCTGGATCCCGGCCTAATTCAGATCTTACTACCCCCTGGGGGACCGTGAGGCACTCCCACAGGGTGGGAGGGGGGATTTCTGAAAGGGCTGGCCTCAGTCACAGTGAGGCAGAGCTAGACAGGAGGAGGAGAAGAGGGGCCTCCGGAAGGAGCAAGGCTGCCAGCCTGGGCAGAGTGAGGGGGAGGCACCAATTGGAGGTGCCATGGCGGGTGGGGGGCTGGCGGCCCATGGAGTCGGCTGTGCCCGAAGGAAAACCCTTCGGGGAGATCGGACTCTGCTGCCTTTCTGTGTTTGAAGGTGATAAGAACGGAGAAGAGGGGGCGCACTCAAGAGTTCTATGTTTATCGTGGACAGAAAGGACACACGGCCAAGGTCCAGCTGGGCGAGGGAGGCAAGAGAAGGGAGGGTTTCGATGGCCCCAGGCTGCGGCTCCGGGGGACTGGAAGAAGCAGACGCGGCTTCCACTCATCGAGGGAGGGGATGAAGACTGAAGGTCTCTATTTCCTCTGTGGAGGCAAAGGCCAGGTCACCCGTTTGGTGCCAGGCAGGGCAAGGTGAAGAGGCGTGATGACAGTGGCAGCGGCCTGAAAGAGCTGCCTTGGGCGACGTGGGAGCAGCTGAGCAGGGACAAGTGGAAGGGTAGGCGGACAGTGCTGCAGTCGGCTGCGATCGAATCCATAAATGTGCGATGGCACCAATCGGTGCACCCCCGCCCTGCAGATCAGCCTCCGTGATGCAGGAGGGCTGTGACGGGCAGGCAGGACCAGAGCGGCAGAGGCCCTGTCAAAAGGACACAACTGGGGGGGCGGGGGGGGGAGGGAGGGTACCAGTGGAGAGACCAGAAAGGGGGACACGAGGGAGGGGACAGCCGAGGAGGACCTCAGGGACCCGTGAAGGCTCAGCGCGGTGGCCGAGCAGGGAGGGCAGGCTGCGGTGAGGGGGTGGAAGGCCCTCTTGGGGACTTGAGCTCCGGAGACGCCAAGGCAAAAGGAGTGGCCGCCGTGCGAGGGCAGTGGGTGTGGCTGTCGCAGGGCACACACAGCCGAGAGCCTGGGGTCCAAACCACCGTTCTAGCCTCTCCCCTTCTGGAACCAAACAGATGGCAGTGATCTATGACAAAGGTCAAGGAAATGTCCAGTTCTCTGACCCAGTGCAATCTCATTTTCAAGAACATATCCAAAGGTAAAAGAACAGATGCTCACTGCATCTACCGTATCAAAAAAGCTGGAAGAAAGCTAAGCACTCAACCAAAGTAAAAACAGGAAGATTATGAAGATGTACAATGTCCACTACGTGCAGATTCGCGTTCTGGGGCAGGAAATCGGTCCTACTCAGGTCTTTATCCCCAGCACAAAGCACCACGCTTGGCTCATATCGGGCACTCAGAAACCGCCGGAATAAATGAATGGGTGGGGAAAACCGCATCACGTCAAGCTCAGACCTAAGTGGGGGAAGACGGAAGCACCTAGACAAGAACATGTGAAAGTAATCAAAACACTGACATCAGAGGAGTGGAAACAGAAGGACTGTCCTCCTTATTGGAACACTACCTTTAATCCTGTCATAGTTAACAGCTCAAGTATTTGCTTTTTAAAAATGCTCAGAGCAAGGGAGAAACAGCAAGCCAAAATGGCAGAACTATCTGAAAACAGCAATAATGAAAACTTGGCATATCATTAAAAATTATAAATACATTTAGCCTCTAGGGTGCCTGGGTGGCTCAGTTCATGAAGCATCCAACTCCTGATTTCTGCTCAGGTCACGGCCCGCGTCGGGCTCTGCACTGACAGCACGGAGCCTGCTAGGGATTCTGTCTCTCCCTCTCGGTTCTCCCTCCCCTGCTCCCATTCTCTCTCTCAAAATAAATAAATAAACTTAAAAAAAAAATACATTTAGCCTTTGTGCAAATCCCAGAGTAACTGACAAATAGAAAGGCTGAGAGGCTACCTGTGGCAACAATTCTGAAGTGACAGAGTAGAAAGAACCCAAATGTCTATCGATAAACTACGCTCCATCCTCGCAGTGGAGGAGCTTGCTGCTGGAAAAAGGGATGAGGGAGCTCTGCCTAGACTGCAAAGGAGTGATCTGCAGAATACCCTGGATGGTGGGGAAAGCAAGGGACAGCATCAGGCATGGGCCGCCCCTTTGCATCTGAGAAAGGAACAAGGAACACAAGGACATACGCGTATCTGCTCAGAGTTACCCACTTGTGTGCACTAAAAAAAAAAAAAATTTTTTTAATGTTTATTTATTTTTGAGAGACAGAGAGAGAGGGAGGCAGACTGCAAGCAGGGGAGAAGCAGAGAGAGGGAGACACAGAATCCGAAGCAGGCCCCAGGCTCTGAGCTGAGCTGTCGGCAGAGACCCCCGACGCGGGGCTCGAACTCACGGACTGCGAGATCATGACCTCAGGTGAAGCTGGACGCTTAACTGACTGAGCCACCCAGGGGCCCCCCTGTGTGTATTTTTTAAAGGTAAGAATAAATTAAAACCTAAGGGGCGCCTGGGTGGCTCAGTCTGTTGAGCATCCAACTCTTGATTTTGGCTGAGGTCACGATCTCCTGGTTCGTGAGTTCAAGCTCTGCCTTGGGCTCTGCGCCGATAGCACGGGGCCTGCTTGGGATTCTCTTTCTCTGCCCCTCCCCTGCTCATGATCCATCTCTGTCTCTTTTGCTCTCTCTCAGAATAAATAAATAACCTTTTTTTTTTTTTAAGAAAAAAAGAATAAGTCAAAACGTAGAAAAAATGCCCATCTACAGAAGGAGTAGGGAACAGATGGGGGAGGTAGGGACAGAAGTCAGATTTTTCTGAATGTGCTTTGTTTTACAGTTTTGACTTGGAATCATGTACAAACATCTTAAATAATTGTTAGAAGTCTAAATTAAATCCAAATGTAAAAGCTAAAGCAATTCCTAAAACTAAGAGATAAATGAAGATAAATGAGCCTAATGGCAGATCAAGTTGAGAGTTGTTCAGGCACAAAAAGGGTTAATACAAGTAACTTTGAAACACAGTCTCATTAATACTAATGTTAATACGACTGTGCGACTGTGCCTCTCTAGTGGGAGACAGTCCGAAAACAAAAAGAACGGCAAAGAAACCTTAAACTATATTCAGTTATCCCACCAAACTGTTAGTAATCATACTGGCATTTTTATTTTGGATACACACACACACACACACACACACACACACACACACACACTAATGCCATTAAAAAGCAAGATGTGTACTGTGTAAAAAGACAAAAACAAACAACAAAAAAGCACAAGAGTTACAAATATAAAATCAAATAAGTAAAAGCCCTATAATCCTCAATTTAACGTGGAAATATCAATACAAACTCATGGTGGGGAATTTTGTAAAGAACAGATAAGGCTGACAAAACCCAAATGCAGTGGCCACACTGCTTTTGTGCTTCCTGATCTGATACAGCAGCAGGGCCTAAAAAGGATTCTTATCCAACAACCCAAAACTCTGAGTCTGACCAAGGCTGTAGACTTAACTAGCAGTTCGTAGGAAGTACTGGGAACAGAGGAACATTTCAAACCACACTATGGGGATGTAATCAGCCAGATCCCAAATGTGGGGAATCCTATAGTCTAATGACTTAGTTTCCTTGGAGCAGAGGAATAAAAGGGAGGATGAATTATGACAAATTAAAAGAAATTGTAAAAGGTACATCAATCAAATGTAATATATGGACCTCATGTGGATTTGATTTAAAGAGACTGCCCGCATGAAACCAGATTTCTGAGAAAAGTGAAAAATCTGAACAATGACTAGAGATTAGTGAAATATCAAAGATCTATTCATAAATTCTATCCATGTGATAATGGGATTGCTATTATGTGTTTTGAAAAGTATCTGTATTTCTCAGAGAGTAATACCAAAGCATCTACAGTAAAAATGATACGGTATCTGGGAAATGCTTTTATCTGGGTTGGATTATCTTAAGATAAATGAGAAAACACTGGTCAAATGTTAATGACAGTCGAAGCTGGGTAGAGAGTACACGGACATTCATTTTAATATTCTCTCTACTGCTGTGTGCTGGAAAATTTCCATAATAAAAAGTTAAAAAAAAAAAAAGAAGTATCTCATGATAATAAGAATGAGCCCTATCTGCCTGAACAATTGGAGGAACGGAGCACAAATAGATCTTTTGTTCTTGAGTCACTTAACTCCACAAAGCTGTTTTCTGAATTAGGGATATCAGCTACAAATATGACTAAGGAGAATTCGCTGCACAGATCTTAAGGTTACAATTTTTCACACCTGGTTGTTCGGATCCGTGAGGTACCTCACTACGATCGGTGTAAGATAGTCCGCGAGCACCCCTGGAAAATTCGATCTGTTTTCTTGTAAAAAGACGGCAATGGGAGGAATCTGTTCCATCAGGTCGGTCCGCACCGTGGGCTCTGCAGCAATAAAAAATCAGAGAAGAATCGTATAAGAATAAGCCAAGCATCTTACAGAGTGTATGGCGATAGTTTCTAGCTTTTCTTACTAAAATACTTCATCAAGGAAATTAGACAAACGCAGTTTAAAAATCATTTCCCGTTTAGAGTATTTATGCTACAGACAGGCTTAAAAAGCTAATAAGCTATCCAGCAATATAAAAACATAAAAGGAAGGGAGAATGACAACTCTATTATAACAAGCCATATATAAATCGAGGAGGGAGCAGGCAGTCTGCAACGCTGGGCCAGCGTCCAAAAGCCATTACAACTAATGGCACATATGCCAGACCTATGGGTTGTGCTTATTTAAATTCCAGCCGGAATGTATACATTATAAATAATTCTTTCATAAATGCACTCCCCCACAATCCACGCATCCCAATTATTTCTAAGGCAGAGCATTAAACAAAAGAGCGGCTCTAGCTCCAATATACCACATTAAATTTAACACAAATATATAATTGCTTCAGCACTGTAAATGGTGACTCATTTACAAAGAGAACCCATTTAAGGATTCAAAACATCCACTTGGGCCTTTTTAAAAGCATTGTGTCATATTCATCTGAATATTTTAAACTAATACAGGAGCTATATGGAATGTTTATTTTTCTATTTTCAGTGAAAATGATCAAAATCTAAAGCAGTGTAAGATTTCAGAAACTTTCTGAAGCTGTTCACTGATTGTTACAAATGGGGGGTCGGGGGGCGCAGGGCAGCTCTCAGTACTGGTAACCCCACCACTCACTCCTGCGTGCACGGGGGAGGAGGGGCGAGGAGGGACGTCTCAGTGTCTACCACCCAGCAGCATGCTTTCCTCCCCGGAGAGCAATCATGGAGAAGTAGAGAGAGAGAGAGAGAGAGAGAGAGAGAGAGAGAGAGAGAGAAATCAAGATCAGCCTACAAAGATTACAGGTGACGGAAACTAATGACTGGGATTGTTCTAATCCAAAAGACTTCTTTTGATGTGGTCTTTCTTAGCAACCAACAGTCGGGCAAAATGCATGGAATACAAAAGGCCTTAACTGCCAGGGCAAATGGCATTCATGGCCATTAGTCATTCTAATTTTCTAAAAATAAGGATAATTTGATGCCAAATAAGACACCCATTGTTGATGACAATATCCATTCATGCTTAGACATTGCTTAAAATTTTCGATCAATACCCAGGTTTTCTTTTTAATTCACTACCGGTGGTTATACGCAATTTCTTGGAAATACACAAGTAAAAAATAAACGTACACAATCCTTATACACACCTGCGTCTTCTGACAATCTGACCACAATCTCCATGACCGTTAAGAAGTCCTCCTCATTGTTACTGAAGTCCCGGAGGATGTCATTCAGCCCTCTGGCAATAATCTGACTGTGGAGATGAGAAATGATCTATACAGTTACTTGGGCAACACTGAGTGGCGGTATGCTAATTACAGGCATTGTGTGAAGGGCAGGTAGTAAAACCAAGGAACAAAGCAAAGTCAGTGACCTCTGTCCAGAGGGAGGAGAGACGGTCAAGGAACGTCCAAAGATAGTCATTCCCATGTGGGTCACTGTCCTATAGGAACCAGACCTGTGTCCTCCGGTCTGGTGGTCACTGGAGGTTGAAACTGTCCACTTAGAACTGGAGAAAAACGACTTTCTCCTTTTTGGATTGATTCTTCAGGCCTAGATAGACTCGGCAGAGAGGCTCCATGACAGTAGGCGGGAATTCAGTGACCAATACATGCAGAAGGAAAAGGTCCCAAGAGGCATCCAACGGCCACCTCAATCTCAAATGGCCTCTACCCACTAGGTGTCAGTAGAATCCCCCTGGCTGCCCCGCACCCCATGATGTGACAACTAAACTATGTCTCCGGACATTGCGACAGGTCTATGGGGGCAAAAATCAGCCCTGGTTGAGAATCATCTCATTAGAAGATTAAAGGTATAAGGAACCCTCTGTACTAGCTTTGCAACTCTTCTGTAAATCTAAAACTGCTGAGGGGCACCTGGGGGCCACAGTCAGTTAAGCATCCGACTCTTGATCTCAGCTCAGGTCTTGATCTCAGGGTCGTGAGTTCAAGCCCCACAATGGGCGTGGAGCCTACGTAAAATAAAATTTAAAAATTAAAAAAAATAACTAAAATTAATACTTTTATTAAAAGCCAACACCTTTGCTGGCACAGATATGAGGCAACAGGAACCCACAGATACTGTTGGTAGGAATGCAAAATAGTACAGTAATTTAGAAAACGGTAGGTTCTTAAAAAGCTAAATATGCATTTATCATTCAATCCAGCAATTCATTCTTAGGTATTTGGCCAGATGAAATGAAAACTTACGTCCACATACAGACTTGTACACAAATGTTCACACTGGCGCGATTCACAATAGCCACAAAGTGGACGAATTTCCATGTTCCTCGCCGAGGGAATATACACACAAGGCACTAACTGTCCATACAATGGACTAGGATGCAGCACTAAAAAGGAACAGCCTAGTGGTAATAACGGGGATAACTTCCCAACGTATTTTACTAAGGAAAAGAAGCCAGAGAGAAAAGACAAGACGACACACGATTCCGTTTATCAGGAATTCTAGAAAAGGCAAAATCTTTGCCTCCAGACACAAATCGCTGGTTGCCTGGTCCGCAGTGGGGAGGAAGCGAGGGACAGGGCAAAAGCAAGAACAAGGACACAAGGCGGTGATGGCAATGTTCAAATGTGCCGCTGGTTGAGGGTTGTGTGACTGTTGGCACGTATCCACCTGGGTGCTTTAGGCGGGTGAATTTTATCGCATGACATATATGCCTCAGTAGAGCGGCGCTTTGTTTTGTTTTGTTTCTCAATGTGTATTTATTGTTGAGACACAGGGAGAGACAAGCATGAGCACGAGTGGGGTAGGGGCAGAGAGAGAGAGAGAGAGAGAGAAACTGAAGCAGGCTGCAGGCTCTGAGCTGTCAGCACAGAGCCTGACGTGGGGCTTGAATCCACAAACCATGAGATCACGATATGAGTCGAAGTCGGACGCTTAACCAACTGAGCCACCCAGGCGCCCCAGTAAAGCAGTCTTAAACAAAGACATTAATACAGGGGAAAGTCAGTGTGATCAGCTGTGGCCTGGAGGCCTCTGCCCAACATGAGGGACAGGCACTCTGGAAAGGCTTCTTGGAGCCAATGGAAAGGAGCCCCCGCCTGCCTCTGCCTGTTCCTCTGAGCCCCTCACAACTCAGGAACAGCACGCATCATTTCTGGCCGTACATCAGAATTAGCTGAAGTTGCAAACCCACCTTGATTTGCAGGAAAAGACTGGAAATGTGGAATTCAAAGAGGTAGTCGTTTGGCCCAGCACACGACAGGAAAAAAATCCATCAACTCAAGCCTGTCCTCGGAGAGACTTATACCACCCCTGGGATGAAAGGTCGAGATCTGGCAGCCAGGAGGTTTGGGAAAGTCGAAAACAGACACTATAAAGTCCCTGATTACATTTCACTGGACCACATTCAGGTTGGCCTCCCCTGGGAAATCAAGCAACTAAGATCCCCAATCTGCTTCCAGGGCCATAGAATGGATAGACAGACCTGAATCCAGCTTCGAGTGGTCGCAAGGGACCTGCCCTCTTAAGGGAGGTGAGGAGAGGGGCAAGAGAGGGCCCCTGAAGCAGGGAGCGACAGTGTATCCGCCGCAGTGAATACAGCACGGGAAAGCTAGACTCCCACACGCCAGTGCTCTGGCACCAACACTTTGGAAAACTTGGCTGCTTTGGGCTGGAATGACCTGGAGAGGTCATAGTGGATGAGCACAGTCCGGAAGCATCAGGCTCAGTCCTTCTCAGTGCCAGCTATGCTAATGAGGAGAAAGGAGAGAGAACAACTGTGCGTGATTCAGAAAGCATTAGAAAGTTCGATGAGCTCAGCCACCGGAAGCTCAGGGCATGGTCCCTGGCCCGTGGTAAGCCCTCAAGCGCATCAGCCATCAGTATCACAACACAAGCAAAGAACTGCAATTAAAATGTCTACCAAAAGAGGGAAGCTGAAATAAGTTATGCTAGATCTATCCGTGGGTATGCTGTATAAGCAGTTTCAAAGTTACCGATAGATATGCACTGACTCAGAAAGACGCCTGTGATACCGTAAATGAAAAGATGACGTGAAGGATTTTATATACAGTATGAGCCCATTTCTTAATACAAACTATGTTTACGTATGTATGTGCAATACACGTTACTTGTATATGCATACACTCATTTAGGGAAAAGTCTGGAAGCATATATTACCTTAGACTGTAGTGGCGGGGGAGGGAGACTCCCTGTTTCACAGAACTCCCGAAATTGCTAAATGTTTCAAGAATGTGTTATTTTTGTGAATTTTCTGAAATATAAAGTGGATGACTCAATTTTACTCAGCAATGTTCCCTGGAACTCTTAGCATGGAAGTGACCTCTTGTGTCTTCGTCCCTTCCTTCTCTCACCCACTGGTGCGGTCACTGTCGTGAGTCTGTGAGTTAGCCCAATTACCCAGCCCCAGACGCAGGGCCAAGAGATGCCCGTGTTCCAGGGCCTGCCCTGAGGGGCACAGCTCCCACCGGGATGTAGGCAAGCAAATGAACGAGGATGGACAGTGACAAGACCCTCAAGAGAGGGGAGGAGAACACAGGGGAGTGAGCCAGGGAGCTCAGGGTGAAGATGTGCAGGAGGAAGGCAGGAGGACACGGAGGGGGAGGACATGGGACCCAGACACAGACCGATCACACAAGGACTTTAAAATAAGCATGATTATCATGCGGAAGGGCTGGGGTGCCTGGCGGGGAGGGGGGGGCTCCGTCGGTTAAACGCCAGGCTTCGGCTCAGGTCATGATCTCACGGTTCGTGGGTTTGAGCCCCACGTCGGGCTCTGTGCTGACGGCTCAGAGCCTGGATGGAGCCTGCTTCGGATTCTGTGTCTCCCTCTCTCTCTGCCCTTCCCCTGCTCATGCTCTGTCTCTTTCTGTCTCTCTCTCTCAAAAATAAGCAAACATTAAACAAAAATTAAAAAAAAAAAAAAAAACACGCGGAAGGGCTGCTGGAAAGGCTGGACGTGCTCGGACAGTGAAGGATACAGGAACTCTGCAGGCTCTGCTTGATCTTTCTTGAAATCCAAAACTACGCTCAAAATTAAAACGTATTAACTAAATGGAAGCGAAATAAAGACTGTTTCAGATAAAAGCTTGTGAGAATTCACGGGCAGCAGTCTTAGACTAACCAGAGTCGAAAAGGAGGTTCTTGCGGCCAAAGGATGCCGAGTGAGAATGGGCATTTCACAAAAAGAAATGAAAAGCACGAAAACGGCCTAAATGATGGCAAATATCAAAAAAAGTATGTTCCTCATTTTCATTGCTTTAGAAGGTGGTTGGATATCTCCAGGAAATAAAGTAGCAAGGTACGGTGGGTGGGACGCATGATGGCGTGCACTACAGAAAAACAGGAGCACCAAAGGTGAGAAGAGGCAACGGCAGCCCCCGCGAGCATAGTCTGTACTCTCAGGACGTGCTCACGCAGGACCTTGCCCCGTATGCAGAGTGGCATCGTTTCATTGGAATACATGTCGTAATAAGTCAGCGAAGTCCATTATACTCCCCAGAACAACCAATACAAATTTATTAAAGGAAGCATAACTAATAAGCCGATAGCGAAGATAAACTGGAATCGTAAAAATGGAACCAAAAAAAGTCCCCAAAAATGATCCTTCTATTTCAAATATGAAACACAAATTGTTTATGTTCTCACGCCCCCTCTCGGAAAGCAGCAGCAAGGGAGAAAAACAGCAAGACGAGTGGAGTCGATAGAAAACGAAAAGGGGGCGCCTGGGGGGCTCAGTCAGTTAAGCGTCCGACTTTGGCTCAGGTCATGATCTCGTGGTTCATGGGCGCGAGCCCCGCGTCGGGCTCTGTGCCGACAGCTTGCGGAGCCTGGAGCCTGCTTCGGAATCTGCGACTCCCCACCCCCCCCCACCCCGCCCCAGCTTATGCTCTGTCTCTGTCTCTCAAAAACGAAACAAACGTTAAAAAAATTTTTTTAAAAAGAAAACGAAAAGAAAGATGGTAGATTTAAACCAACCAAACCAGGGGAGCCTGGGTGGCGCGGTCGGTGAAGCGTCCGACTTCAGCCAGGTCACGATCTCGCGGTCCGTGAGTTCGAGCCCCGCGTCGGGCTCTGGGCTGATGGCTCGGAGCCCGGAGCCTGTTTCCGATTCTGTGTCTCCCTCTCTCTCTGCCCCTCCCCCATTCATGCTCTGTCTCTCTCTGTCCCAAAAATAAATAAACGTTGAAAAAAAATTTTTAATAAAAAAAAATAAATAAATAAAAAATAAAATAAACCAACCAAACCCTATCAATCGTCACTTCAAATGTGTATGACCTAAACATTCATATTAAAAGGCAGAGATTATTAAATTGGGTAAAAAAGCAAGACCCAACTACATGCCTTCTATAATAACTACACTCCAAATCTAAGACATGAATAGGTTAAAAATAAACATACGAACAGAAATATATCATCCAATCAGTAATCAAAGGAAAGTGCGTATGTTAAATTCAGGGAGTAACGTTCCGAGAAAGGAATATTTACTAGGGACAAAGAGAGGCATTACACAGAGATAGATAGATCGATTTATTCAAGAAAACAGAACACTACTAAATGTGTATGCACCCAAGCACAGAGGTTCAAAATACACCAAAGAAGCTGTTAGAATTGAAAAACAGACAAATCCATAATCACAGCTGCAGATTCCAACACCCCTCTCTCAGTAACTGACAGAACAAGCAGACGGAAAATAAGTAAGAACACAGAAGACCTGGACAGTGTTTTCAGCCAACTTGCCCTAACTGACGTTTCTAAGATACCGTACCCCAAAATACTGGGATGCACATTCCCTTCAAGTGTACGTGGAACTTCCACCACCTAAAGCAGTTTCAGAAACGTTAAAGGAAGAGAAATAATACAAAGTGAGTTCTCTGACCACAGAAGACTTAAACTAAGAATGCAATTAACAGAAAGATACCTGGAAAATCTTCAAATATTCGGAAATTAAACAATGTACTTCTAAATAACTCACTGGTCAAAGGAGAAATCATTGTAGACATCAAAAATACTTGATAGCAAAAAGCAATAAAAATATTACTATCAGAATTTGAGGATGCAGCTAATCTAACACTTAAGTACTTCCAGTACCTAATAGCAACCTGACAATGTTATTTTAAAAAAGGCCAGGGGGTGTCTGGGTGGCTCAGTGGGTTAAGCGTCCAACTCCTGATTGCCGCTCAGGTCATGATCTCAGGTTCATGAGTTCAAGTCCCACGTTGGGCTCCGTGATGACAGTGAGGAACCTGCTTAGGATCCTCTCTCCCTCCCTCCTTCTCTGCTCCTTCCCCTACCTCAAAATAAGTAAATAAACTCAAAATAAAAACGCCAAAAAAATAGCTAAACATGCCTCACAAGAAAAAGAACAGCAACAAAACTCCCCTCAAAAAAGAAAATAATATGAATTCGAGGAGAAATTATTGAACTAGGAAATAAACACACAACAGGGAATATCAAAGCCAAAACTTGATTCTTCAACATAACTCATATACTTGATAATCCCCTGGTAAGAATTATCCAGGGGGAAAAGAAAGAAAAGGCAATAATAACAAATAACAGAATAGAAAATGGGGCCATACTACAGATTTCACAGACAATAAAAAGAAAATTACCATTTTCTAACACAGAATGAGATAATAGATCTAAGCAATGATTATTTGCGACCACTAAAGTCATGAGAAGAAAGGCTGGTGGGGAATTTTATAATGAAACAATCCGACACCTGCACCCACTGCTCGACGTGAACATCTCCAAAAGTGGAACACCCGGACATTGTTTCGGGATGTTTTGTAATGAGAAATATACAAAACAACACAAGAAGTATTGTTTAAAAAAAAAAAATTTGAAGCAAAATCTAATCAAGTCTCCAAGTGTAATTTTTGGTTCACAGAAAACACAAAGAACAAAGGAATATGTTAAATTACACCATGAGAATAATGACCACCAAACCCAGAATGTGGAAAATTCTACAAGACTAATGACCCCTTCAACAAATAGATGATGTAGGGAAAAGATGAGAGGGAGAATCAATTAGAGATTAAAAGGGATTCAAGATCAAAAGGAAAAAAAAAAAACTGCAAACCAAAAAAGACTTAAGAGACACATCTACCTAATGAAATGTGTGGACCTTATTTGGATCATGATTCAAACAAATCAACCATAAAAAGGCATTTCTGAGACAGGGAAAATTTAACATAGATTGGTAGGCTGAAGGCATTCTTGTTAATTGGGTTGAGTGCGATAATGATACTGCAGTTAGATTTAAGTCTTTAACTGGATAAGATGAAATGTCTTGAATTTCTTTGAAAATACACCAGCAAAAAAAAAAAAAAAAAAAGCACAAAACTTCCACAGAGAAAATGACCAGATTTTTATCGGGACATTCAAGAAAACCTACATAAAGAGAAAGATATACCATGTTTATGGATTGGAAGTCTAAATATTGTAAAGAGGACAATACTCCCCAAACTGATATATCCATTCAATGCAAAATCCCAAGAAGTGTTTTGTTTTATTAGAATCTGATGAGCTGATTTTGAAATTTATATGAAAATGCGAAGGACCAAATCATGTCAGAGAAGAAAAACAAAGTGGCAAGTCTTGCTCAATCAAGTATCAAGACCCACTACTAATCTACAGTAATCAAGACAGTGTGGTACTGGCTGAGGGGGAGACTGCTGGAAGAAGAGACAGCCCAATCACAGACTGGATTATAACGGAGGTGGCACCCCAGCGCAATAGGGACAAACCTATTTTTGCAAAGTGGTATTGTCATAATTAGGAAAATGAAACTGGACCCCTTGTTCATACAAGGAACAAAAATTACTTTCAGACAGATTGCAGACCCAAATGTGAAAGAAAAAAAAAAATCTTTAAAGCAATATAAAACATTCTGTTATGATCTTGGGGTAAAGGAAGACATTCTAAGGAAGCTTCAAAATGCACTAAGGCTAAAAGATAATGTTGATAAATTTACATCAAAATGAATAGCTTCTGGTCACCAAAAGAACAGCATAAAGACAGCCGAAACACAAGCCACAAGATGAGGAAAGATGTTTGCTGTACATAACTGACCAAGGTTTGAAATCCAGAATATATAAAGAGGTCCTACAAGTCAATAATAAAAAGAGAGATTGGGAATGCAAACAGGGGCAGCCACTCTGGAAAACAGTATGGAGGTTCCTCAAAAAATTAAAAATAGAACTACCCTACGACCCAGCAATGGCACTACTAGGTATTTATCCAAGGGATACAGGGGTGCTGTTTCGAAGGGGCACATGCACCCCATGTTTACAGCAGCACTACCAACAATACCCAAAGTATGGAAAGAGCCCAAATGTCCATTGATGGATGAATGGATAGAGAAGATGTGGTATATATACAATGGAGTATTACTCGGCAATCAGAAAGAATGAAATCTTGCCATTCGCAACTACGCGGATGGAACTGGAGGGTATTATGCTAAGCAAAATTAGTCAGTCAGAGAAAGACAAATATCCTAGCACTTCACTCATATGAGGACTTACAGAGAACAAACTGAGGGTTGCTGGAGGGGTTGCGGGAGGGGGGATGGGCTAAATGGGGAAGGGGCACTAAAGAATCTACTGAAATCATTGTTGTACTAGATGCTAACTAACTTGGATGTAAATTAAAGAAATAAATTAAATTAAAATTAAAAATAATAATAATAATAATAGTAACAAAAAGAGAGATAATCTATCTTCCTCACCAAAGAAAGATTTCAGCAGGCACTTCACAAAAAAGAAATACAGATGTCCAACAGACATACTAAAAGGTGTTCGGACTCATAAATAAATAAGATGTAAATTAAAATCACAAAGCAATACTGTCATATCTACCAGCACACTACCAGACTGGCTAATATCTTCAAATCTGACAATACCTAGTGGCAGATAAAATGTGGGGCAAACGTGGGAATACACACTGATGCAACCACTTTGGAAAACTGGCACTATCTCCTAAAGCAGAAGACAAGCATGTCTCATCACTTAGGAGTTCTTGCCGGGCTGTACGTCTTACAGAGATGTGTACTAATTTGCACCCGTCTACATATATTAGATTGTTTACGGCAAAATTGTTCATAAGAGTGAGAAAACCTGGGGCACCTGGGTGGCTGAGTCGGTTGAGCGTCCGACTTCGGCTCAGGTCATGATCCCGCGGTTCGTGGGTTCGAGCCCCGCGTCGGGCTCTGTGCTGACAGCTCAGAACCTGGAGCCTGCTTTGGATTGTCTCCCTCCCTCCCCCCTCCCCTCCATTTGTGCTCTGTCTCTGTCTCTCTCTCTAAAATAAAAAGGAAGAAAACTTGAAGTACTCTAACAGTGGATGGATAAGATGTCAGTACGGTATATTCAAACAGCACACTTATAAAATCAACAAACTCAAAACGACATGCAAAACCACAAAGTGACATATCCTATATGATTTCCCACATCTCATGTTCAGAAACAACAAAATTAACTTGTTCTATTTGGAAGCAGATACTTAGGTGCTGAGACCGGAAACAAAATGAAGGATGCAATGAACATAAACATCGGAAGGTGGCCACCGCATGGCAGGGAGGGAGTGGTGGTCAGGAGGGTAGGGAGGACACGCATCTGGGATGACCTCAGTCATGGCCACATGGGCATTTACTTCATAAACACTCCTTGGGTTTTTCATACACGTTTTATCCAATTATCTGCAAGTGCTATATTTCATAACAAAAGAAGTTTTCAAGAAAGTTGGAAAAAGATTAAAGGAGAAAAGGCATCTCAACAGATATAAAAGAAGCATTATATAAAATGCAGACCTCATTGAGGATTTTTTTAAAAAACTCTTAGTAAGTTTATTCTATATAATAAATCACCTGTACTCTTCAAAACTGTCAAGAGTATCACGAGAGGCAAAGAAAGGCTGAGAAACTGTTAGAGATTGAATGAGCCTGAAGAAACATGACAATCAAATACAATACACGATGCTGGGTTGGATTCTAGACCTGAAAACCAACCAAACAGACAAAAACCCTGATTTAAAGGACACTCTTAGGACCACTAGAAAATTTGATTAAAATCTAGATATTAGGTAACAGTATTGTATCAAAGTTGAATTTCCTGAGTTGGATCACTATTCTGTGATTATACACGTGAACAGTGAATGTCCTTGTTAGAAAAAAAGCACACGGAAGTCATTAAAGAGAAAGCAACATGATGGGCACATTTACTCTCAAATGGCTTTGAAAAACCGTGAAAATACAGACAGACTGAATGTTAAAACAAACTTGATGAATCTGAGTAAAAAACAGACAGGAATTCTTTATATTACTCTTAAAACTTTTCTGTAAGTCTGAAATTATTTTTATTTTTATATTTTTTAACATTTTTTTAATATTTATTTTTGAGAGAGAGAGTGAGTGTGACGAGGGGAAGGGCAGAGAGAGGAGACACAGAATCGGAAGCAGGTTCCAGGCTCTGAGCTGTCAGCACAGGGCCCAAGATGGGTCTTGAACCCACAAACCGTGAGATCATGACCTGAGCTGAAGTCGGACGCTTAACCGACTGAGCCACCAAGGTGCCCCTGAAATTATTTTT
Organism: Prionailurus bengalensis; assembly: GCF_016509475.1. Lineage (NCBI taxonomy): Eukaryota > Metazoa > Chordata > Mammalia > Carnivora > Felidae > Prionailurus > Prionailurus bengalensis. Next base: position 5,058,238 of record NC_057354.1, on the reverse strand, counting down.
AGAAGTTTAAAAACAGGAGCGCCTGATGGGCTCGGTCAGTAGAGCATGAGACTCTTCATCTCAGGGTTGTGAGTTCGAGCCCCACGTTAAGTGCAGAGATTCTTATAAAACTTTTAAAAAATTGGTTTTCATTTAAAAAGAAAAAAGTTGAAACATAACCTCTTAGCAAATAAGAAATACACATTTTCTTTTTTTCTTTTAACGTTTATTTATTTTTGAGAGAGAGAGAGAGACAGGGTGCGAGCAGGAAAGGGGCAGAGAGACAGGGAGACACAGCATCCAAAGCAGGCTCCAGGCTCCGAGCTGTCAGCACAGAGCCCGACGCGGGGCTCGAACTCACGAACTGTGAGATCATGACCTGAGCCGAAGTCAGATGCTTAACTGACCGAGCCACCTAGGCGCCCCACAAATATACATTTTCTTAAGCTGATGAGATGTAGCTACTAAAAATATAAAACAAGATAGGAAAGGAAGAAATAAAACTATCATTTTTCACAGACAACATCATTGTAGTATGTAGAAAACCCAAAGAACCCCCAGGGAAGTTATTAAAATTAATAAGTAAACGTAGCATAATCAATGGAGACAAAATCAAAGTATAAAAATGAATTCCATTTTCATATTATCAACAACCATTAGAATATAAAAATTTTAAGAAATGATACAATTTACATTCACATAAAAGATCAAATACCTAAAACTAAATGGAAACGATACAGATCTCTACAACAACGGAAAACCATGTATCATAGTTTTAGTTATTTATGTGTATGTGCACACAGAAATTTAAGAAAATCTTCCAAAAAATGGAAGGATCAGAAAACTAAATATAGTGCAAAGGTGTCAATTCTTTACAAATTGATTTATAGATGCAACGCAATTCCAATGAAAATCCCAGCGGGTTTTTTTCTAGAAATTGATGAACTGGGGCTAAAATGCATTTGGAAATGCAAAAAGTCCAGAACAGCCAAGACCATTTTCAGAACAAAGTGGGAGGACTTTCTTTACTTTATACCAAGATTGTGATGATAAAAATTGCAGAAATGAAGACAGTGGGGTCCCAGCGCAATGACAGACAAATAGACCAAAGGGAGCAGACTAGAAAGTCCAGATATGAACACTTGATTTAAGACAAAGGTGGCAAAGCAAAGCATAGATAAAAGGCAGCATTTTCAATAAACGGCACTGGGTCAATTGGATACCATATGGCAGGAAATGAAACTTGACGCCTACCTCACATCATACACAAAGAAAGCAACTCCAGGCGGACGTGAAAGGTAAAACAATAAAACATCAAGAAGACAATATAAGGAAATATCTTGATGGCCTTGGGGGAGGAGAACGTTTCTTATACGTGACAAGAAAGCCCCGAGCATAAAAGAAAAAGTTTCAAAATCGTGAACTACATTTGAATTAAGAAGTGCTCATCAAAAGACATCATTCAGAGTACCATCATTTCTCTATCTGTAAAATTGGGATAATAATCGGACTCACTCAGCAGCAATTGCTGTGAACCTTCCACGATTTAATAGACAGAGAGGCACAGAATGTAATTTTTTTAAAGAGGCAACGGAAGGTAAAGAGACTCAACGAGTATCATCCAGCCTTCCCAGAACGGGGTACTTAAAGACAGGTACGAGGCCAGGCCACAGGTAGACAAGTCCAGAGGACTGTTCGGAATGAGAAACACACAATGGCTTGTGAGTGGCAGGAAAGGGTGTGTGTCACAGGCGAGAAGGAGGATGCCGAAGACAGCAGGTGTATGTGATGGGGGAAGGGAGACAAGAAGAGAGATGCCTCCTCCCGCCCACTCGCCCGCAAGACAGGAGGGAAGCATGCCCTCAGACTCAGGTCTGGGCAGATTGTAAGGTGAAAAGAGGTGCCTTAGTTTCTTACTTCTTTAGGAAATAACAGTCAAGGTCGTCTGTCAAAGAGGCGTGGTCTGAGGCTGGAGAAGAGTCCCGCCAGCACCCCAAGGAGTGACATCACATTGGGACAATCTGCAGGAAAGTTCCGGTCAAAAATCAAAACAAGAGAGCCATGCTCCCAACGGATGCTCCTCAATTATGGGGACGCATTTTACTTTTCTGCGAATTGCACAGGTGGAAAGAAAGCCGGTCAGCAATCCTATCTAAACACTAGGAAACTGCGTCACCATTTTATTCCTGGCTTGTGCCAGGTGATCAGCAGAACGGTCACAAGAGTAACAGAAAAATCTCATCAAATGGCGCCATTCAGACAGGATCCCGGCACCCTGGGAACAGCCTGCGTTCCACCTCATCCACGAGAGTCCTCAGAGCCGTCACAGAGAAACGGCCACTGTTGTCAGCTCAAACCAGACCCAACAGAGGGCTGCGAGCGTGGGAAGGACTGGCGAGCTCACCGGTTGAAGACGTTCTCACTGAAAGCATACTTTTCCAGGCGAGCGAGGGGAGGCAGGTTACCCTGGCCTGGAACGTCCAGAAAGGCCGTTAGCCTCATGCTGTCACGACCCGGGCCGTAGTCTTCAAATCCATCTAAAGGGGAAGAGGGGACAAAGCCACACTCATCAGGTCACACCTGAGCAAAAGCAGGTCCTTGCAGCAAACCTTCTACCTTGACACCCTTTCCCGTGGGGGTCTTGAGAACTTGACCGACTCCTCTAAAATGAAGTGGGTAGGTTATAACGCAAGAGAAGGGTGACCGGACCAGAGTCATAAAGAAAAGCTAAGTGCCTTTCTTTCAGTGCTGTCGACCTGACTTGTGAGTCACCTCTCATCAACACGATGGGAACCTCTCCTCTACCGGGGAACTCAGAAGCGAGGGAACGAAGCAGCTGGCCGAGCCCTGGCAGAAATGTCCGTGAAGTGCTATGCAAACAAGTGTCAAATGGTCAAAAGAAAAACATGGGGGGGGGGGGGGGCGGGCGCCTGGGTGGCTCAGTTGGTTAAGGGGCCGACTTCGGCTCGGGTCATGATCTCGCGGTTTGCGAGTTCGAACCTCGCGTCGGGCTCCGTGCCGATACCTGGGAGCCTGGAGCCTGCTTCGGATTCTGTGTCTCCCTCTCTCTGGCCCTCCCCTGCTCGCGCTCTGTGTGTGTCTCTCTCTTAAAAATAAATAAACATTTTTTGGGGGCGCCTGGGTGGCGCAGTCGGTTAAGCGTCTGACTTCAGCGAGGTCACGATCTCGCGGTCCGGGAGTTCGAGCCCCGCGTCGGGCTCTGGGCTGATGGCTCAGAGCCTGGAGCCTGTTTCCGATTCTGTGTCTCCCTCTCTCTCTGCCCCTCCCCCGTTCATGCTCTGTCTCTCTCTGTCCCCCAAAAAATAAATAAACGTTGAAAAAAAAATAAAATTAAAAAAAAAATAAAATAAAAAATAAACATTTTTAAAAATATTTAAAAAAAAAAAAAGAAAGAAAGGAAAACAGGTGAGTTTGACCTCGCAACCAAGAATCGGGAAGAAAGTCCGCCCCGTGTCTTGTCTTGCCCTTAACGTGCTTGTCGCACAGCTCACACACTCCGTGACACGGATTCCCATCAAACCACGTGGCGACACCCAAGCGGAGCCCTCCACGTGGATGTCTAACGGCTTCCTCCAACTCACCCTGGCCAAACACGAACGAGCCCGCTGCCACACCGGCTCTTCCCCATGAAGCCAGCTCTTCCCCGCCTCCCCAGGGGACGGCAGGCAACCCTCCCTCCGGTGCAGTGGGGAAGCGCGGCCGAGCTCATGGGCACTGGAACCGAACGTCCCTGAAATGAAGTGAATCCCCTGACCGCAACTCACTAGCTGCGTGCCCACGTTAAGTGATTTAACCTGTCTCCACCTCCGTGCTCTTATGTGAGGGACGATGTAAAAATGCGCTCTCAGGATGCTAAAACAAGGGAGACTGGGCATGTCAAGCCCCGCAGATCTGGCCCCGCACGGCCTGGCCAACCTCGACGGTGGCCACCACCCTTTCCCCACCCGCGCATCAGGGGCATAAACGCTTCCCTACTGTCCCCTGCACGGAAATAGCTGAACAGGAAACGCTACTCACGCAAAAAAGCAGAGGCTTCCTACCTGGCAGAGAGGAAAACCAGCTGATTTAGGCAGTAACTGATAAGGGTTTAAAATAAGAAATGACACGTTTGTGCCTAGGTGTTTACTTTGAAACACTAACCACATTTTCCCTCCACAAATTCTTTTAGGCTAGTAATTAGAGCTTATTAAAAATTTACATTGTGTAACAGTTACCCAGAGAATTTTAATCAAGAAGTATACGTCTGTAGAAAAACTATGTGTGACGCACTCAAATACATCATTTCTTGCAGGATCCCTGCCAGGGAGGAATGGGTCCCCACTGAGTCACAGCCAAGCCCCCACCTCACCCCCGACCACAGTCACTTTGTAGGAGCTATTTTCAGTGCGTTTCAGGGCCCATGAGGAACACACAGCCTCCAACCCACAGACATTTACAAAGCAGCGTGAACCTAGCCTGCAGGGGACTTTAAAAACATGAAGTTTAAAAAGCCGACGTGTCTTGGGGCGCCTGGGTGGCTCAGTCGGTTGAGCGTCTGACTTCAGCTCAGGTCACGATCTTGCAGTTCGTGAGTTCAAGCCCCGCGTCGGGCTCAGAGCCCAGAGCCTGCTTCAGATTCTTTCTCTCCCTCTCTCTGCCCCTTCCCCGCTCGCGCTCTGTCTCTCTCTGTCTCTCAAAAATAAACATTAAAAAAAATAAATAAAGCTGAGGTGTCTAAATGTTTGGGCTCACAGAGAGCTTTGGAACTGGATGACGCCCACAGACATACACACTCAGAACTTTTCCTAAAGAATCAAGGGTTTCAAAAGATCCCCTGAGACCCACCTATGTACTTGGTGGGTTAAGAGGCACTCTTCAAAAAAACTCTATCCGCAAACTAAAGAACTTAGCAATTAGTTCCACGAAGAATAACTGTTATCAGGGAATATTAATGATTCTATTATATTAACTATATAACATTATACTAACTATATACATGGAAATAAAAGCCATAAACCATAAACTACGGGGTGATAACTAATCTTCATCGATCTTCCTATAGGCCAGGAACTGTGCTAAGAGCTTCACAGATAGCGGCGGTTCATCAAATCCTGACAACCGCACTATCCCCATGTTTCTGTTAAGGGAGCTGAGGCTGAGAGGATCCGAGACAGCTGGAAAGGCCACACAGCCAGAGAGGAGCAGAGTGAGAATGAGAACCGAACAGTCGGACTCTGCGGGGCGCCTGGGGGGCTCAGTGAGTCCAGCGTCCCATTTTTAAAAATTTTTTTTTAACGTTTATTTCTTTTTGAGACAGAGAGAGACAGAGCATGAGCAGGGGAGGAGAGGGGCAGAGAGAGAGGGAGACACAGGCTCCAGGCTCCGAGCTGTCAGCACAGAGCCCGACGCGGGGCTCGAATCCACAAACTGTGAGAGCGTGACCTGAGCCGAAGTCGGGAGCTCAACCGACGGAGCCACCCAGGTGCCCCTCCAGTGTCCCATTCTTGATTTCAGCTCAGGTCATGATCCCAGGGTCGTGGGATTGAGGCCCGTCAGGCTCCGCACTGCTTGGGATTCTTTCTCATTCTCCCTCTTTCTCTCTGCCCCTCCCCCAATCACACTCATGTGCTCTCTCTAAAATTAAACACACACACATACACACACACACACACACAAAACACAGTCAGACTCCAGACACAGCACTATCCTGTACTGCCAGAGAGGAAACCTACATTTTAATTTTCGAAGAAATTCCTCCCACGTCCCTGTCTGGGCTTCAGGCACGGTGACCTTCCAATGCACCAAAGTCCTTCACCTCAGTGATTTTCTACATGTTGTTTCCACTGCCTGGGACGCTGTCGCTTCTTACCCCCTAGCCCCACCCCAGCTGAGGTCCCCCTCGGGGACGGGGACGCGGGAGAAGGCCCCGCCTCTGCATATAGCCTCTCGCGGAGCTGGGGACTCGCCTGTCCTAACACTCCCCATGACAGTGGCAGCATCGGGCTTTGTGACTGTCTTGAGTTCGTCTCCGAGCTCCGTGGAGGCGCTGTGACCCCAGTGCCCAGTATAGTACCTGCCAAGTAATAGGTACTCAATGAAAAGTAGTGAAATGAGGAATGATACCACCAAAAGAAACTTAAATAAAGAAAAACAAATGCTCAAACAAATGGGTGTTCTCGTACAGACTCGTAAAGAAGAAGGAACCTTACAGCATGCCTCGATAAACTCCCTCATTTTAGAGACCACTAAAGAGGCGCACCCCCAAAGCCAGCGGCAGAGCTGGGATTCCTAGAGCCTAAATGTTCTGTGTTCCAGACCAGTGCTCTTTCAGGAGATGAGCAGCAAGTCTACTCAGGTGAGGCTAAAGGAATCAAAGAACACCGAGGCCGGAGGGAAGGGTTATGGTCTCCGAGGTAACTGAAGGAAAGTCAAAGACTTCCGTTTCCGGCCAAGATGGTAGAAAAGCCTCACGTTTTACACATCTAGAAAGCTAGAAAACCGTCCATGAAACCAGTCTTCAGGCCCTAGACAACCGGTAGCGCAGGACCGGAGCCCTCAGACAAGGGACGCAAATAAGGAACCCCTGAGACAGCAGCCTCCGATCGCCCAGAGTCCCAGCTGTGGAGAAGGAAATGTGAGGAGGCCAAAGAGGACGGAGTTTGCAAAGGAGGGAGTGGCAGCGGCCAGCCCAGTAGCCTCTGGAAGCTTCCACTGTGTACTGAGCCATGCACACGTGATAGAGAACTACCGAGACTCGGGAGGAAACAAGAAAGGAGCCAGCGGGTCCTTCCCGGCACTGACGTGCAGGGAATAGCAGTCTGTTCCCACCAGCCAGAGGAGAAAGACCTGTAACACGGCGTTGTCTTAGCAGTAGGGCCAAATTGCTCTAGACTAACGCCCGCTCTAGACCCACCCCAATAGAACTTACATCAAGCCTCAACAGAATCAAGCACAATCCAGGAAAGTTCACTGCACACCATAACAAAATCCAGCATTACTGGATTCATACAATTTGTACTGTGAAATCTAACAGCTAACAACCCCAAATTCCTAATGTCTGGCATCCAGTCGAATATTACCACGCATGAAAAGAAGTCAAATAATATGACCACGATCAGGAATAATGTAGAAAAAAATCCCCCCAAAATGTCAGAGATGATAGAATAGAAAATTATCTTTAAACAGCAATTAAAAGAATGTGCCATAGGGGCTCCAGGGTGGTTCAGCTGATTGAGCATCCGTGATTTCAGCTCAGGCCATGATCTCACGGTTCCTGGAATGGAGCCCCTCGTCAGGCTCTGTGCTATCAGTGCAGAGCTTGCTTGGGATTGTCTCTCTTTGCCCCTCCCCCACTCACGCATTCTCTCTCTTTCTCTCCCAAAATAAATAAACATTAAAAAAAAAAAAAAAGAATATGCCATATATTCCATGAAAAAAATGTTGATGAGAAAAATAGAAATTAAAAAAAGACCCCAGTGTAAATTCATTCAAGAGATGAAAAACACAATAAATGAATCAAAACATAAACTGAAAGAAATGAACAGATTAGAGAACTAAAAAAAAAAAAAAAAAAAAAAAAAAAATTCAGAGAACTTGAAGATACAGCAATAGAAACTATCCAAACTGGGGCGCCTGGGTGGCTCAGTTGGTTAAGCGTCCAGCTTCAGCTCAGGTCATGATCTTGCAGTTCGTGAGTTCAAGCCCCATGTCAGGCTCTGTGTTGACAGCTCAGAGCCTGGAGCCTGCTCCAGATTCCGTGTCTCCCTCTCTCTCTGCCCCTCCCCTACTCACACTCTGTCTCTCTCTCTCAAAAACAAACATCAGAAAAAAAAAATTAAAACAAAAGAAACTATCCAAACTGCAGCACAAAAAGAAAAAAATAGGAAAAAAAAAACACACAAAGCATCAGTTACTAGGAGACATTATCAAGCACCATAACTTTTGTATAACTGGAGTCCCAGAAAAAGAGAGGAAAAAAAAAAAAAGACAGAGATGGAGAAAACATTAAAAATTTTAGAAGAAGAATGGTTGAAAAATTTTAAATTTGATAAAAACTGTAAGCTTAAAGATTCAAAAAACTGAACCCCCCAAAATTACACATAATAAAATATCACACACTGAGATACAACATAATCAATTGCTAAAACTTAGTGATCAAGAAAAAAAAATCTAAAAAAGCAGTCAGAAAAAAAAAATACAGATTACATTAAAAAAGAGATTATAAGGGCACCTGGGTGGCTCAGTCGATTGAGCATCCAATTTTGGCTCAGGTCATGATCTCACAGTTCGTGGGTTTATGCATGGGGCTCACTGCTGTCAGCATGGAACCCACTTCTGTTTCCCTTTCTCTCTGCCCCTCCCCTGTTCTCTCTCTCTCAAAACTAAAAACATGTTAAAAAGGAAAGAGATTATAGACTTCATGTCAAATATCATTAAGGAAAAAGAAGATGAAAGGTGTCTTTAGAAGGCTGAAAGAAAAAACACTAGTCAGAACTCTTGAAGAAATCTCTTTCAAATTTTAAGGGGAAACAGACTTTTTCAAACAAACAGAAGTGGAACAAATTCATCACGAGCACACATGTGCTATGAGAAATGTGAAAGGCAGTTCTTCAAACAGAAGAAAATGATACCAAGATGGAAATCCGAAGCTACTCAAATAGAAGAGGCTCAAGGATGGTGTATGTGTGGGTCAATACAAACAACCACTGTCTTCTCATTCTATAAAGTCTCTTAAAAACGCCTTAAAACAAAAATAATAACAACGTATTACTGAGTTCATAGCATATGTAGAAGTGAAATAGCAATAAGGCAAGAAAATCAAATAGAACATACAGATTGGAAAGTGAAAGGAAAAGTAAAACTGTCTTTGTTCACAAGCATGATTGTCCAAGCAGAAGAGTCTAATGAGATTACAAAGAAACCACCAGAACTAATAGGTGAGTTTTGCAAGACTGCAGGAGGCTGCGCATGTTAGGGGGGCAGGGGTGTAAGGAAAATCTCTGTACCTTCCTTCAATTTTGCTGTGACCCTAAAATAGCTCTCAAAAATCGTCTTTTTTAAAAATAGAGTTATACCATTTTCATGGATCTGTATTGGACTGAATCCATTTTATGGATTCAATATTGCTAAGATGTCAATCTTGCCAAATTTACCTATAAATTCAATGTTATCCCAATCAATTTGCAGAAATCAATAAGCTGATTCTAAATTTATACAGAAATGCAAAGGACTGAGAATAGTCAAAGCAATTTTGACAAAGAAAAGAAAACACCGGGTGCCTGAGTGGCTCAGTCAGTTGAGCGTCCAACTTCGGCTGAGGTCATGCTGAGAGCTCAGAGCCTGGAGCCTGCCTCGGATTCTGTGTCTCCCTCTCTCTCTCTCTGCCCCTTCCCCTCTCATGCTGTCTCTCTCTCTCTCTCTCTCTCTCTCAAAAATAATTTTAAAAAAATTTTAACTCACAATTCCAAACCTCAAGATTTAGTATCATGATACTGTGATATTGGCTTCAGGGTAACATACAGGTTAACAGAACATAAGACAGAACCTACAAATAGATCTGCAAATCTAAGCCCAATGCATTTTTCACAAAGGTGTCGAGGTAATTTAATTCAGCAAACAGAGCTAGAATAACTGAATAAACACGTGAGGGAAAATGTCCTTTGTTCTTACACCACAAAAAATAATTAACTCAAAATAGATCATGGACATAAAAAACATAAAATGATAAAACTTCTAGAAGAAGACACAGAAAAACCTTTGTGCTCTTTAGTTAGGCAAACATTTCCTAGAGTGGTGCAAAAAGCATGTGCCATGAAAAGAGATACTGATGAATTCAACTTGATCAAATGGAGAACTTTTGCTCTTCAAACAACATTGGTAACAAAATGGAACACCAGTTGGAACACCTGGCTGGCTCAATTGGTGGAACATGTGGCTTTTGAGCTCAGGGTTGTGGGCTCAAGAGCCACTCTGGGTGTAAAGATTACTTAAAAATAGTACCTTAAAAAAAAAAAAAAAAGAGGGGCGCCTGGGTGGCTCAGTCTGTTGGGCATCTGACTTTGGCTCAGGTCATGATCTCACGGTTCGTGAGTTCGAGCCCCCGCATCGGGCTCTGTGCTGATGGCTCAGGCCCTAGAGCCTGCTTCGGATTCTGTGTCTCCCTCTCTCTCTGCCCCTCCCCTGCTCATGTTCTGTCTCTCTCTGTCTCAAAAATAAATAAAAACATTTAAAAAAAAAAAAAAAAAGGAAAGAAAATGGAATACTGAGCCACAGACTGGGAAGAAAATACGTGTAAAACACACATCTGATAAAGAATCTGTATCTGGAAGACATAAAGAACACTTGGAGCTCAATCTTTAAAATGGGGGCAGGGGGGGGACCAAAAACTGAACAGACATGTCACCACAGAAGATACCCAAATGACAGCTAAGCACGGGAAAAGATGTTCAACATCATTAGTAATCATTAGTAATCATGGAAATGTCAATTAAAAGCACAGTGAAATACTACCCACCCACTAGGAAGGCTAAGAAAAAATTTTAAACTGTATTAAACGTGTTGCAAGCAGCAAGTGGATCTCATTCATTGCTGGTGAAAATGCAAAATGGTACAGCTACTAAAATGGTTTGGCAGTTGCTTCAAAAAAGAAATATACACTTAACCACAATCCCACTCCCCAGTGCCTGCAGAGGAGAAATGAAAACACATGTATATTTATGCTAAGACTTGTATTTGTGCGTTCACAGCAGCTTTATTCAAAACAGCCCAAGACTGGAAATAACCAAAATATCTATCCACAAAGTGGATAAACAAGTTGTAGTATACCCATACAAAGGAATACTTCTCAATAACAAAAAGGAATGAGCCGCTTATATGCAACAATATAGATGCATCTCAAGAGCATCATATCAACCGAAAGAAGCCAGACACATACAACTTCATTCTGCAGGATCCTGCTAATATGAAATTCTAGGAAGGACAAAACCATAGTATTATATAGCAGATCAGTGGTCGTCTGGGGTCAGGGGTGGGGAAAGGTGTGACGGCGAGTGGCCATGACATGACTTCCGGCAGGTGCAGGAAATGTTTTATTTCCTGGTTGTGGTTGTGGTCACACAACAGTACATACTTGGTAAGATTCATTTTAACAAATTAACCTTCAGTGAATATTATTATATATAAATTATACTTCAGTAAAGGTGGAAAAAAGCAAAAGAGAAAAGGGAGGAAGGAAGAAAGGGAAGGAGAGAGGGAGGAAGGGAGGGAAGAGGAGCAGAGACTGGCCATTCTTCTACTCTTCCCAAGCCCACCTTACGAAGGCTAGCGTGAAACTACCTGGCAGGTTGCTGGCAGCACAGTGATTAAAAGAATTCTTAAGAGTATCTAACTTCCTTTGCTCTGATTCTATATTTATGAAGTGAGCTTGAGATCTTAATCTCCTTGAGAACTCCGATTCAGATCCAGAGAATGCACAGTACTTATGAGACCACAGGGAGCTGTGTGGTCTTCAGGTAAAACTTCAATTCATATTAAAGGCATGCAGGGGGGCGCCTGGGTGGCTCAGTCGGTTGGACGTCCGACTTCGGCTCAGGTCATGATCTCGCGGTCTGTGAGTTCGAGCCCCGCGTCGGGCTCTGTGCTGACAGCTCAGAGCCTGGAGCCTGTTTCGGATTCTGTGTCTCCCTCTCTCTCTGACCTTCCCCCGTTCATGCTCTGTCTCTCTCTGTCTCAAAAATGAATAAATGTTAAAAAAAAAAATTTTTTAAATAATAAAAAAATAAAGGCATGCAGGAACGCATCTCGAAATTGCCAGGGTGTTCATATTTGTCAGTAGGGTGCTATCTGCCCCTGAACGGTGTGGAAAAAAAAAAAAAAAAGAAAAAAGCACTGTCCAGTTCCTATTCTAGACTTTGTCCAGTGGGGAGGTACTGATCTATCCACCACAATACCTTAGCCTTCTGGGCAAATATTCACCTCCTTCTAGAAAGTAATAAACTGATATTTTGATTTCTTTTTTTTTTTTTTAAATGTTTACTTATTTTTGAGAGAAAGAGAGAGAGAACACAGGGGAGGCGCACAGAGAGGAAGACAGAGGATCCAAAGTGGGCTACTCACGCAGCAGACAGCCCGACACAGGGCTCAAACCCACAAACTGGGAGACCATGACGGCAGCTGAAGTCAGACACTTAACCGACTGAGCCACCCAAGCGCCCCCTGACATTTTGATTTCTATTCTGACCCCAGTCCCCTTTCTCCATCCCCATTATTACCAACTTAACCCAGCACAGATTACCATAGGAGCAGAGGCTCTGACAACTCCATTCAAACCCCCGTTACTGGGATTTCCGACAACTTACGGTGGGCTGAAGAGAAAGGAACCCCTTCCCACCACAAAAAAATAAAAATAAAAAGTAGAAAATACAGAAATGTAGATATTTTAAAATGCAGGAAGGCAGGAAAGAAGGCAGAAAGGACATCCTCAACGCTAGAAAGGAAGATAGAAAAGTGAGAGCAATTAGCCTAAGTTGACACCCCAGGATCAACATTTAAGACCTAGACACAGGTCTTAGGCACTAAGACTCTTTTTTATTATTATTATTATTATTTTAATGTTTATTTATTTTTGAGACAGAGAGAGACGGAGCATGAATGGGGGGGGGGGGGGCAGAGAGAGGGAGACAGAATCTGAAGCAGGGTCCAGGCTCTGAGCTGTCAGCGCAGAACCCAACGTGGGGCTCAAACCCACAAACCGTGAGATCATGACCTGAGCCGAAGTCGGAGGCTCAACCGACTGAGACCCCCAGGGGCCCCAGGCACTAAGACTTCTGAAGCCCACATGGGGATAAAAGATATGGGTAGTGAATTCGAAACCAAGCCCCCATATAAGACAGTTGAGGAAAGGGACTACAGTTAGGGTGGGAGTGGAGAGAGGCGTAGTCACTCGTGAGAAATCAAACCACAGGCCTACGTGGCCTATGAGCGCAGAGTCAACTCACACCCCTGCAGAGGGAAGGAGCCCTGCCCTGAGCTACGAGAGGATCGCTGTCCAGAGAACTCCAGTTCTAGGCATCCCGGCAAAAGTGAACAAGAAGCTGCTCTAAAGAGCCGTTCACAATCCAATAAGCACGCAATTTCACAAAACAATCCCTGCTGAAGATAAATAGGCGAGAAAAAATTTCAAACTGTATATGGCTACAAGTCTTCAAGACAAAGACTTCGCAGATACAACAAATGGGAATCTGCACCCCCAAGATTCGAAATATTAGAAAAATGTACAATAGACTATAGGATTTAAAATCTACACATCAACATGAAAAAAAAAAAAAGATGCGCAAGGGTGGGAAGAAAAGGCACATTTGAAAAAGAACCATGTAGAAATGAAAAATAGAGACAATTTAATTAAAAATTCAACAGCTGGCTTAAATAGCAGTTTAGACACAGCTCAAGAGAGAGTTAGTGAGCTGGAAGATTGATCTGACAAATCACCCAGAACACTGCACAGAGAAAAAGGGAATTGGAAAATCTGGAACGGCAATTAAGGCACATGAAGAATGGAAAGCTAACATCTAAGATAAGTCCAATAAGAATTCCAGAAAGAGGGATTAATGAAAATAGGAAGAGGCAATATTCAAAGAGATAATGGCAAACAATTTTCCAGAATGGAAAAAAAATGAAGATTCAATTTGAAGACGTACAAATCCTGAACTGAATGATTAATAACAGATCCATACTGGGGCACCTGGGTGGCTCAGTTGGTTGAGCATCTAACTCTTAATTTGGGCTCAGGTCATGATCTCATGGTCATGAGATCAAGCCCCACATCAGCACCGAGCATGGAGCCTGCTTGAGATTCTCTCTCTCCTTCTCCCTCTTCCCCTCCCCTGCTCACAATCTCTCACTCGCTCTCTCAAAAACAAACGAGCAAAAACCCACAAATCCGTATGTAGATGCATACTGTAGAACACCCATGGCAAAGAAAAGCATCAAAAAAAAAAAAAGAAAGAAAGATTAAAAATTAAACCCCAGATCTCTCACTGAAAAGATGTTACAGGCCTATTACTTATTACTTATAATCAATAAGAGTGTGAGTCCTTGAGTTAAAATACCTGGTTATGAAATCCACGCTGCCTCTTAGAAGGTATGTAACTCGGGATAGAAATCTCCCCTCTTTGATTCTGTTTCCTTACCCTAAAATGGATGCCTGCCTCAGATGATTGCTGTAGTGGAGATTAAATGACATTAGACAGTCAGATACAGTTAGAACCTGAAACACATAAGCGCTTCGAAAAGATCAGCTGCTATTATTATTATTAAATCACTGAGCGCATCATATTACCAATATTGCTTATGTTTCTATCTCCAGGCTTCAGGGCAACCATAGCCACTAGAAAGTGCGGCAGGAAGTGGGGGGAATTCTCAGAAAGGAAAACATCAGAGGGGGAAGCCTCTGTATTAAACTTGGCCTGAACTCTATCTTGACCCCTAGACCATACATGTTTGTGGCAAATTCTACAGCACAGCTAAAGCTAAGAGAACTGAACTGAGATCTGGGATACTACCCACCACAGGAGAGACCGTTAACAGTGGGACCTCATTCGTGTTAGGTACCTCCTGAAACAAAACAAAGAAATCTACACTCTTTGGAGGCATATAACAGAATCCAGAGACCGTATAGCATGTAATATTCACAATATCCAGGTTACAATCCAAAATTACTCAATAAACAAAGAAACAGAAAAACATGAGCTAGCCTTTTTAAAAGAGAAAAAAAATCACAGAGTGACTCTGAAGGGACCCAGATGTTGGAAATAGACAAGGATTTTATTTTACTTTATTAAATACTTTTTTTAAGTTTATTTATTTATTTTGAGAGGGGAGAGAGAGAGCAGAGGAAGGGCAGAGAACCAGGCAGGCTCCGTGCTGTAGCACAGAGCCTCACGCAGGGCTCAAACCCACAAACCATGAGATCGTGACTTCAGCCAAAACCAAGAGTTGGGACGCTTAACTGACTGAGCCACCCAGGTATCCCTGGAAATACACGAGGATTTTAAAGTAACTATTATAAAGTGCTTATGGCTATAAAAGAAATACACCTGTGATGACTACAAAGATCCTGACTCTCAGCAAAGACGTGGTGACTATTAAAAGATATTAAATAAAAATTCTCAAGTTGAAGTACTGTCTGAAATTGAGAAATTCACTGAGTGGACTTAACGGAATGATAAAGTAATGGCAAATCCCCCAAATTTGGTGAAAGAAGTACCTGTACAGAATCAAGGATCTCAGCAAACCCCAAGAAGATAAATACACAGAAACCACACCTAGACACATCCTAGTCAGACTGCTGCTGACCCTGGAAAACAGCAGAGAAGAGCGAACACTATGTCTGCACAAAGAAGGAGGGCTGGAATGCTCTCTGGCGCCTTCGAGAAGCAGTGGGGGCAGGAGAACGTTCAGATCACATCTGTGAAGGACTCACAGGAAAACCTCTCAACCCAGAACGAGACATCTGGTGACACACCCTTCGGGAATGATGACGAGGTAGGGCCACTGTCAGACGACAACAAAAGGGGGGCAAATTGTTTTTAACACACCCTTTTAAACAGAGCCAGCCAACACAGACCATAAGAAATGGTAAAGGAAGTGTTCTGCAGACTGAAGAGACACGGTATCACTTGGAAACTTTATCTCCAAAAGGAATCCAGAACGTTGGAAATGGTAAATATGTTGGTAAGTTTTTTTAAAAAACTAGACGTCTTCTTAATTTCTTCGAAAATACGTACGATAATCTAGAGCAATACAAAGCAGAAACGGTAATCTTGTTTTTGCGGAATTTATAACATCTGCAGATACACTATATCATAAAAACTATAATGTGAAGTAGGAGGGTAGTGAATGGAAGCATACAGTGGTCAGGTTTCACCACTTTACATAAAGGTGCTGCATTATGAACTCTAAGTAGACGGTCTCTGGCTCCCCAGTTGGGACTTGGGGACCCTTTAAAGCCCTGGACTGTGTCATATAATGCCTGGCACACGGCAGACACTTAATAAATACTGGCTTCTGTGGAAGTCAGTCTCCCGAGACTTTGATTACCGGGATTCAATTCAGGAGTCCAGCAGCCCCTGAGAAAGCGGAGAAAATCTAGTTTCCACAACGACAAACGTGAGACGTGGCAGCGAGCCACCCCCACAACCCGAGTTACAAAGCAACCAGGACATGCATTCGCTTCTGCTTGCAAAAGTGAGAGATCTTAGTCTCAAAAGGAGAGAAAGCAGGTCACAAACCACCGTACAATTGCTAAAATAAGGTGAAGGCACTCGAACATTCTATATAAAGTACGTGAGTTAATCAAAAATATCCAATCATCCTAACAATGGGTATAGTAGAAGGAAGTATTGGGGATTCACAGGAAATATGTAAGGAAGGGCAGAAGGAGTCAAGATGTGTCAAGCACATTTGAAATAGTACGAGATCTGAGTTACAGGGATTTTTAAGAACCAGGGGCACAGATTCCATCTTCTACAGAACAAAGACCCCAGTGATCTGAGAGTCGCTGGTCTGGGGAGCCCTGCATTAATATGCTGCTGGCAGCCAGTCCGAGCCAGAGAACCGGACTCCAGTGCGCCTCGAGTTGGTCCCACACTCTCCGACTGCAGCTCTGACCCAAGCCAGCCGGCCACCTGGCCACAGAGTAGGGGCAGCTTGGGACATTGCGTCCCCCAGTGCGGCACAGGGAAGGTACATGGAGCATCACTAACTCACACAGTGGGAAAGTTAGTCCCATTCAATTCTCGCATTAAATCAACAAAGTCTCCTTTTGGTGCTCGGACGCCTTGAACTCTTCCCTAAAACTGGTGAACCTTCCTTTTTAATACAGCACAGGTCTTGCGCTCCGAGTCTTGTGCAGGCAACAGTCTAGAATTTAACGTCATGTTATTTTTATCTTATGATTTTTTGGTTAAGTTTCATGTTGAGCAACTGCTACAAGTTTTCCAAATTTGTTTAAAAATAAGCCATTTGATATAAAGAAAAATACAAATGGCATAGAGAGAAAGCAAAAATAAGAAAAGCAGTACAGAAATGACTGACTTCTGGGGGCTCCTGGGTGGCTCAGTTGGTTGAGCATCTGACTCTGATTTCGGCTCAGGTCATGATCTCCTGGCTCTTGGGAGCAGTCTCCGAGTCAGGCTCTGCGCTGACGGTACAGAGCCTGCTTGGGATTCCTTCTCTCCCTCTCTCTCTGCCCCTCCCCCACTCGCTCCCACTCTCTCTCTCAAAACAAATAATCATTAAAAAAAAAAAAGACTGACTTCTGAAAAATACTGGATTAGTGTAATCTAAGGAAAATATTCCCATTGATAACATCACATTCATGTGCAAATAATAATGCCTTTTATTCCAAGTACCGAAAGAAAATTTTTTAGGTAAACATTTTCCCTCCTGTGGATCAACATAACATCCTTGACCCTTTTCAAAATTAGAAAATCCTACTGGAGTCTGAATTAATGAGATTATCAGTGAGATTATTACTATTTACCTATAAATGACAGATTAGGTTTTTTCCTTTACCTATCTCATGAAAGCACCAGAGTTTACCAAAATGTCCATGCAAGCAAGGTTCGGATCCCCTTTCCCCAAAGCGAATGAAAACGGCCAGCATCATCTTCGATGTCACTTGTGAAGGCACCTGACCAGGGGCTGTGATTAATCACCTCTTTCCGTGGTGTTTTGGTGTGTTTCTTTGTTTTATTAAGTTTTCCAAGACAGACTGAATCAATCAACAGCTGATAAACTATATAACACTAGCCTAGGATCTCTCCACTCAGCACTACTGACCCGCTCACTCTCTGTGGCGGAGGTGGGGGGTGGGGGGCGTGCACTGCAGGATGCCCTGCAACATTCCTGGCCTCAACTCGCTAGATGCCAGGAGCACCTTCTCCCCCAAGTTGTGACAATCACAAACATCTCCAGTCGCTGCCACCAGCCCCCATTTGAGAACCACTGTAAAAGAGAGGATCAGGTGTCCTCACCTGAACAGCCCCTGGTGAGAGGTTGGTCCCACGAAGGGCAGGGTCTGGGGTCAGTAGGAAAGATCCACCTTTGCCCCTCTGGGCACTCCCACTCCTCCCTCTCCCCTTCACCGTCCCCTCCTCCAGCCACGTGGCTCCCAGCTACTTCCCAAACACTCCAGGCCCTTCTCAGGCTAAGGGCCATTGCACTGCAGGGTGGTTCCCTCCGCCTGGCCGGAGATGTCCTTTCTGATAACCTCCTCTCTCTCTTTTTTTTTTTTTAACACTTTTTTTTAATGTTTATTTATTTATTTTTGAGAGACAGAGACAGAGCAAGCAAGAGTGGGGGAGGGGCAGAGAGAGAGGGAGAGAGAGAGAGAATCCCTAGGAGGCTCCGCCTTCTCAGTGCAGAGCCCACGTGGGGCTTGAACTCACCAACTGTGAGATCATGCCCTGAGCCAAGATCAAGAGTCAGACGTTTAAGCAACTGAGCCACCCAGGCGCCCCTTCTTTTGCTCTTCAAAATCTGCCCCTTCGTCCACTCAGTGAGGTCCTCCCTGACCTTTATTTTGAAATTGCAAGCCTCTCACCTATTCCCCACCTTACCATGATCTACCAACCTATTTTTCCAGAGAAATCATCACCTTATAACACACAAAATGTTTATGTCCTAGGTCTGCTGTTTATCAGCTGGTCCACTCCTCTCCCCACACCCCTGGAAAATCTTTGATTCACTGATATGCCTGGTACACAGTAGGCACTCAGTCAAAGTTGCTGAATGAGGGGCCCCGGGGTGGCCCCGTCAGTTGAGTGTCCGACTTCGGCTCAGGTCGTGATCTCACAGCTCGCGAATTCAAGCCCCGCGCCGGGCTCTGTGCTGACGGCTCGGAGCCTGGAGCCTGCTTCGGATTCTGTGTCTCCCTCTCTCTGTCCCTCCCCTGCTCGCGCTCTCTCTCTCAAAAGTAAATAAATATTAAAAAAAATTTTTTTAAGTTGCTGAATGAATGAATGAACGAATGGTAAAGATCTGCCAAGCCAGCTTGCTGTGCCTCCTGACAGGTCCGTAGCTCATAAAATGACTCCTGCTCTCACGAAGAATTTTCTAGAGCTTACATCTCTAGCCCTGCTAAGAGGGCCTATTGTCTGGTGAACTGTTCACAGGAACCCAAGAGCTGAGGTCTAAGTGGTGATATCCTGAGTAGTCAATGACTCTCGGACCCAGCAAGTCTAGGTCACCCACAAACACCGGGAATCTCAAGCTTTCAAGTTAGAAATATGAGGTACAGGGGCGCCTGGGGGGGTGCGGTCAGTCAGTTAAGTGTCCTACTCTCGGTTTCGGCTCAGGTCACGATCTCACTGTTTTGAGTTCGAGCCGTCCACAGGGCTCCATGCTGACAGTGTGGAACCTGCTTGGGATTCCCTCTCTTCCTCCCTCTCCGCCCCACCCCTGCTCACTCTCCGAGTTTCTGCCACGCACAAGTCTACCCGCAAGTTCATCACTGACCCTCTACCAAAAACGACTGATAATTTAAAGCTAACAAAGACTACTAGGGCAAGGGCTTGGAATGATTGTAGTTTGATACGCGGGGTGGGCTGTATGAAATGCTCAGCACCCTGACCCGCCCTGCACACCCATGTGCCGCCATGCTTCCCTGAACTGTATGGCCAACATCCCAGCAGCCATCCGGTCAGCGGCTGTGGCTGCTGCCTGTCCTCCGCAGGGACAGTCCCGGTTTTAAAACCCAGCTAACTTGGGGCGCCTGGGTGGCGCAGTCGGTTAAGCGTCTGACTTCAACCAGGTCACGATCTCGCGGTCCGTGAGTTCGAGCCCCGCGTCGGGCTCTGGGCTGATGGCTCAGAGCCTGGAGCCTGCTTCTGATTCTGTGTCTCCCTCTCTCTCTGCCCCTTCCCCATTCATGCTCTGTCTCTCTCTGTCCCAAAAATAAATAAACGTTGAAAAAAAACCTTTAAAAAAAAAAAAAAAAACCCAGCTAACTAGCTAAAAGATATGCAGCTCACCTCCACCATCCAACCCAAACCAGAGTGGTTCTGAAGCAGTAGCCCTGAGCCCACACAACCCGAGGCGAGATGGGCTTCTCTTCGATGAGGTCCCGATCAATTTGCAAAGAATAACGTAATCCCTAATCCTTTAACCGGATGCTAGGTAGCGAAATCAAAGAAAGAAAAAAAAAAATCTCTTCCTTGATTTAAAGTTCCACCAGAAAAACAGATTTCTGGAACCTACAACTCTGAGGAAAAAAGGATTCATCCTCTTTTATGCTAACTCAAGGGTCATCTACCAAAAATAATGAACACAGCCAGTATATTCATCATTTAAAACAGTCTGGGGCATGGAATAAATGAGATGAGCACGCTCTAGTGGAAACACAATGGATCCTTGAACACTTGCCCGTGTGTCAACGTTCTTCACGAGACGCCGATCTGTCTTGAGAAAGGCTAAGCACAAATGAACGTTTTAAGTATAACGTTAGGTGAACGTGCTTTTACAGGTTCAAAGCACAGAACGCATAATCGAATAGAAAGAAAGAAAAGAAATGTCACTGGCCATCTCGCACTAAGAAGAAGATGAAATGATCTAGTACCAAAACCGAAAGCATGTTAATAGCGAACCCACCTCAAACATGTTTTCCTCCCCCCACGGCGGTTAGCTTCAGGTGACAACGGTAAACCATAATTCAATATTCAACTGGGTACTGGTGATTCAGAGATGAGAAAGACATGGTCCCGGGGCCCGAAAAGCTCCCAAGGGAACAAAGAGCATCGCACCCATAATAACCCACTCTGATGGCAAGAGCCATAGGATACCGACGGAAACAAGCCAGGAGAGAAGCCAGCTCTGCCTGGAAGCGGAAGGTGAGATGGCAGATGCTTCCCTACGACAGGGTGCTATCCGAGCTGGGCCTTGAAGGGCAAGTAGGAATTCACCATAAGGGAAGAGAGGGAGGATCTGGGAAAAAGAACATTCCAGATGAAGGGAAGAGCGTAACAGAGGAAAGTATGCTGAGTGCCTGCTGCCTTTGACCAGTTTGGGGAAGCCAGAGATGTCATAGGAAGCCACCAGGCCCTGACTGAACAGGCACGCTAGAATTGGGTTTAAGTGGAAAGGTGAGAAAAAATAAACACAATAAAACATACCCAATGAGATCCCTTTATCGGCCCAGACGTGAACAGAGGTAGAGACGGAGGCAGAACGTTATAGCACATCTACCCTGGCAAGCATTTTCATTAAGAACCCGTTCTCCAGGCATTCCCAATATTTACGATTCCCCATTCAACATGCCATCCTGTCACTATAAGTCTATGTGAGCTATGCCACCCTGGGCCAGCCCAATTATCCATACAATCCAATATTCTGTCTCTGACACAGCACTAGGGGACATCGGTGGGGAGAACACGATAGATGTGGCCCACTCTGTCTATGTCCATCTCAGAATGTTAGATTATTGGTTGATGGTGAAGAAGGACCTTAGCCTTATTTGCAAAATTTGTACTTAAAAAAAAAAAAAAAGAATGCAGTAATGTAGAACTTACATAATTGATAATTTTATACAGCGTCTCATTAGCCACTCTTCGATGAACAATTACCAAGTCTTTGTAAGGCCTTAAACAATTTTGGGAGGAACCACAGTAAACCATCCATTAATGTGTTATTTAAAGTGGTTTCATTCATCAACGCCGATTCCTCTATTGGGACTATTTCTAATAGCTAGACTAGACAAACCTGGCCCATCTAAAAGCGAAAGAACACTCTTGATTCTTCACTGGCTTTTAGGGGGAAACTGACCCCCAAACACTGCAGGTCCTTGTTGACTTAACTAAATTTCAACAGCAAGTTGCACGAGCAAACTTTCTCTATATAAATGCCATTCTCTAACAAGACCCACGCTGATTTATTAGCTCTTGTATGAGCAGATCCGACCAATGCATAATGTTTTATATTGCAAATCTTTGAGGGCTACTGATGGTTATTACTAGCGCTACGCAATGGGCTGGCCGAAAAGACCAACTTAATTCATGAGCAGCCATCCTTTCCGCACCATGCATACATGGAAATTCCCCTTTGATTTGTGGCTTTAATCACGGCTTCCAAAACCTGTCATTATTTATGACTCTGACTTTTACATTGACGGTTAACGGGAAACATTTACTCGGGCTACCTGATAGGAAAGAACTCTGCAGCTCAAAGCAGAGCATGTGCTCCATTCTGACATTACACATCTCCATTTTCCTGCCGACTCACCAGGTTGGGGATGGAGTTAGAGGAGGTGGGAGAGTGCCAGGCGTTACATAATATTACTGAATGGAAAGATATTACTTAAATATGCAGTGACTCCTCCAGTCAGATGTGAGGCAGATTCGAAAAGGAAAACAGGTCGTAAGACAAAACCCACAACCTTTGGGGTTTGTGTATGTGCGCGTGGGTCTTGACATTCCTACTGTTCAAAATATTTGAAATCGTCAAGCAATGCCGACCAACATAAAGTCACTTCTCTACTGACCACCTTGGCCAAGCTGCCAGGAAGGCCGCCCTCCTTCTTCTAGGAAAGAAGCACACTCTTCTATGGACGCACCAAGCTCTATTCTGGTCTCATACAATCCAACCCCCACAAGTCTTCCACTCTTTCTGCTCTGTCGTCTTTCGCTTTAGGGAGCGCCTGGCTGGCTCAGTCAGCAGAACATGGGACTCTTGATCTTGGGGTGGTGAATTCAAGCCCCAGGATGGGTGTAGAGATGACTTAAATAAATAAAAAGCTGTTTTAAAAAAAGTCAGTATGTCATCTTTCCCTTTTCATGGACTCCTTCTCCTCAGTCCCTGGTTATACTGTCCCTTGCACCTTGATTCTAAAAATCAGTGCCTTTTAGAAAATCCAAGCATAACACCATATAGAAAAGTGTACAAATAGCAAGCGTTCCACTTGAAGGATTTTCACAAACTGAACACACCGGGGTGACCAGCGCTCGGCTCAACAATTTTACCAGCACCTCCAAAAGCCCCTCGGCCCCCTTCCACTTCCTCTCCTACCCCAAGGATGACCACTCTCCGGCTTTCAAACAGCCCGGATGCCATTAGCTTTGCTTGTTCTTGTAGTTCGTATAAATGCCATCGTGCAGTATGTACCCTTTTGTGTCTGGCTTCGATCACTCATTATTATGTTTGCGAAGTTCATCCACATTATTAGGTAGACTCCTAGATCATTCACTATTATAGCTAGTTTTCCTTGTATGAATGGAACCACAATTCATAATCCATGATGGATTGTATTCATGATGGATGTGTGGGTGGGTTCCCGTTTCTGACTATTGAGAATAGTGCTACTATTTGATGGGTGAAACAGATAAAGGAGATTAAGAGCACACTTATTGTGGGGCACCTGAGGGGCTCAGTCGATAAAGCATCTGACTTCGGCTCAGGTCATGATCTCACGGCTCGTGAGTTCGAGCCCCGCGTCGGGCTCTGTGCGGACAGCTCAGAGCCTGGAGCCTGCTTCCGATTCTGTGTCTCCCTCTCTCTGCCCCTCCCCTGCTCATGCTCGCTCTCTCTCGCTCTCTCTCTCGCTCTCTCTCTCTCTCAAAAATAAACATAAAAAAAATTTAGTAAGAGCACACTTATGATGAGCGGTAATGTATAGAATTGTTGATTGTTATAGTGCACAACTAACATAACACTATGTTAATTACACTTCCATAAAAAATTTAAAAATAAAAAATAAAAACAATAAATTATATATGTATTATATATATATAATTTATTGTTTTTATTTTTTATTTTTAAATTTTCAGTGTGAGAGAAAAAATTATCAGTTCTAGAATTACTAAGAAAATTTATCCAGAGTAAATAATACAATGTCAGGTAACAGTACATAGGCAATAAATTATTATTACATGACTTTTTTTCCCCTAACCTATTCAATATATCTAAAGTGTTAATCTATGGATAAAGTTAACAAGGCTCTGAAACCACAAAGAGTGCTTAAGATTTAAGACAAAAGAGGGGCGCCTGGGTGGCACAGTCGGTTAAGCGTCCGACTTCAGCCAGGTCACGATCTCGCGGTCCGTGAGTTCGAGCCCCGCGTCGGGCTCTGGGCTGATGGCTCAGAGCCTGGAGCCTGTTTCCGATTCTGTGTCTCCCTCTGTCTCTGCCCCTCCCCCGTTCATGTTCTGTCTCTCTCTGTCCCAAAAATAAATAAACGTTGAAAAAAAAAAAAATTTAAGACAAAAGAAAGAATAGTGCTACTATGACCAAGTCTTTTTGAGAAGAATATGTTCATATCTTAAAGTAGAATTGTTGGGCCATTCAAATTATACATATATAATATATATCATATGATATACATATGATATATACTATACACTATATACTATATATATATATATTTTTTTTTTTTAAGGGTTTCAGAGTAGATATAAATAATGCAAATGTGTTCTGGGCTCTTCTATCCAAGAAGAGCAACTGACCTCAATCCTTCCAGCTGCTTCTCCTTCAAAGGGTCTGTTTTCCCCCTGCCGGGCTGTGAGCTCACAAGAACGGCGACCATTCCCAAAAGTGCCCAACTGCTAGCCGGTGCCTGGAATACAAGGGCTAGTCAATAAGTGACCACTCAGCTAGTGAACTAAACGTGACATTGCCTTAACTCCTCGTGCCTTCCCAACTGATTCTGGTCTGGCTTCTGCTCCTAGGCTGCCTTGGAAAAGCTCGCACTGAGGTCACCGTAGACCCTCCGAACTACCAGAGCCCGTGGCTGCCCTTCAGTCCCCATCTCACCTGACCCTTCTGTGGCAAGTGGCAGAGATGATCGACCCAAACGGAACCACCCAAAGAAACCAAACCCTTGGCTTCATTCAAGGGCCCCCTCCTTTCTTACCGCTGGGATATTTGTTCTCCAGGGCTCCGCTACCGGAAGCTTCTGCTGCCCGGGGCTCCGTTCCTCGGCTCAGGCTTCCACCCACCAGTAATGACTCTCTTCAGTCCTAACTCTGCTCCGGAACCCTACAAGGGGGCTTTCCGGTGGCCTCCCAGACTGTGTCCCCGGGACCTCCTGTCCACGCCTCAAAAGTGCGTCAGGTGGAAAATACGCACTCCACCCTCGCATAATGCCTGGTGTACTTATTCAGCGTGAACTTCTGCAGGTCTGTTGTGCTGCCATTCAGCATGCTAGACCCTGGGGATCCAAGACGGGGAAGAGAGGCCCTCATGGACAAGAACGGACATCTGGCCATGCTGGGCTTACATGCCACCACAGGGTTCAGGGAGGACGAGGAGAGGTGCCCAGCCCAGCCTGGGTGGAGGGAGGCACAGGGTCCGTCTCTGAGCTGACTCTCCCCTGTCAGAACTATCTATCGACCCCACTTGCTGCTCTCACACCCACCCCCGCCATCGAGACCCCATTGCCCTTGCCTGGATCCCTGGACCACAGCGCTTTTTCCAGGCCTGGCTTGTTTCTCCACAGTCTGTCCTTTACAATGTAACTCAGCTTTGGGCACTACTCTGACTAGAACTCTCCAGTGGCACCCCCTGGCCCCTTGAGCAAAAGGCAAACCCCTTATCCCGTGAGGGACCAAAGGTCACACGTGGGAGTGTCCCCCCTCCTCCAATTCCTGTGTCCAGGGCTCGGCGTGCTCCAGATGCACAAGTCCTGGCCAACAACAAGCCCGTCCAGCCTCCGAGCCTGCGCCCTTGCCGTCTGCCATGCCCGGACGCCTTCTCCAGCTCCCCGAGGAAACATCTCCGTCTTGTTATTCAAATCCTAGAGCACCTGTCAGAGCTCCTGACAAGCCTTCTCTGGCCACTCAAGGTAAAGCAGCAACTCTGTCGCTCCAACAGCCCTGCCTGGCACTTCTGATCACACTCACCTGTCACACGTCCTACACCACCAACTCCCGAACTTAGCTCACTCATTTATGTTGGCTTTTTCAAGGCTATCTCTGCCGATGGACTGAAAGCTCTGTGAGAGCAGAAATGCGGTTTGATTTATTCTCCTCTGCGTCCATAAGGCCTAGTGTAGTGCCTGGGACTTAATAGGTCCTTAATAAATATTAGTCATGCACTAAAGCCAAAGCATGGCAGCTTTGTACAAATTCCGTAGCCCAGACTCCCTGGTCTGAATCCCACCTCTGCCAATGACTAGCTGTGTTGCCTGGGGCCAGTGACGTCTTTTTGTGCCCCTTGGGAGCTTTGCTTGGTAACAAAATAAAGTTAAAAATACTCTGCCTGAGGGCACCTGGGTGGCTCAGGTCATGATCTCTAGTGGTCTGTGAGTTCGAGCCCCGCATCAGGCTCTGTGCTGACAGCTCGGAGCCTGGAGCCTGCTTCGGATTCAGTGTCTCCCTCGCTCTCTGCCCCTCCCCTGCTCACGCTCCGTTTCTCTGTCTCTTAAAAATAAACCAACATTAGAAAAACACTTTCTAAAAAGAAGAACAAAACAAACAACAACAACAACAGCAACAACAAAAAAACCCTCTCTTTTTAAACAGAGACAATTTCAGGGAATCTGTGATGTTCATCTGTTTGTCTCACAGGAAATGGAAAATACAGAGCAACAAAAGTAAAATGCGTTATGATGATCAGAGGGGAAGCAAAGTTGATACTGAGTCCACCACTCTGACTCTTTTGTTCCTTGCCACCTCATCCTGCTGGGAGGAAAGAGGTACATGTTTTTATCCCCAGTACACCAACAGGAAAAATGAGATGCGAACCCTGAGCAGTATGTCAGGGGTTACTTAACAAAACAGAGGCTGTACTAGCAAAGAGGTCAGCTCTTCAAACCGAACCTGGTGGGAAAGACGGTCTGTTAAGGTTGGCTTAGCTAATACGCTCAGAGGCTCTGAAAGAATGAGATCAGAATGATTTGGCCCGTGGACCGAATCCAGCCCCCTGGATGTATGTGTAAATAAAGTTTTATTAGCAAATAGCCGTGCCCATTCATTTAGGCATGTCTGTGAGTCCTTCCTACAACAGCAGACTTGACTGGATGCATCAGACCTTCCAGCCCACAAAGCCTAAAATATTTATATCAGAGCCTGTATAGAACAAAAATTGCCCATCTCTGATTTAGAGAATAGTGCCATGTGTCCGGATTGGGTTCTATTTCACAAGTATCAGCATACTCAAGTTCCTGCTCCTGTTCAAACTAGTTCACTTAACAGGGAGGGTTTGGGGGGGGGGGGGGGGGGGGTTAATTGACAATCCTTGATTCAAGTGTATCTTACAGTTCAGAGAAAGAGTTCAATGGTTTGGTTCTGGGCTCAAATTAATATAGCTTCTCCACTTCGAGGGCACACAGTTTGCCCGTGGTCCTTGAACAGAACATTTTTACAAACGTGGAACAAAGCAGGTGAAATGGAATGCTTTTTGCTCTGGAGGATGTCTCTTATTCAAGCTTAAACATACACTGCTCCTTCCAGCGATAAGATCCAAGTAGGCTGTCTATATTCCTCTGACTTAATAATCCTATTTTCTACAAACGTTCAGATATCATTTGTGGACACCTAGGTTTTCCATTCAATAGAAGCATGCCCTCTCCAACTTCTTTCATAGATAGATACCTCTTAAAAACTAAACCTCTGAAAACAAACACACTGTTCCCTAAATGCTAATACAGTCTACCAGTCTGTCTTTTGAAGCTAAAAATGCATCTTACTGTAACTGTGTAGTGCCTTCAGAACCGGGAATCCAGCCTTCCAACTCTTTGTGCAGATGTTTGGTCACAGGTGAAACTTTCATCTCTTAAAAACTGTACTGTGGACATTTTCACACATATGCAAAAACAGAGAGAACAGTATAATAAGCCCGCCGTCCCCGGCAACCAGCCTCAACAAGTTATCAATATTCTGCTCTTCTTCTCCCCCTTATCCTTCCTCCCAACTTTGTGCCTGTTTATTGTTTGCTGCGGTATCCGCAAGCAGACCTCCCGCATCAAATCATTTCGCCCATAAAAACTTGCTTGTTTCTGTTAGATAAGGCCTTTTCTCCTTTGAAAGAAACTGTGATATGACTCTCACATCTGACAGAATTCATAATAATCCTTACCACCAGCTACCACCTAGTCCAAGTTCAATTTTCCCCAACTGTCTCAATAATGTCTTGTTAAAGCTGGTTTGTTCAACTAAGAGTCCAAGTATGACCACATATCGAACTTGCTGATAGGTCACTTAGGTGTCTTTTCATCCACAATGGATGGCACTCCGGGTGTTTTTTGGTTTGTTTTCTTTTCCCACCTACCACCGACACAGGCTTACATTCTAATTGGCCAACAAACCTTACTGAGAGTAATACTTCTTCAGGCTGCACATGCTGTAAGCAAATTCATAGGCCCCTTAGGCACAAACTCACAAAGCTCCACTTTCCAGTGCAATCCTCCACCGGAACCAATATGCCAGGCCACCGCACACACTTTCTGCTCTCGAGAGAAGGAATTTAGCAAGCTAACTCTCTAAAATTAAATTTTTTCTGTGCTGCGATGGCCCGAAGACTCTGAATGATTTTTAAAAAACAAGGCATCCATTCATTAAGGCTTTTTTTTTTTTTAAGTTAGTCAAATTTAATCAAGAATCACCAAGTAAATCAGACAAGCCTTGCAATCCATTACTGTTCCAAGTCACAACTGTAATTAATTAATTAAACGCCTAGCTCATACAGGACATTGGGTTATAAAAAGGGTGACCTGTGTCCCTGCCCACAGCGACTGACCGCCTCAATGAAGCAGTTACCGCATCGCTTGGACAAAACACCCAAGGAAGACGACACAAAACCACTCAAAGTGACAGCTGTGCCCCTACCATTAGGTTAAGAATATTTAAGGTTGATCTGGGCGGCAGGAAAAAAAAGGACAAGGGTCAAAAGGAACAGAGCGTGACTGCTGGTTCGATCACTTATGAGCTGTAGCAGACTGGATGAGTTAGTTACTCCACTTCTCGGATTCTGGTTTATCACTTGCAAAACTGGAACAATCTCCTCCACTTCCCAGAGTAGTAGCCACAAACACTGGATCAGAAAATCTTACACGAAAGCCCAGCACTAGTGATGATGAAAATGATAATAATGAATTCATGGACAATAAAAGTTGTTACGTCAGACACTGAGCTAAAAGGAAAGAAGTGGCTCACAGGACCTCAGGGTCCTTGCTGTCTGTCAACCACGGTGTGATAATGCCTCCCAATACCAGCACAGTAAGGTATAAGGGTGAGACCCGGGGGCTTGCGGGGGGGGGGGGGGGGGGGGGGCGGACAGGCCAGCCTCCCATGGCTTTTAAATCAATTGCATGGTAAAGTCAGCACCTCGCAGCTCCCACCCCTCACACAGGAAGCCCCACCAGACTCCCAAACTTGCAATACACAAGGCATGGGTATATTCAGAGCCATAATGGTAGTTTCCTTCTCTGTTGGGGCAAGTCTTCAGCAGTCTGCTACAGAATATTTAAGGCCTCCTCTAGTATTAGGTCCAAATACCCAGTACTTGCTCAAACAAGGCCAAAGTAAAATCATAATTATTTTTTCCTAGAGTCTTAGTTCCTTTTGGTACATATATACAAAAAAGACAAGGACGTGAGCCGCCAGAAAAGAGGTGCCTGCAGCCACCATGCTTTGAGAATCCCAACCAAACCAAGTGGAAAAGACACCGGGGGGAACAGAGCTCCTGTCTGACAGTCCTGCGCGTGAGATCTCCTGCGCGTGAAGCCATCTCGGACCTTCTCACCTTCCCAGTGTTCAACGGAGAGCACATGAAGCTTCTGTATCACCCAGTCAACCCACAGAACTGTTAGTGATAATAAAATGCTGTTGGTTTAAGTCATTAAGTTTTGGGGTGATTCGTCAGGTAAGGAAAACCGTCAGGACTCCTTTACCAGCCAAGCATCCCGGGGTTCGGTCGTTTTGTTTACAAGTCAGCTCTCCTCCTGGACTGTGAACCCCTGGGCGCTGCCCCTGTTTCTGGTTCTTCTTTGTAGGTCTAGGGAGCTGCACGTGGCCTGGCCCAGAACAAGTAGGTGCTCAAGAAATGTTTGTTGAACGGAAAGGAAACGCTTCATTTACCACAAATGGGGATTTGCATTTACAGGATGACACCTCCCCCAGCCCTCAGTCCTTAAGGCGATTCCAAAGAGAAGGAGAGCGCAGGAAGGGCCAAGTTTAGGAGACCCACCCCAGGAAGGAAGGCGCCAAAGGGGCTCCTTGGGAGAAGTGATGGAGCTGGGCTTGTGGCCAGTCCACGTGAGAAGTCCGTGCAAGTCTGTGGCCGGCCACACGGAGGGCGGGACCAACCAAACTCTGAAACTCCGCGGCACTGGGAAAACTCCCAGGGAAAAAGTGGAGACCCTGGGTGCAAGGTGGCCGCGCCTCCTCTCGCCCCCAGTCACCAGGACTTGGGGCAAGCCCCCGCACCCTCCCCGGCCGCCGCGGGCGAGGAGGAGGAAGAGAAAGAAAGTGACCGGAAGTCAGAAGTTTCCCAACAACGGCCAAAATCCTCCCTCAGGAGGGGAGGGCTCCCCATCCTCGCCCGGCTCCGCCCAGTGAGGAGGGACCGCCACCAGTGCATCCAGGAAGTTGGGGGTCCTGTTCTTCTGTCCCAACAGGGAGGGCCTGGCCTGTAGCTCTCCCGCGGCGTTCCGTGCACCCCGAATTCCGTGAGAGGTTCCCCGGGAGGGGCGGGGGCGCCCCAACTGATACTTACAATCGTCTAAGTCATCGTGCAAGTCCACAAAGTACAGAGGGATCTCTGAAAACCAAGAAACACACAGGAGTTACACATTAGGAGGGGGGCCGCGGCAGGCGGGCTCAGGGGCGGGCGGGGGTCCCCGGGTCCCCGGGCCTCCTGGGGTGGTCCGGCTTGGGGGGAGGGGGCCGCCCCTGCGCCCAGGGAGCCAACCCCACTCACCCGCCATCTTGGGATGGGCCAGGAGGCGGGGTCCGCGCGGGGGGGGCGGGACCGGGGCGAGGGGCGGGGCCTAGGGCTCCGGGCCCCGCCCCCCAGGGCCGGCACCTCCCCGCGAGCCTCGCGGCGCCGGCCGACCCCGCCCTCCCGGCGAAGGTGGCTGCCGAGGTGGGCGGGGAGGTCAGGTGACCCGGCAAGGCGTCCCAAGATGGCGGCGGCAGCGGCGCCCGGGAGGCCGGAGCAGCGTCCGGGCTGCTGAGGCGGGCCCCGCGCGGCTGGCGGCGGACGGGACGGGCCGAGGGCTGGCGAGCGGACGGCCGCCGCCTCTGCGCGCCCCGCGGCCGGGGCTGAGCCGTGCGGCGGCGCCGCCGGGGGATGCTCGTGCTGGGCCCGGCCTCTCCCTCTTCAACTTAGGGCGGCGGCGGGCCCGCGCCCCTGGCTCCCGGGCCATGGCGCTGAGGGAGCTCAAAGTGTGTCTGCTGGGGGTGAGTGGCGGCTGGCCGGCCGGGAGGGCCGCGGGAGGCCGGGCAGGCCGAGGACCCAAGCGTGCCCGAGTCCCCTCCGCCCCTTCCCCCAGCCTCCGTGCGGGACTTGCCCCGGGACCCTCCCTCCGGCCCCCGGGTCATCCTTGCCCCCCTTGCCACCCGCCCCTGAGGGTCCTACTGGCCGGAAGGACCCTCTGCCCTGTTCCTCCCTGGAGCCCAAGGACTCCTCCCGCCCCCAGAGGGTGAGGAGCCTTCCCTGCCTCTCCGTTGCATCTAGGTTGAGAGCAGCTCCCAAATAGTTTCCTACTAAGGTACTAGTTAGAAGTTGGCCAAGTCTTCCAGAGTGAAACCAATAGCAGGTCTTCAGGTTTTACAAGGAGCGTCCTCTCCTTTCTCGTTTGTTTGGAGTTTTTGAACTTGTGGGATCACCCCCCCCTCCCCCCTTCTCGCAGAGTTACTTTCTTGGGGGAAAGTTCAGATCACGAAACTCCAAGAACTAGTTGGAAGCTTCAGCTTCCTGCCTTTTCAGGGCAACTTTGCCTCTTGAGATCCCGCTTTGCGCAGTGAATGCTCTCTTGCCTGAGTTGCTGCTTTAGAGAGTGAAAGGGATTCCAATAACTAGCCTTCCCCCTTCCCAAATAGGGTGGGGCTGTGATTTATCAGGGATTACTCAGAAGGAATTCAAGAGTTCAGAGTTTACTTATACACGTTAACAAGAGAGTTTGTCACTTTTCACACTAAGCAGCAACTTTGGGTTTTTCAGAAGATTCTAATGGCTCCTAAAAACTGCAAAACCCCTCTCCTGCAGTGCATTTTGAAATCTAATTACTCCCGCTGGATGTTTATGAAAACCTTCTTTGTGTCTCTTAACTTCTGAAACTTAGCATGTACAGTGATTTTTCTGAAATCCTGAACCCATGGCCCAATGTAGTTTTCGCTGTCTGCAAGCAAGGAGACTTATTTGTGTGTCTCCCTTCTCTTGCAGGATACAGGCGTAGGTAAATCGAGCATCGTATGGCGGTTCGTGGAAGACAGTTTTGATCCGAACATCAACCCAACAATAGGGTAAGAGATTAAATGTGTTGAATATGTAGCTAAAGGTGTATTGGAAGTCCTTCCAAATTAAAAAGTGTGTTACGGGCGAGGGAGTGGGTATGCGTTCACCGGTGGCAGTCTCCATCATCTCTGGAAGGACTTGAAAGTACAGTGAGGACCGGTGTGTTTGGGGAAAGTTGTCTTTTGATTTGTGAGGTGAACACTTCAAACTAAAAATACAAGTTGAAGTTTCGGGTAGAGTGTACTTCCGTCTGTAAATATGAACGACAATTACGTCTTGAAATAAAGCAGAAGAAACGAGGTCCTGGTAATACTCTTTCAGGGACGTCAACCGAAAGATACTTAGATGGTTTTAGTTCTTTTCCTGAAAAGTGGGAGGCATCTGTCAGACTGGGAGGGCTGGCACATGGGTAAGTGGACGCCCAGGACAGCGCTTCTGGCCGCGTCACCACTGCTCCTGTCCCCTTCTCATACGTTCCTGCGCAAGTAGGAATCGTGAATTAATACATTAATGTTGAAATGGCAGCTTTTTCCTGGTGTCTGGTTCTTGGGGTAAGTGAAACTGACTGGCTATATAGGTTTTTGACTGTGAGAAAACCTTTCAGGGTAACTAAGTATTGTAATACTAAGACTTGTCGTGAGAAGTTGTGTCTTGTAGGTTTTACTACTGTGCAAGGCTTATAAAATTAAATAGCTGCTATGCTGTGTTTATTGCAAACCCCCAATCAAATGGTATCTTCCATTTAAAGAAACATTCAGTGCTCCTGCAGAAACAGTTTACAACGTACACAATCCCGTTTGCGGGCGTGGAGGTGAAACCACCACTATCGTTCTGAAATTAAAATGCCCTTCTGTATCCTTCAAGAAAGAACTGCGTATGTGCGCTTGTGTAAAACGTGACCTCATCCGCCTTCGGGCCTGCCTGTTGCTACCTGCCTGGGAAAGCGAAGTGACAGGAAGTGATAGCAAGTAGTGCTGGTGACTCAGTGCGTGACACATTTCACACCAGGTCAGAGCTGGAAACACGGCTCTGGAATACACAGACACCACCTTGGTGAAAAGTGCTCTCTCAGACGAGGAGACAGAACAGGAGGGGTATGGTTCCAGTGGTGGTGATGTGGCCAGCAGCCCCGTCCTGGGCGTCCACTTCCCCAGGCTGGCGGACGCTGGGGTTCCCCACCTTGACTCCCGCTCTCTTCACCAGGGGGTCTTGGCTCACATTTCACAGGCAAGAGGAAGATGAGGTTTTCCCTTCATTTCCTTCCACTTGTCCTGGTTTCTTTTCTCTCGGCCTCCGCAGGTATCTTCCTCCTTTTGTGACCAGCTCCCCTCACACCTGAGCCCTGGAGCCCCCTCATCACCACTTGTCCCTTTCTTCTTCCCGCGCCCCGCCTCCTTGTCACAGCCTGCAAACGTGTCCCCGACTCACCTGCTGTCCTAAGACCATACCATTTCCCAAGCCTGCCGTGCGGGTGGCGGGAACTCCTGGAAGAGAGGTTGCTGCTCCCTCGACTGCTGTTCCCTCTTGGACCTACTGTTGTCTCCATTCCACCCTCAGCATCCCACTAAAACCACCTTCCCTCCGTACTGGTTTCCATCGAGTTGACAAAAACAAGAAACAAGGGCTTTTTTTTTTTTTTTTTTTCTTTATTCATTGAGCGCTTTCTATACGCCACATGCCGGACTGGGTGCTGGTAATTTAAGCCAGGGGTCAGCAGACTGGGCCTTTGGCCTCCCTGCTGTTTTTATAGATAAAACTTCACCGAATCACAGTCGTACTTACGCACATACTGTGTCCACTGCTCTCTGGCTACAATGGTAGAGTTGAATAGTTGCGACTAAGGTCCTGTAGCCCAGAAAGTTGAAAATCTACGCTGTTTGGCCCTTCTCAGAAAGTTGGCCAACCCCTAATGTGGATAGAATCGGTTCCTGCCCTGGTGGACCTTCCCTACAAGGAGGAAAGAGATACATCCTAAAACTAACGTGCAGGAAATGATTTATTGGACCTTTATCTGTGCTACAAAACACAGAGAAACGTGGGAGCACGATAGGTAACAGGGGCTTGGCCAAACATAAAGGGATGGCTGATTCTCGAGGGAAACAGTGGAGGTGTAAAGCATTCGGAAGCCCTGTTTGAAAATTGGCAGATGAGTGGATTATGCAGTCTTTAATTTTAGCTGTGTCGGAGGGTGCATGGTAGTACCTCATTCTGGTCTTAATTTCCACTTCCCAAAGATGGGCGGAGGGCATAGGTGCAGAGGGAGGTAGGAGGCGCAGAATGTCTAAATTCCCATTTTCCACAGAAAGCTCCAATTTAAGTCCAGGCCTGATGGCTCCTAGGGCCCATGCTTCCCCTCACCCCGCGCTGTATGACATATGTGGCCATTAGGGAAGGCCCATGAGTATGGGAGGAGTGAGGGCCTTAGGACAGGAAGAGGGATGGCTACCAAGTTCTGCAGGGGACGAGGTCCAAATCACGGGTTGGAAATATGGGCCTGGCCCTAAGGGGAAGCCTGGAGAAGTTGACTTGAGACTACAGTGCACAGGTGAAGTTGAGTTGTGGGGGGGATGAGAGCGCTCGTGGGAAACGTGGGGAGCAGGACACAGCTGGGGAAGACCTACGTTTGTAAAACAAGCGTTGGAGGGCGGGAGAGAAGACAGCAAGGGAGCGTGATCACGGAGGAAGAGAACTAGGGAAGACAAGGGTTGCCCTCCAGCACGCCAACACCTGGTAAGGTGGTCTTGGAGCCTCCCCTGAACTCCAGGACCTGGCCACCCGCCCCCCCATGCCCTGTTCTCCCGCCTCATGGTTGCTGCCGTCCCCCCTGCCGCTCACTTCCCTCAACGCCAACAACTAGTTAACTTCCACACTTCAAAAACTTTCTTCTTAAACTTTTGATTACAGTTTCTTTTAAAGAGCAAAGGTGGTTTTTGATCAAGTCCAGTGTATCAGTTATTTTTATAGTTCATGTTTTTTGTGTCTTACGCATCCATCCAAAATCATCAAGATTTTCTCCTATGCTTTTGTTTAGAGTTCTTACGCCTTTATGTTTGAAATCTTAGTTTGTGACTTAATTCTACTAGCTGTAGTTTACTGTGCGAAGGAAGTCAAGGATCATTTTTTCCCATGTGTCAGTCTAGTCATTATAGCAACATTTGTTAATGATGAATTCTGCATTTATGTAATTAAATTACCTTGGCGCCTCTGTCAAAAATTAGTATGTATGTGTGGGTCCATTTCTGTTGCATGGATCCACTTGTGTATCGTAGTGCTAGTACGATACGTGGCCCCGGTTGCTGTAGATTTGTAGACATCTTGAAATCTCCAAATGTTGAATCAGGCAGTGTACGGCCGTTGTATTCGTATTTTTAAAAATCTGTTTGACTCCTCTCAGTCCTTTATATTTCTGTTTGAACTTTAGAATCGTAATGCCCAATTTGTGAAGAAAAGAAAAACAAAAAAACCCTGAAATTTTCATTGGGAATATAGCTAATCTACTGAATAACTTGGAGACAGTCGACATCTTAACAATATTGTGTCTTCTTATCCGTAAACATGGCATACTTCTGCACTAATTTATTTCTGATTTCTGTCCACAAAGTTTTTTAGTTGTCAGTGTGCAGGCTTTGCACATATTTTGTTAAATTTTTCCCAAGTAGTTTGTTTTTATGATTAGCAGATGGAATTTATTTCAGTTTTTATTTATTTATTTTGAGAGAGAGAGAGAGAGGGCACGTGAGAGCAAGCACACGAGCAGGGGTGGGGCAGAGAGAGAAGGAGAGATGGGGGGTGGGGGGGAAGAGAGAGAATCCCAAGCAAACTCACGCTCAGCATGGAGCCAAACGCGAGGCTCAATCTCATGACTGAGATCATGACCTGAGCTGAACTCAAGAGTCAGCCGCGGACGCCTGGGTAGCTCAATCCGTTGAGCCTCCAACTCAGCTCAGGTCATGAACTTGTGATTCGTGAGTTTGAGCCCCATGTGGGGCTCTGTGCTGACAACTCAGAGCCTGGAGCCTGCTTTGGATTCTGTGTCTCCCTCTCCCTCTGTTCCTCCCTTCCCCCGCCCCCCCCCCCCATACTTTGTCTCTCTGTCTCTCAAAATAAAGATTAAAAAAAAAAAAAAAAGTCAGTGCTTAACCAACTGAGCCACCCAGCTGCCCCTAATTTCAATTTATTTTTAATGTAATTTATTGTCAATTTGGCTAACATACAGTGTGTAAAGTGTGCTCTTGGTTTTTGGGGTAGTTTCCTGGAATCTCAATTTTTTTTAATGTTTTTATTTTTGAGAGGGAGGGTGGGAGCATGAGTGGGGGAGGGGCAGAGAGAGAGGGAGACAGAGGATCTGAAGCAGACTCCACACTGTCACTGCAGGGCCCACTGTGGGGCTTGGACTCATGAACCGCGAGGTTATGACTTGAGCCAAAGTCAGCCGCTTAACCGACTGAGCCACATGGGCACCCCCCTAAATTCAATTTTTAATTGTTTGTTGTTGAAATATAGAATAAATTTTATTTATATGTGTTGGCCTTGTATCTTGTGACTTCCTAAATTTACTTAGTTCCGGCACTTTTTTCATAGATGCCTTGGGATTTTCTTAGGTGTACAATCATGTCCTAGGTAATAGACTGTTTTACCTCTTCCTTTCCAATCAGTATGTCTTTTTTTTTTTTTTTTTTTTTTTTTTTGCTTGCCATATTACGTTAGCTGAGACCTCCAGTACTTTGTTGAGAAGTGGTAAGAGCAGATGTCTTTACCTTATTCCCGATCTTGGGGTGGGAAACATTGGATCTTTTACCATTAAGTTAGATGGTTAGGCCCTAGGTTTTTTTATAGGTGCCCACTGTCAGGTTGAAAAGAAAATGTTCTCATCTATCCCTAAATCAGTGAGATCTTTCATCAGGAATTATGTTGAATTCTGTCAGGGGGTTTGGTTTTGTGTTTTGTTTTTACATGTTTTGAACTGTTCTTATTTTCTTTTTTAGTCTTAAAATAGTGGATAACAACAATCTATACTAAAATATTAAATGTGTTCCTAGGAAAAATTTCACTTGGTTATTGTGCGTTATTTAATACATTATTGGGTTTGGGGGCACCCGGATGGCTCCGCCGGTTAGGCATCCAACTTCAGCTCAGGTCATGATCTCATGGTTCATGAGTTCGAGCCCCACATGGGGCTCACTGCTGGCTGCCCATCCCCCACTCATTCTCTCTCCATCTCTCACCCCCCCCGCCCCAAAATACATTATTGGGTTTGATTTATTAAAATTTTGCTAAGGGTTTTTGCCTCTATGAGGTGAAGAATTATCTGTAGTTTTCTATAATGTCTTTTTCTTGTTTTGGTATCAGGGCTTCGTAAAATAAGTTGGGAAATGTTTTCTCCTTTTCTACTTTTTTGCAAGGGTTTATGTAGAACTGGTGTTATTTCTTCCTTAAAGGTTTGGCGTGATTCACAAATGAAGCCATCTGAGTAAGGAGTTTTCTTTGTCAGAGAAATTAACTACAGGGGCGCCTGGCTGGCTCAGTTAAGCATCTAACTCTTAATCTCCACTCAGGTCCTGATCTCACGGTTTGTGAGTTGGAGCCCTGCGTTGGGCTCTGTGCTGTCAGCTCGAAGCCTGCTTAAGATTCTCTCTCCCTCCCTCTCTCTGCCCCTCCTCACCTCTCTCTCTCTCTCAAACATTTTTTTTTTAATTATTAAAAACAAAATTTTAACAACAGATTAAATTTCTTTAGTAGATACAGGTGTATTCATTTCTTCCCAAGTAAGCTTTGGTAGTTTGTGTTTTTCAGTGAATTTGTCTGTTGTATCTATTTTTTAATTTATTGACATAAAATTCATTTAAAACATTTTATTATCATTTTAATATCTTTAGGATCTGTCCAGTTTACTAATTTTAATGATCTTTTCAAAGAACCAGCTTATTTCATTAATATTTCTGTATTTTCTATTTCATTGATTTTTGCTTTTATCTTTGGGTTTCCTTTTTTTTCCTCATTTGCTTATTTTGGCTAATTCTTTTTTTTTTTTTTTTTTTTAAGTTTTTTAACCTGGAAGTTTACAATATTGATTTTTAGGGCCTTTTTTTTTTTTTTTTTTTTTTCATTATATGAGCATTCAGAACTGTAAATTGGGGCGCCTGGGTGGCTCAGTCAGTTAAGCATCCGACTTCAGCTCGGGTCATGATCTCACGCTCCATGAGTTCGAGCCCCACATCGGGCTCTGTGCTAACAGCTCAGAGCCTGGAGCCTGCTTTGGATTCTGTGTCTCCCTCTCTCTCTGCCCCTCCCTGGCTCATGCTCTGTCTCTCTCTGTCTCAAAAATAAAATAAAAACATTAAAAAAAAAATTTTTTAATTAAAAAAAAAAGAACTGTAAATTTTCCTGTAAGAACTGGTTTAAGTGAATCCCACAGATTTTGATACACTGTATTTTCATTTTCATTTAGTTCAGAGTATTTATTTCCCTTGTGATTTGCTTGACCTGTTGGTTGTTGAGAAGTAGTCCCTAACCTCTAATTATAGGGATTTTCCCGAAATTTTTCGATTATTGATTTCTAGTTTAAATCTATTGTGGTCAGAAAATGTATTCACTATTATTTCAAACCTTTTACATTTGACATTTGTTTTATGGTCTAGAATATGGTCTTCGCGAATGTTCATGTGCACGAGAAAAAAATGTGTTCTATAAATGTTAGCTTGGTTAACAGCACTGTTTATGTCTTTATCTTTACTGTTTTTCCCCCCCTCTCATTTGAGTGACAGGAGTGTTTGAAATCCAACCCGAATTGAGAATTTGTCTATTTCTCTTTTGTTCAATTTAATCAATTTTTGTTCATGTATTTTGAAGCTCTTAGATTGAGTGTTTCCACGTGTCGCGTTATTTTTCTTGATAACTTGACCCCCTCACCATCATAAAACATCTTTTTCCCTGGTAATAGCCCTGATTCTGAATTTTACTGTAGAAATTAATAC
Organism: Prionailurus bengalensis; assembly: GCF_016509475.1. Lineage (NCBI taxonomy): Eukaryota > Metazoa > Chordata > Mammalia > Carnivora > Felidae > Prionailurus > Prionailurus bengalensis. The sequence goes on along the minus strand of NC_057354.1, from coordinate 5,018,846 downwards.
AGGCTCTTCAGCTCTCAGTTGATTAGTGTTTGCGTATCTTTTCCCATCCATTTACATTTAACCCGTTTATATCATCTATTTGAAGGAGGTTTCTTGTAGACAGCATTATGGGTCCTGCTTTAAAGCTTAATCTGACAGTCTCTACTTTTAAATTGGAGTGTTTAGACCTTTACTGTCCAGCACAGTTGCCAAAGCCACATGTGGCTATTTGAATTTAAGTTAATATTAAAAATTTAGTTCCTCAGTCATACAAGCTATCTTTCAGTTCTCATGAAAAGAAGCTATGTTGCATAATACTGATTTGCACCATTTTGGGGGCACCTGGGTGGCTCAACCAGTTAGGCGTCTGACTTGGGCTCAGGTCCTGATCTCACCGTTCGTGGGTTTGAGCCCCACATCGGGCTCTCTGCTCTCAGCCAGTACAGAGCCCGCTTCAGATCCTCTGTTCCCTTCTCTCTCTGCCCCTCCCCCACTAGCACGCATGCATTCTCTCAAAAATAAAAATAAATATTAAAAAAGACAAACCATTTTTACTTATTTGAAAAGAAAAAAACATTTTTATTGATTGTAACTATCAATATGGTTTGGCTTAAATCTACCATCCTGCTGTATTTTCCTATTTGGCCCATGTTAGTGATTCCATTTCAACTCCACTATCTGCTTGTTAGCTCTGTTTCTTTGTTTTTTATTTTGGTGGTTGCACTAGGATTTACAACGTACTTCTTTTTCAGTCTACCTTCAAATAATACACAATTTTCACATATGGTATAAGAACCTTACAAGAATATACTTTCATTTTCCCTCTTGTGCTTTGTGCTATTACTGTGATATGTTTCACTCTTCACTCCTGCATCTTACAAGATTCATAATATACTTTTTTTTTTTTTTTTTTGGCCTCAGAATGGATCAGCGATCCTTTAAAGAGACTGTTGGTCTTTTTTTCTGGGTCCTTATGCCACTATCACAGTTTTTTCACTTCTGTATCTTTGTAATGAGTGTTAATGTCCAATGATGTGGCCTTGTGTTGTTCTTCAAGAATGTCTTGCCTTGCATTTCCATATAAACATTAAAAAATCGTCTTGTCCATTCTCACACATACCAACATGTTAATCTCCACTGTTTCTGATTGGCATTCCACTGCATTTATAGATCATTTGGAAAGAAATGACATTTTTATGATATTGAATTTTCTAATATATGAACCTTGATTATCCTTCCATTTATTAGACAAGCTTCTTTATTTTCTCTCAGTATTTTTTCTACTTCTCTATATAGTGGACTTGCACATTTTTCATTATATTTATTCTAAGGGTTTGATGTTCCAAAGCAATTTTATGCTGTTAATATACTACATGGTACTGTTTTGAAATGTACTTATTTCTAATCTTAAACTTTTTATTTCTTTTTTTATTGAATTGAGTAGGATCTCCAGTACAATATTGAATAGAAATGTGGTCCTGGGTATCCTTATTCTAATCGTAGGGGGAAAGCTTTCACTGTCATACTATTAAATATATCTGCTGTAGGTTTTTTGTTATTTGAGTGTTTTTGGGGTTTTTTTGTCCATGCGCCTTATCACATTACAGAGTGTCCTTCTTTACATCATTTGCTGGGATTTTTTTTTTCTTTTTTACGTGAACAAGTGTGGGGTTTATCAAAAGATTTTTGTACGTCTACTGGATCAGTCATGTAATTATTCTCTTTTATGCTGTTAATGTGGTAAATTACACTGCTGAATTTTCTTGGAATAGATCCACTTAGATCATGATGTATTATTCTTTTTATATATCACTGGCTTTAGTTCGCTATTTTTTGGGCTTTTTGTGTATGTTTCAGTAAGATTGTCATGTAATAATTTTGTGATGTGCATGTCAAGTTTGGTGTCAGGGTTTTGCTTCTCTTACAAAATGAGTTGGGATACTCTTCTACGGAAGAGTTTGTATAAAATTGCTCTTAGTTTTTAAGTGATTAGTAAAATTCATCAGTGATGCCATCTGGGCTTCTAGGCATCCTTGTGGAGTGGAGTTTAAGGAGCCAATTTCTTTTCAGAGTTGTAAGATTATTCATTTACACATTATCTATTTCTTCTTGTATTGGTTTTGATATTGGAGTCTCGGGGGTTTTTTAAGGATTTTGGCTCTTCCATAAGCTTTTTCCAATTCGCATAAAGATGTTAAGATTCTAAACTGATCCCCTTTTACATTTCTGACATGAGTTTTGCCCTTGATCGGCTCTACACTGTGTCCACTTTGTAATTCATTAATTTCTGCTCGTATCTTGATTGTTTCTGTCCTATTCAACGTGCTGCTCTTTTCTAACGTCTTGAGGTAGATGATTATATCATTGATTCTCAGTCCCTATTTTTTTCATGCCCGCAAGACGGGGAGGGGCAGAGAGAGACCATCCCCAGCAGGGATTCCCATATGGACCTCAGTCTCACGAACTGTGAGATCACCACCGGAGCCAAACTCAGGAGTTGGACACTCAACCGACTGAGCCACCCAGGCACCCCAGTTGTAGCGATTACATTTTGAAACCTTAACCATAGCTCTTGCTGATTCCAACAAGTTTTTGTATATCATAATTTGCTTATCATTCATTTCAAAATGTTTTTCACTTTCTGGTAAGATTACATCCTTGTGGGGGGGGGCGGGGGTTGGGTGCGGCGCCTGGGAGGCTCAGTCGGTTGAGCTTCCGACTAGCTCAGGTCATGATCTCACAGTTCTTGAGATTGAGCGCCACATCAGGCTCTATGCTGACAGCTCAGAGCTTGGAGCCTGCTTCAGATTCTGTGTCTCCTCTCTCTCTTTCTCTCTGTCCCTCCCCAACTCACACTCTGTCTCTCTCAAAAATAAATAAACGTAAAAAAATTAAAAAACAAAACAAAAAGATTACATCCTTGGGGCGGCTGGGTGGTTCAGTCGGTTAAGCTTCTGACATCGGCTCCGGTCATGATCTCACGGTTGATGGGTTTGAGCCCCGCATCAGGCTCTCTGCTGTCAGCATGGAACCCACCTTGGATTCTCTGTCCACACCCCTTCTCTCTGCCTCTCCCCTCCTTGTGTGTACACGCTTGCTTTCTCTCAAAAATAAACATTTTTTTTAAAAAAGATTACATCCTTTTTTTTAAGTGTCATTTAGACGTGTTTCTCAATTTTCCAATATAAGGAAGTTCTCTAACTTTTTGTTAATGATTACTGACATAATTGTACTGAGGTGACAACGTAATTTTATGATTTAAGTCCTTTAAAATATGATACAGTTTACTATGTGACACAGCATATGTCAATTTTAGGAACACATATTCCATATGTGTTTGAAAAGTTTGCATACTGTGCACCTGTTAGGTGCTGTATTCTATGAATGGAATTAGGTCAAGTTCATTAATCATGTTGTTGATTCTTTCTGTTATCCTTGCTAGGTTTTTGGTCTATCTAAATCCAACAGTTACTGAGAGAAGTGGATTAGAAACTCTCACCATGGTTATGTGTTTGTCTGTTTACCCTGTTCATTCTGTTTCATTTTATCAAAAAATGAAGTACCTATAAATTTAGAATTTTATATCTTACTGGTAATGCAAACCTTCTAACATTCTGAAATGTACTCTTTTAAGTTCTAGGGTGCATTTTGCCTTAAAGTATAATTTCTTTTGGTTGGGAATTGCGTGCTGCATATTTTCTCATTCTTTTGTTTTTTTAACCCTTCTGTATCTTTATATTTAAGGTGAGTCTCTTGTCAGCAGCTTATGATTTGATTCTGGTAATGTATCTGGTAGGGTGTATATAACCAACACCCTAATTAAACTCCAGAAATTTACATCACCTCAGAAAGTTCCTTCTGTGAGTCTCATTCCCCTAAGCAGCAGCTGTGGTGATCTCAGTCACTATGGATGAATTTGCCTGTTCTTGAATTTCACCTAAATGAAATAAATGGTGTCTAGCTTATTCTTCATAAAACAAATGTTTTGGAGAGTCAGCTGTGTTGCTACATGTATTATAGTACTGCCTATTTTTTAATTGGTGAGTGATGTTCTCCTATGAATAGGTCACAATTTATCTCTTCGGGTTTTGGACCTCCAGATCGTTTCCAGGTTTTGGCTGTTGTGACCATAGATACTGTGACCCTTCTTTTACAAGTCTTCTTGTGCACCTAGGTTTTCATTTCCCTTGGGTAAATAACTAGGTTTGGAATTTCTAGTTCACAGAGTAGGTGGATGTATAATTTCATAAGGAGTTTGCAGACAGTTGTCTAACGTAGTTGTATCATTTTAACCTCCCACTATCAATCAATGTGTAGAACTCCAGCTGTTCTACATTCTCTCCTGTATTTGTCTGTCTTTTTAACACCAGTTGTCCTAGTGGAATCAAAATGGTATCTCACTGCACTCTTAATCTGCATTTCCGAGATGACGGATAATGTTACGTATCTTTGCGTGTGCTTTTTTGTCACTCGCCTGTCTTTTATGAAGCGATATTCAATATTCAGGTCTGTCGCCCATTTTCATTGAGGGTTTGTTTTATTTTTTATTTTTTAATTTTTTTTTAATGTTTATTTATTTTTGAGAGAGAGACAGCATGAGCGAGGGAGGGGCAGAGAGAGGGAGAGAGGGAGACACAGAATCTGAAGCAGGCTTCAGGCTCCAGGCTCCGAGCTCAGAGCCTGGAGCCTGACGTGGGGCTCGAACCCACAAACTGCAAAATCATGACCTGAGCCGAGGTCAGACACTTAACTAACTGAGCCACCCGGGCGCCCTTGGAGTTTGTTTTAATTTCCTTAATGAGTTCTTCTGATAAGGAGGAGTTTTAATTTTGATAAAGTCCACGCTATCAATTTTGTCTTTTTTTATTTATTTAAAAAAAAATGTTTTTAATGTTTATTTATTTTTGACAGAGACAGAGCATGGGCGGGGGAGGGGCAGAGAGAGAGGGAGACACAGAATCCCAAGCAGGCTCCAGGCTCTGAGCTGTCAGCACAGAGCCCGACGCGGGGCTCGAACTCACAGACCAGGAGATCATGACCTGAGCCGAAGTCAGCTGAACCGACTGAGCCACCCAGGTGCCCCTCAATTTTGTCTTATTTGATTCGTGCTTATTTGGTCCTCTCTAAGAAAATTCTGCCTGTCCCAAAGTCTCCACAATATTCTTCTATATTTACTTCATAGTTTTAGCTTTACATTGAGTTCTTTGGTCTATCTCAAATTAATTTCTCACCCTTTCTGTGGATCAGGAATCTGAGTGGCTTAGCTGGTAATGGTTCTAGCTCAGAGTCTTTCGTGGTATTGCAGTCAGTTGGGGCCGCAGTCAAATGAAGGCTTGGCTGGGACTGAAGGATCTGCTTCCAAGATGGTGCCCTCACACAGCCGTTGGCTGGAGGCCTCAGCTCCTCAGAACCCTGCCATGTGAGCCTCTCCATAGGGCCGCTTATATGTCCTCAGAACAAGGCCGCTAACTTTCCCCAGGACAGGCGAGCCACAAGAGAGCGAGGGGGAGTCTGCAGTATCTTTTATGACGCATTTAGGAGTCCCCTGCCATGGCTTCTGTTCATTAGAGGGGTGACCACATTACCCACCCCATATGTGCAGCACACAGAATGGCGCTCCGCTCTTGAAGTGGGGGGGGGGGGGGGTTGAAACACAAAAACAGGAACATATTCTATAGCTGCCACAATTACATTAAGTGAACTTTACAACTGTGATCATCCCTGATGGGTCTGATTGTGAGCCAACATCTGAGAAATTCAAACTGACAAAAACATTTTACTAAACAACAGGCTTGTAATCTTCAAAAGTCCAGAAAAGTCAAGGAAAGACTGAAAAACCGATCCAGGTTGAAGGAGACTAAAGAGTCATGACCACTAGTTACAACATGTGACTTTGAACTGGATTTTTTACCCAAAACTCGATCACTGGGACAGTTGGCAAAACTCAGATGGGTTCTGAGAAATGCATGGTGATGGTGTATCGTTAATTTCATGATTTTTAGGCTCGTTGTGCTAATGGAGGAGAATATTCGTGCTGTTAGGAAATGCCTGCTGACCTTCAGAGGTAATGAGGCAGCTTATTGTCACATGGTTCAGGATAAATAAATTCTGTGCGCCTAAGTTTTCTCTAAATTGAGGACTGTTTTAATTTTTTTTTAATTTTTTTTTTTTTTAGTGATGGTTAACTTACTGCAAGAAAGGCGTTAAAAAACAAGTGGCTTTTTTTTTTTTTTTTTACTAATGTCATTGAAAGACAACTGGCTGTTTGGTGTAAAGAAAGCATGATTTGGCTCAGTCAGTTAAGCGGCCGACTTCGGCTCAGGTCATGATCTTGCGGTCCGTGAGTTCGAGCCCCTCGTCGGGCTCTGTGCTGACAGCTCAGAACCTGGAGCCTGTTTCAGATTCTGTGTCTCCCTCTCTCTGACCCTCCCCTGTTCATGCTCTCTCTCTGTCTCAAAAATAAACGTTAAAAAAAAAAAAAAAAAGAAAGAAAGCATGATTGACATTGTGCTCTCGGTGCTTCTTCGCCTTCCGCAGGCCCTCAGAGCCCAGGGCCCCTTCCTCTCCCCAGATGGGGACTCCTGACTTTGGCCAGCCGCCATACCTCACTCTGGGCCACTCCACCCCTCCGCCTGAATGGCCCACCTAACTAGCACCTGTGACATTAAGCAGTTACATTAGGCAGGAAGACGAAGAGGAGCAAAAAAATTTCTTGTTATTGGGGCACCTGGGGGGCTCAGTTGGTTGAGCATCCGACTTCGGCTCAGGTCATGGTCTCGCAGTTCGTGAGTTCAAGCCCTGCATCGGGCTCTGTGCTGACGGCTCGGAGCCTGGAGCCTGCTTTGGATTCTGTGTCTCCCTCTCTCTTCACCTCTCCCCTGCTCATGCTCTGTCTCTCAAAAATAAATAAATGTTTAAAAAAAAATTTTTTTTTTAATTTCTTGTTATTTTATACACATACTGCCGTATCCATTGCTGCTCATTCCTTCCTGGAGAAGTGAGTTTTCATCCGACGTCATTCCCTTTTGGCCTAAGAACTTTCTTAGTGTTTCATGTATTCCGGGCAACTGGCGACAGGGTCCCTCAGTTTTTGTTTATCAGAAGACGTCGTGCCTGTACTGTATTCTCACTTCTGAAGGATATTTTTGCTAGCTAAGAGATTTCTGGGTCGATTTTCGTTGTTACCGTCGTGTACCATAATGATTCGATACTTGTACCTATTGTGTGCAATAAGTTTAGTTAACACCCATCACCACACATAGTCACAAAAGCTTTTTTTCTTGAGATGAGAACTTTTAAGTTACTCTCTTAGCAACTCTAAATACACAATACGGTATTATTAACTATAGTGCCACGCTTTACGTTACATAGTCGAAATGGGTGAAGGTGGTCAAAAGGTACAAACTCCCCATTGTAAAGTAAGTCCTGGGGATTTAGTGTACAGATTTTTCTTTCATGATTTTAAATATGTTATTCTGTTATATTCTGGTCTCATGGTTTCTGTTGAGGGGCCTATAATCATCCTTAACTTTGTTACTCTATATGTGATGAATCTTTTTATTTTGGGGCTGCTTTTAAGATCTGCTATCTTTTTTTTCTCTTTTTTTCAGCAGTTCACTATAATATGCTGGGTGCATAAAATACTCTGGATTCATTGGATCAGAGTTTCTTAGAATAGAAATTTGATTATTTGGGACATTTTCAGCCATTATTTTTGTTTCATTTTATTTGAGAGAGAGAGCAAGTGAAGGGGCAGGGTTGGGGGGTGGGAGAACAGAATCCCAAGCAGGTTCTGTGCTGTCAGTGCAGAGCCCTATGCAGGGCTCAAACCCACCAACCATGAGATCGTGCCCTGAACCGAAATCAAGAGTTGAATGCTTAACCGACTGAGCCACCCAGGCCCCCCCAGCCATTATTTCTTTAAATGTTTTGTCTACCCCATTCTTTTGCTCTGCCTATGGGATTCCAGTTATAAGTATATTAACCTGTTTGAGATGATCTAACAGATGACTGAGTCCTGGGGCTTCTGAGTTTGTTTTGGTTTTTTTCCATCTTTTCCTTTGTGTCCTTAGGATCCTGTTATTTCTGATCTGTCTTTAAGTTCAAGTGATCCTTTCTTCTGTCTCTTAAGTATATCTAGTGTATATTTTTACTCAAATACTATCCTTGATTCTAGAGTTTCATAGGATTCTTTTTTATATTTTATATGCTTCGATTCCCCATCTGTTCACTCAATCTGATTCTTTTTCTTTAGGTCCTGACTATATTTATAATAGCCTCTTTTAGAGTGCCTGTCTGCTAATGCCAACATCTGGATCAGCTCAGGATCTATTGCTGTTCACTCTTTTCTCTTGACCTTGGGTCACGCTGCTTTGCATAGCTAGTATTTTTTTATTAGATACCGGATACTGCAGAAGATAGGTTGCAGAGATCTTAGATTCTCTTATCTTCTGTTGAGGAGTGCTAAGTTCTGCTGGAGCAGACAGTGAAATTAGGGAGCTCTTACACTTGGTTACGATGGTTGTCTCGGAGTGTCGCCGTTAGCCTCGTGGCAAATCCTTCTTCCCAGGATATCGTCTTTTCCTCTCAGCTACTGTTTGTGGGTTTTCATTCAGGGTGTTCTCTGGGCCCCTGTGAGTTGGCAGGATTCAGACTCCCGGCTTTTTCCCAGCCTTCCGAGGGTTGCTATCCTTGGAATCTCCCCCGTGCGTGTGTGCGGTTCGGAGTCAGCCGTGGATTTGAGATGAGTGTATGTATAGATTCAAGGCTCTCCCCTCTGCAGCTCCTTCCTTTCTAGGACATTCCCACTCTATTTCCAGCCACAGCAGTGGCCTCGAATGAGGTCCTCTAGCCAGGAGCACTGGTTTTCCACTTGACCAGTTGATGGCGGTTATTCCGGTGCAAGTTACCGGCACCACTGCTGGACTCGGAACTCCCCAACTAGACTTTTAATTTCAGTGTATATTTTACCTTTCGTATAGTTACTGATGTCTTTCTGTTTAAACTTACGGTTTTACGCTTTGCTTTTTATTTACCCTGCCCTATATTCTTTCGGATTGAATTTTGTTTTGTTTTGTTTTAGTGCTATGTTTCTCCCTTCTGTTATCTTGGTAATTATACATTCCTTTATTATTCTTTAAGTGTTTACTCTAGAAGTTACTTGATGCATCCTTGACTTATTTGAGTCTTAACATAAATTACTTTCACCACATTTTCCAACAATACAGGGGTCTCAAATCTAATTTCTCTGCTTCCTGCCTTGCATGCTCCTATAGTGTATTTTAATTCTAGATCTCACAGGACATTTATTATTGTTATACAGTGAACATGCCTGTTGATTTCTTCCATATGTCTACTCTCTCCATTGCTCTGCATTCCTGCTGCATTTCTGACCTTCCATCTGGGATCATTTACTTCGTTGTGAAGAACACTATTTTGTATTTGCTTTAGTATCCTCTTCTGTCCAGGGTTGTCTACCTGAAAATGTCTTCATTTTAATTTATCTTTTTTTTTTTAACTGAGCTTTTATTTACATGCAATAAAATGTGTAGTTCTGTGAGTTTTTACCTTGTGTCTGTTCACGTACCATCGAGATACAGAATATTTCCGTTCCCTCAGACAGCGGCCTTCCTCGTATACCTACCCCGCCTCACCAGCATAACCACATTCTGCCTTCTGTCACCGTAGAGTACGTGGGTGTTTTGTGAACTTCATGTAAACAGTCATATTACTTCTACTCATTCATGCTGCCTTCTTGTGCTCAACACGCTGTTATTGAGGTTTATCCGTGTTCCTTTTTATTGCTGGCTAGTATCCTATTGTGTGAACGTCCCACAATTTGTTTATCCAGTCTCCTAGTGACGGACATTTAAATAGAGTCCAGTTTTGAGCTATTATGAATAAAGCGGCTGTGAATATCTGCATACAGTTCTTTTTGTGGGCATCTCCGTGTGTTACTCGTGGGCACATGCCTGAGGGTAGAATTTCTGGTTAATAGGCATGTTCGTTACCTGTCTTCGTGTAACACATTAATTACCCTTACACTTAGCAGCTTAAAAAAGAAAAAAACAAAACAAAACACAAACATGCAGCATCTCTCACACTTGTTGTGGGTCAGGAATTCGGGAGCAGCTTAGCGGGGTGATCCTGGCTCTTGGCCACGTAGACCCCTGCCTCCGACCGCTTGAGTGTCCTCACCACACAAGAGCCGTCATCCTCAGGATGAGGAGTCCGTGAGAGCCCGGGATGGAAGCTGCCGTGTCTTTATGACCACCTGTCATTTCCGTGACGTCCTCTTGGCCACACGGAGCCCTGTGCCCCGCGGGAGCGGCCCGTGCAAGGACATCGGCGCCAGGAGTGAGGACCCCGAGGGCCGCCTGGGTGCTGGCTGCCGCGGCGGGTTGAAAGGCGTGTGTAACTTTTGAAGAAAGTGGTGTTTTCCTGCGTGGGCCCCCTCGCTCCCCCCCCTCCCCGCTGGCACTGTGTGAGCGCCCCGCAGGCCGCTCGGCCTCCCGACACCTGCTTTGAATCGTAGGTCGGGATCGCTTCGGAGGTTCGCTTTCGCTGAGCATAGAATTCCCGGTTTTTCCTTACTGTCTCTTGGATGCCTCCGGACACACGTGCCCCGTTCGCTCCCAGCTCCCTCCGCCTCCCCCGAGGTCAGGAGTCAGGCTTGCTTCTCTCTTGACTTCGTGTTCTTCCTCCGGGTGCCTCCCACGTTTCCCTTTCTCCTTTGGCCTTCCGCTGCCCCCCTTTGGTGTTCCAGGAGAGGCTCTCCTTGTATTTATCCTGCCTGGGTTCGTGGTACTTCGGGCACCTGTGGTGTGATGCCTTTCAAGTTGGACGGTTGTCAACCGTTGTCTCTTCAATACTGCTTTTGTTCCATTTTCTCTCCTCGTCTCTCACTGTCACGCGGCTGTTACTGTAGTCTAGAAGTTTCCATGTCGGTGTCCCATACTTCTCTGCATTTTCCTTCATTCTTTTCCTCGTGCTCCCGTCTACGTATTTTTCCTCGCCCTCCATCCAGTTCGTTAATCACTTTTTCATCTAACTAATCTGATTTGAAGCCTGCTTAAAGAACCATGAAGTTCTTGACTTCAGTTAAAGTTCTAGTATATCCATTAAGGTTTGTTTTAGTTTCCCTTTTCTCTGCTGAAATTGTTAGTCTGGGTTTGGGTTTTTGGTTTTTAAATTTTATTTATTTACTTTAAGTAATCTCCACACCCGGCATAAGGCTCCAACTCACGACCCCAACGTCAGGAGTTGCGTGCTCTCCCGGCAGAGCCACCCAGGGACCCCTGGGTTTTTGTTTTCTTAAATGGACTAGACATGGTTATTTTCAAGTCCATTTTTAATAACATAACGCAGTGGAAAGTGTTATGGATTATTGGAGTTGGGTAATGGATTCTACTTTTGTGAGTGAGAATTTTCATAATAAAAGTTAAAAATAAGCATGTCTGATAACCAATCCATTCTCCAGATGACCTTCTCTTCATTGTCTTGATTGTTGATCACAGCGACTCATCCCCTCTGATGCACGGCATTTTTTAAATTGCATTCCAGACATTGTTTGTTACAGTTTTATAAATAATTTGAGGCTCTAGTTCAGGGTCAGCAAACTTACGACCCAGGAGCCAAATCCAGTCACACCAGTTCGTGTACATACTGTTCATGGCCGCTCCTGCGCTACAGCGGGAAAGGTGACGAGACCGTGACCAGCAGAACCGCAAACATTGGCCTTTGACAGAAAAAGCTCACCGGCTCCTGCTCTACATGTTTTCCGCCAGACTCGCAAATCCGGTCCCTAATTCCGGCTTCTGCTGCCTTCACCCCAAACCTAGGCCTCTGGACCTGGGTGACGCCTTACAGTTTCACAGCCTCCCTGCGGTGTTACCTCGTCTTATCTTTGCGTGTATGATTCCAGCTACCTGAGCACGCTTGCTGTAGAACACGCCTGTAGATGTTCCGCTTATCTCGTAACGTGTCCGTCACACTGTTTTCTCGTTGCGGGAGCTCTCCCTGAACGCGGTCGCTTGGTCTCTGTTTTGCCAACTTGCACCTGCTGCAGTGCTCTGTCCTCCGTTCTGCCAGATTTTACGAGGGTTTACCTGCGCCTTGCCCTAGCCTGAGTCCTCGAAGGCTTTATTTCTCGGGCCTAACACGGATTGGCCCTCTGGGTGTGTTTCTGAGGGCATGACAGGAAGGGTGTCCTGCTCCCCTCGTCTTGCGCTCCAGAGCTCATCGCTTCCTCTTTAGAGGGGGACCTGGCTCTCTGAATCGAGCCCTTCTTTTCCTCTGTCTCCACAGTCTTCATCCACTCCTATTCACCCCAGACACACGACTTCCAACCGAAAAGCATTCTGTCGTTGGATCTGTGTTCATTTGTTAGCCTTTTAGGAAATGGCGCCTGTCTTCTTCCCTCTCACTGTCCATCCCGTCAGACCTCAAATCCAGGAGACATCGTTGAGTCCTCCTTCATTTTTACACTTTACATTCAATCCATCTGTAAGTCTTGTTTGTTCTTGGTCTTAAAATACATTCATATCTTTACACTGCCCTTCATATCGTCTTAATTTGATAGTATCAATTGGATGGTCTTATTTTTCTTTAAAAATCTTTAGTGGCTTCCTACTACCCTGTGAGAATAATAACTAGAAACTTCACTGTGATTTTTATCACTTTTTCCTCTCTCACTGCACTGCGGCCACGGCCCTTTCCAAACACCTGTTCTCTCCTGCCTCGGGGCCCTTGCACTTCCTGTTTTCCCCATTTTGAAATGTTTTCTTCTTTCCCAATTTTCACATGGCTAGATCTTCTCACGTGTTAGGGTTTATCCGAGAGGTTTTTCCTACCGTCCGATCTCAAATTACCACTTCAATCACTATCACCACACAATGGTTTGCTATCTTCATAGTAAGTAAAAATCTTTAATCGTTCATCTATTTATCTACCTATTTATTGTCAGCTCCTACCACACCAGTAGAAGTTCTGTGAGAGGAGAAACCTCATCTGAAAAGATCACAAATGGATCCCCAGTGCCTAGCCCATAGTACTTGCTGAGTAAAAAGTTGTTCTTTAATTACAGGATTTCTGTAATTGTGTACTCTTACTGGCTTCTGCCCCATTATTCCACTGGAACCCCTGTTGGAGAGTTGAACGTCAGCTTGTGAGTAGCCAGATATGAGCTACAGGTTGCTTTTTATTGTATTCGTTCTCTCTAGAAGTATCTGGCATTGTCTTGATACCCTTTTTTTTTTTTTCCTGCAAAGCCTCTGGCGTCCCGGGACACAGCTCTGATTCTCCTCCTCCCCACCTCTTGGGGTAGTCTTCTGTTTTGTTTCTCAGCCTCAGTGTCCGGATTCTGTCAGGCGCCGCGGGCGTAAGGGCTCAGTCCCACCAGGCCGCGGGCACTTCCCACGCCAGCTGCAAGTTGTGAGCGCCCACACTTCTGCCCGACGTGGCCATCACCTCGAGAGTTCCCACAACCGCCCCCGCTCCAGGTTGGATAATTTGCCAGAACTGTTCACAGAACTCAGGAACACGCTTTACTTACGTCTACTGGTTTAGTATAAAGGACACAAACGAACGGCCAGATGAAGAGGTGCATAGGGCTGGAAGGGCCTCAAGCATAGGAGCTTCTTGTCCCGTAACGTTGGGATACACCACTAACCCAGCGGCTCTTCGAACCCAGTCATTAAGGCGTTTTTACAGGGGTCTGATTACTAGGTGTGATTCATTGAATCGCTGGGCACCGGTGATTAGCTCCACCTGCAGCCCCTCACAGCTCCCCAAGGTTGCGGGATGAGACTGAAAGTTCCAGCACTCTAGTCAGTATTTGGTCTTCGTGGCAACCGGTGCCTCCCTCCCCGGTCCCGGGACAGTGTCAGAGCCGCCAGGAGTCACCTCCTGAGAACTAAAGACACTCCTGTCACTTCAGAAATTCCAAGAGATTTAGGGTATTTGTATCAGACCCTGATGACAAAGACCAGATGTATGTTTCTCATTATACCTCATTTGCCTACGCCTCATTGGCATCCCAGAAAGGGGGAAAAGAATGGAACAAAAGAAGTAATTCAAAAGATAAAGGGCAAGAACTTTCCAAGATTGATGAAAGTGACCAATATGTAAATACAAAAATATCTCTAAACTCTAACCAGGGTAAATACAAAACAAACCGTAGCCTAGATACGCTGTAGTCAAGCTGCTCAAAACCGAAGAGCAGATCTTAAAAGCGATCAGAGGGGGCATTAAAAAAACACAATCTGTGTGGGAGAACGGCGAGGAGAGTTATCACCGACTTCTCAACAGAAACACAAGAGGACGGAAGACAGTAGTATGGCATCTTCAGGTTGGGGGGTGCGGAGGGGGACCTGCCAAGCAAAAATTGTACATCTGGCAAAATTTTTTCTCAAAACTAAAGGTGAAATAAAGACATTTTCAGACCAGACCCGGGCCAGAAGAAATGCTGAAAGAAATTCTAAAAAGACTACTGGCTTTAAAAATAACAATTACTGTATTTATAACATATGAAGAAGTGTAAGGCAGCAAGAATACAGTAGGTGGGAGGGGGATTCGTTGAATTACACCATCCTAGATCATGAGTTGTTCGTCAAATAGCATATTATGTGGAAATACGCCAACATTTGCAGTCACATTATCATCTCTCGAGAAACCATTGAATAAATGGTCACACAAAAAGAAAGCTAGAAATTCCATACAAGAGAAAAAACGAGAATGAAAAAAAAAAAGTGATTTATCCAAAAGAAGGCAGAAAAGGAGCGAAGAGACAAATGCCAAAATGGGAAATACCGCCAGCCATCTAAATGATTGTATTAAATGTCAGGTTTCTTGTTCCTAGCATTTATATATTTTCTAGATGCCACAGAGTGTTCTACATTTCTGCGTACACTATCGTGTTTGTAGGTATGACCTCTGTGACAGTTTGGCAGTCTTTACCGTCTTTGTGCCTTCTTTTTTCTCTTTGTATTGGCTAGACGCTCCGGCCGGATGTTGGCTAGTAGTGGTGAGGGCGGGCAGCCACGCCTCGTCCGTAGAGCGTGGCCACGGTTAGGATGGATGTGGACCAGCCAGAGCTTGATGCGTTGCTGGTGGGAGTGCACGCGATGCACCTGCTTTGAGGGACTCTCTTTTCAAGAAGTTAAACATGCATCTACCCTGTGACTCCACAGACCCCCTCTTAGGTAGTTCCCCAAGAGAAGTTGACGTACATCCCTCCAGAAAGACCTGTGCAACATGTCTTATTCATAGAAGCCAAACACTTGATATTTGGAGAATTTCCCAAATATCCCTCAACAGGAGAATGGGGAGAGTGGTGTCTCCATCAGCGGAATACCAAACAGCAATAAAGAATTAACTACCGCATAATATAGTGGATTTCAAAATCATCGTTAAATGAAAGAAACTAGACAGGACAGAGTGTATTTTATGATTTCATTGATAGATCCAAAAACAATCAAAACTAATCTGTGAAGTTGAAGTCACAATGGTTTGTGTGGCATGGGTAGAAGAACGAACTAAAAATGGGCAGGAGGGAACTTTCTGGGGTGATGGAGGTGTTCTCTGGTTTGGGGCAATAGTGATAAGGGTATATGAACTGTCAAAACTCATTGAACCTAAAACCTGTGCCCTGTTTTTTAGTTTACTTATTGCTTTATTATTATTACTCAATTATTACTTATTACTTAATTATACTTCAACAAAATATATGTTTCTGTATATTTTCAAAGCCCTGTGTTATCGGTCCTGAAGTTCTTCCCAGTTTTCAAACGAGAGAGTTGGGGCAGAGAGAGGTCTGTTGACTTGCTCAGTGATACACAGTTCGTGGCAAAAGCTGGGTGGTCTGGCTTAACGGTCCACACCCTCCCCGGCGCCCTCATCTCGTACCCTGGCCCGGCAGTTCCCTGTCGTGGACTTTATCCTTCAGATAAACTCACATTAGTTCCACACAACGAAGTTAATAATTGTGCAAGGTTAGTCATTGCAGAATTGCTGATCAGTAGGGGGTCTGGTTATATGATTTCTAGTGCAGCCATTCCATAGAATATGATAAAGGGCAAGAGCCAGCTTGAGAAAAGCTTACATATTTTTTTAACTAAAAATTTTTTTTAATATTTATTTATTTTTGAGAGAGAGAGCGCGCGAGCAGGGGAGGGACAGAGAGAGGGAGACACAGGATCCGAAGCAGGCTCCAGGCTGCGAGCTGTCAGCACAGAGCCCGACATGGGGCTCAAACTCACAAATGGTGAGATCATGACCTGAGCCAGAGTCGGACGCTTAACCGACTGAGCCACCCAGGCGCCCCTGGAGAACCTTATGTATTTATATTGGGTGATCTCCTAGGTATAGGGTAGAGTGGAGACAAATCAAAGATACGGACTACATGCTACCATCTGTATTAAAAATAATGAAAGTACAAGGGACACCGTGTATACCTGTGCTTGTGGAAGCCGGTGACATGAGCTTCCAGGGAGAGGAATTGAAGATCTGGGCAGAAGGGGTGGGAGGGAGACGTTCCAGCAGGCACCTGTTCCGTACATCTTGGGTAATGAAGCATATGAGTCTATATTACCTATTCCAAAAAATGAACGGATACAATTCCAGTTTGGAAATGACTGAAGTAGCTCATCACCCACCTATTTGCGTGAGCTGACAGAAGCCGGCCTCAGACTCCTCAGAACTGTCCCTCTCCCTCACGACAGTCAATGCCCTGTGGCTTGTGTGTGTCAGCCTCGACGTGTCCCTCCCTTTCCATCAAGCCCACCCTGTCTTTCTCCTGGATCATTTCTCTCCCTCCCTTCCTTCCTTGCTTCCTTATTTACTCCCCTGCCTTCTTTGCCATCCCTGCCCGTTTTCCCTCCGTCTTCTCCGTGCCCTCGCTCTCTGGTGTCCCCCAGGTTTTGCCTGCATACCCACGCCTGCTTCTGCCCTGCGAGCTCCTTAAAAGCAGAAGTCCATCTCGCTCATGCATGGCTTATTCAAGGCCTGGTATCTGACAGAGGGACCCAAAGCTCTGTTGCCTGCTTCCAGAATTCACCTCTAAAACAGGTCTGATAACCACATCCCTTCCCCTTCAGGGGCCCCCCCTTGACCTCTAGCTGTCTTTCCCAAACACCATCTGTAAGTGACTTGTGATGGTGCAGAGGAACATTTTAAGTTTCTATCAGCTGTCTTACGGTCTCTCAGTCCGTGAAACCAGCGGGCTTTTAATTTCACCAACATTACTGCTTAGACAGACAAGGCAAAGTTAAGAAATAGGAGAGTGATTTTTCTTTTTTACCGTATTCAGTAGTGAGTGACACAGATGGATCACGGGGCAGAAGTGATGGTGGTGGAGCTCTGGCCTTTGGGGAGCTGCTCGCTTACAGGAAACGGGGGGGCCTCCCACGGGGTAGACGCTTATCACTGTGGAGAGTACAGTGGCTTCTGTCCCCAGCCTACCTAGAGCCTTTTCTGTGGTTCCCCGTCGGCACGTACCCCCCCACCCCCGCCCAGTCTAACCATGCAGAACCCCTGGGATTCTTCCCGTACGTTCACAATTTTGTGCTTTTGTTCCTGCTGTTTATCTTTATAGAATGTGACCCCCTTCTCCCTTGGGTCCTGTGTCCCTATCAGCTGGGCAGACTCCCTCCTTAACTTGTGGGTTTAGCCCAGACTTCACCTCTTCTCTGAAGTCCTTGTTAGCGTATTAGTTTCTTGTTGCTTCTCTGACAAGTTACAGCAACCTTAACTGGCTCACAGGAACACAGGTTTGTCATTTTATGGTTCTGAAAGTCGGAAGTCTGACACCTGATTCACTGGCCGAAACTCAGGCTGTTGGCGGAACCGGTTCCTTCCAGAGCCTCTGAGGGAAGACTCTGTTCCCTTGCCTTTTTCAGTTTCTGGTGGCTGCCTTAGTTTGGGGTTCTTTTGCCCATCCGTCTTCAGGACACATTGTCCTGGCCTCTGCCTCCGTCTTCACATCACCTTCTTCCCTGGCCCCGCGTCCTCCATCCCTTACAAGGACCCTTGTGGTTTCATTGGGCCCATCAGGATCATCCAGGATCTTCACCCCATCATCGCAAGATTGTTAACCTAACCACATCTGCAAGATCCCTTCTGCCACGGAAGGTAACATAATCACAGGTTCTGGGATTGGGGTGTGGACATTCTGCCGGCGTAGGAGCATTATTCAGCCTCCCACACCTGGCATCACCGCTTTCCTGGGTACTTAGATTTGGCTTTCCCTTTGTACCCCCACAACTCTGCCCTTCAGGACCTCCCAGAATATCTGCCTTGTAATTATCTGTTCACCTGACCGGTCCTCCCGCCGTGAGCCTCCTGGGGGCAGGGGTGGAGGTACACTCACGTGGCCTGCCCAGTACTCCTGCCGTGCGGTAGAAGGCCACGTGTTTGAGGGAGTAGATGACCCAGTGCGAGACGGCATCGCAGGGCCGTGCTTCCAAGGACAGGGTCGGGGGCCTGGCCACCTGGCCAAGGATCCTAGCCGTGCCACTCACTGGTTGTGTCCCCCCATGTCTTGTCTGCAAATTGCTGAGGAAGAGTCAGACCCAACTCAGAGACGCACAGTAAGGACTAAATGGGTCACACGTGTAAAAGTATGAGAATCCCCTGGAGTGCCTCTGGGTGGCTCAGTCAGTTGAGTATCTGACTCTTGATTTCGGCTCAGGCCTTGATCTCACAGTTCACAGGATCGGGCCCCTCACAGAATCTGCTTGGGATTCTCCCCCCCTCTCTCTGCCCCTCCCCTGCTCGTGCGTGCATGCATGCGTGTTCTCTCTCTCTCTCTCTCTCTCTCTCTCTCTCAAAATAAGTAAATAATCTTTTTTAAAAAAAAAAAAAAGGCATGAAAATCCTTGATAGTAAAGAACACTGAACCCTGTCAGGATAGCTAGCTTCATCACTGCTATTGTTGATTTTATTGTTTATGATATGGAAGCTTTTATATTACTGTAAGTTCTTCTTGACAAACTTAGGAAAGAGGAGGCTAAATCGTTACTAAATTTAGTTAGCTTTATGTTTAAAGCAATGTTTTCCCGGGTGCCTGGGTGGCTCAGTCGGTTAAGTGTTCGGTTCGATTTCCGCTCAGGTCATGATCTCACAGTTTGTGGAGTCAAGCCCCCCATCGGGCTCTGTGCTGATAGTGTGGAACCTGCTTGGGATTCTCTCTCTCCTGCTGTCTCTGCCCCTCCCTACCCTGTTAGCGCACGCTCTCTCTCTCTCTCCATCTCTCCAAAATAAATAAAAACATTAGAACTTTAGAAAAAAATAATAAAGTAATGTTTTCCTTGGTTTTAAATATTTTTTCAAAAGTTGTTAAAATGACAAAAGTATAGAAAGCCCTAAGGGATTTGCTTAGGGTGACAGCCGACCTGTGGAGCAAACCATCCACACTGTGCAGTGACTGCCAAGAAGGAAGAACCACGCGGAGGGGTCGTAACCCTTAGACCTTGTCAGCCTAAGAGACACTAGTGTTTGAAGGAGCGGTTAGAGATAGTCCTGACCACAGAGCCCACTTAAGTAACTGAACTTATGGATACTCAGAGACTTCTGGCTCTTCGAAGCCACGCCAACAGGAGACGCCCGTGCCCTTCCATCCACTTAATTCTCACCGAGCGCCCATCGAGTGCCTTGCGCCCTCCACAGCTCTTTCCGAGACCCCCGGTGTGTCCACTAGAGGAACTGCTCAATTTCATGTACTTCAGGTTTCTCATGTCTCAATCTTGGCGCATCAGTGGCCTTTCTATGACTATATGTTACCCGGAGATCCGAGCATTGTTTGCGTGAAACTTAGAGTCGGCTAAGACATACCGAGTTGCTCATCCTTCAAAGGCACCACATAGCATCACAGGGATGAGCCTCCCATGTGCCATTCCAAGAAAGGGGCTGGCAGTCAAAAGAGGTATGGGAATGTGGTGGCGGGCACGCCCGTGTGCCGAGAGAGCTAACCAAGTCTACTCCAGTTAAAGGCACTTTTGAGATACCTCGTGGCAAGTATTCTCATTGGGAACACGTACTCCGGCCAAAGATCACGACTACTTGGTGTGCATAGAAGTCGTATTTTTAGAATGTCATGAAAAATGGAGAAGTATATGAAAGGCATTCTAGCTTTAGGAAATAATGCTAGTGGGGATTTTAGATTAAAGAGGTAATAAGATCTGCCTAGCAGAGTGAAGAGAGATGGTTTAGTAGTGAAAAATAAGGTTATCAGACAAGTAAATGGCAGGCTGGAAAATAAAAATGTATCATTTGGATGGCAGGAAGCCATTGCCTGTTTTTCAAAAAGCAAGATACTGAAGTTATCAGACCGTCCGCATCATTTCACTTGGAGGCGAGAGGAGCGACCCTGCAGCGTGAGTGGCGATGGGAGGGACAGATTGTCGTAGTCCTGCTCCGAGATTAGGGTCCAATTTGGGAATTTATCTCGGGGGTTAAGGTTCAAGTATAGATCAAATATAAAATGAAGAAGCAGACAGTTCTACAAAACCGGATGCAAGTAACGAAGGACAAAGAGCAGTTGCCGACCAGTCCGTGTCCTGTGGAAGGCAGACACGGTGCTCCGATGGAGCACGCCGAGTTTGGTGCTGTTGCGCGGCGTGTGGAGTAAGCCCTGTGTTCCCTGTACGTGTGACACGGTGGTGAAGTATCTGGGTCGTTTACAGCTCGGCGAGGCTTGGTCACATGTACAAAAGTGCTGTCGTCAACAGAGAAACATGTGAATCTTGGGGAGGGGTTCGTTGGGGTGAGTCACGCAGGAGACCTTCTGCCCCAGGGCCAGCCCAGGGCTCCGCTGGGGTCACTTGAGGGAGACACGGGCGACACCCCTCCCCCCCCCCCCCCCCCCCCCCGGGTCTGGCCCTAAGTCCGGGTGTTACCGCTGCGTAGACTAATCAAACCCAAAGGCTGAAGAGGAAGCACTAGCTCTCACGGGTGTGATAGGCCAAGATTTCAGACCGTCACAAATCAACAGAGATGCCTGTTGTAAATAAGAGGCCCTTGGGGGGCTCTGGGGAGGAGAGGAGAGGTGGGGGAGAGCTCCCGACTCCGCCCATGAAGCAGCAGCAGAAAGAGCCCGTAGAGCGCCACCGCTTTCTCTTCGGCAGGACCCCAGAGGCCCCGGTGGAGGAGGGCACCGTAATTCTTCACGACGACCCCCCCAGGATTGCCTGTTGGCTGGCACAGAGCTGAGCGCCTGTGGCCGAGCAGGAGTGGGCAGGGAGGACTTCCCGGGCAGAGTCAACCCTGTGCTGTCGAGCCTCATGCCCCCCCCACCCCCCACCCCCATCCGCAAGGGCGCTCACCTGGCTGCGGTTGAAGGGCCGGGGTCCCCTGTAATTTCAGCTGTCCCCGCACTTCCGAAGTGCTGGGCCAAGATGCCCTGGTCCTGGTGAAGTGATGGATGGCAGAGTGGTTTATGGCAACACGGTAAATGTTCTGTCCGAAATCTAGGGGGGAGGTGAGGAAGATACCCCCGTTACAGAGGAGGAGCTACAACGAGGCCCCTGAACCGGGCTTACATTTTCCTCAGGGGACTCAGACGTCGCACAGGCAAATTAAAACAAAAAACAACCCGCAAACAAGCCAGTCAGACGTGGCGCACAGATAGGTAGTAGGCGTCCCGGAGACAAACGGGGTGGGGTGCGGTTTGCAGGGCGGAAGCTGCCTGGTTTCGGGGCACTGTGCAGGCTTCTGGGATCGCTGGCAGTTGAGCCAAGGTGGGAAGAATAAGGACTGTAGCCATGGGTCAGCCGAGGGAAGAGTGCTGCAGGAAAAGGGGCCGCCAGTGTGAAGGCAGAAGCGGGGACGGTGGAAGGATCTGAGACGGGGAGCAGAAGACCACGTGGCTGCAGCGGCCCGGACAGGATGTGCCAGATCGGGGTCGGGCAGCGCGACGGAAAAGGCCTCTGTGACTTCCCCGAGGTGAGAAAGACGGAGGTCACGGCCGGTGTGAATGGCAGTGCGTTTATTCTCAAGTTGGGAGGGTTGACTGGGGAACACTTTGGGGGACTGAGGGCTTACGACCTTTGTTGTCTCTGAGAAGGCCGAACCAAGCTGCTGCCCGAAAGGGAGTGGAGCGGGGGTGGAGGGGACTGGAAAGCAGTCACAGCAAATCATGACGAGTCATTAGGAGTAATTGCTCTGTGGAACGAGAGGCCACAGAGTGCCGCAGCTCTACAAGGACAGTCTCCACACTGGTCCACGCGGCTCTGAGGCTCTCCTCCAGCAAGGCAGTCCCCCCCCAACCCCCCGCCCCCCCGCCAGAGGGGACCAGGTGCAGGGGCTGCTTGGGGCCCTCGGCCCTTCCCTGCTTCCGCCTGTACCACAACCTTTGTTTCACCCACGGAGATACAAGGTTAAGTTGGGAGTGGATTTGGGTGCTCCTCGTGGATTGGTGTCAGCATATGGGAGCCTTAGGGGACCTGACTGGGAGCACGCAGGCCTGGAAAGGCACCGGGCAGCGTGACTTGACTTGGCTGCGCCAGACGGTCACGGCACTTACTGGCCTCCCGGGGAAAGGGAGCCCCTCCTTTCGGTGACCGGCTTCAGCTTTTCTGGTGCTAGCCAGGCGGGGAGTTCGGTACCTCTCCGTGGGCGTCCGTGTGGGTGAGCGGGCGCGTGTGCTTGTGGACGTGTGCCTGCACTCACGGACATTAGAACCAAACGCAGTTACCTTTGTGACCAGGGGGTGGGTCTCTGGCCCCGGTCCACCCCCTCCCTCTCCTCTGGGATTTGGCACATTCAACTTGGTGCCCGTGGCCAGGGATGCCGCTGCGCGTCTGTCTGGTCCATTCGAGGATGGTCCGCGCCCCACACTAGCTAGAGATGGATGGGGGAGAGAACAGGAAAAACCACTCCCTGATTTGTAAGTCACACAAAGCCATAGTCGAACTCTGATAGGCCGATGTCATTCCTGTGTGCTGGTTCGAAGGACAGCAGCAGAGCCAGAGCAGTGAGAAAGCCGGGGACTGTGAAGGCAGACCCCAGACCTTGCTTTCACTGGTTAGGGAATCCCGGGTCGCCTCGGCTGGAGGGGAGGGAGCAGCTCTGGGCCCGGAGATGATAGTCACACGAGACTCATTCAGAGTGGAAGGCCAGGTCACCTCCCCAGCCACCCTCTCTTCTCTGGGGCCCTCCACTTCCGGTTGACTTCTGAGGCCCGTCCCATCCATCCACTCCTTTAGTTCCTTGAATCTCATCCACATCAGCCCCCTCCCTCCATCTCCTGCCTCTGGCTCCCTGGTGTAACTCCCCCCCACCCCCCACCCCGAGACCTCTCCTAAGACAGACATCAAAGGATGCCCTAAGAGGGCCTTCCCAAAGGGTGCTTGCTCAGACACTGTCGCTATGTCAGAGTTCGTTTCTTTGCTTCTCCCTTGTCTTCAGACTGTAAGGGGCAGGGATTGTAACTCAGCGCCACCTGCACCCCCCAGCACACTGGGGATTGTAAGTATGTTCAGTGATAACAGACAGTAGACCAAAGGGGTGTGATGAACTAAGCGTTAACTTGTTTGTTGCAGATGTGATCCAGGTCTCAAGGGCAGGCTCTTCCCAGCTGCTGTGGGCTGGGTAGTCATATGTGCTTTGAAATGTCCGCTACTTGAGTGCCCAGCATCTGGTGGGCCTGGGGTGCTGGGGGCCGGTGAGGAAACTCGACCTTCTGGTGTGCCATCAGTGGGTGTTTGCGATGAATGAGACGCTGCATTCGCGCTGTCGAGCCCTTGCCAATGTGCTTGCTCCTCGTAAGAAAAAGCCCGGAGACTTTTCTGGGTGGTCGAGACAGAAGGACGGATGAGATTCCTACAGACACGAAGAACAAGAAGCCAGCAGATGTGGCCGCAAGAAGACCTCAGTTGAGCTTGCAGAGCTCAGTTGACTCGCCAGAGCTCCGTGTAGACAAGAAGGAGGCGTGTCAAGAGTGATGACGGTGGGGAGCTGGGAGAGTGGTCTCGGGTCAGACAGGAAGTTGGATTTAATCTGTCAGATTCTTAGGTTGCATCGCAGCTGCCATTTTACGTGTCTTTCACCTGAGTAGCGAACCCGTGTATTCGTTAAAGGAGAAATCGTTGGCGGATGGGTTGAGCTTTGGGGAATTCTGATTCTGGAATGAAACATTCCCTTTTAATTGTTGCATATACCTTTCTCATCTTTTTGTCTCCTTGAAGCATATTTCTTCTCTTGCTCTTTGAGCGGCCAAAATGGATGTGTTGGGTGCGTTGGTTCTGTTCACAGGCCTCTATTGGATGCCTGTTGTCACTCTTAAATGTAACACCACAGCCGTAATTGATGGAGAGTTGAGCTGTAAGCTTTTAGGACTAATTGCAGAGTCTAAACTAAAACATTTCCTGGAGCTGCCTTTAAATAATAATAATAATACCTTGTATAGGTATAGTGCTTTACAATTTACAAAGCACTTCCCCATGCCTCATAGCATTTAATCTTCACAAGAAACACTGCTTTTTGAATGCTCAGATCTTTCCTAAGTGAGAGATCACGTCGCACATCCTGATTTAATCATGGTGGGTCGTCAGAAGTTTTTGATACGATAACCATTTATCGAGCACCGTCTATGCATAAAGCACTTTACTAAGGATACCAAGGGGTAAATTTCCAGTAAATAAATATCCAGTAAATAGTACCTGTCCAATAAATGTGATCTTGCTTCCTCATCACAGTCACTATTCCAGAGGCTGCTTGCTAAACCATAAACTGATATAAATATTGCCAGGCATTCATTGTATTAGAGTTTAAGTTTTTAAAACTAAGGATTCTGATACTTCTCTAAACTCCGTGATTCTTCAGAAAGTCATTCTATGGATTTCAGCTTGCACTTTCTTAAAGAACTTGCACAATTAACTTGAATCTCAAAAAATATTTCAGACATCCTGTGTATTTGAAAATGCCTAGCCATCGCATTCATGTCCTGATTAAGATGATTAGGGTAGGATTCTAAGAGTACGACTTGGCCCTCGGCCCCAGAAGGCTTGTTATCCAGTACAAAAGAAAGCATAATCATCTCTGGGTTCTGCCAGCAGCCTGATAGGCCACGTGGAGGAGCCTGGGGGACAAAGGACTTCCCAGGAGGGAGCTCTCTGCCTGAGATGCGGCTAGAAGATAACACTGGAGCTGAGCCCAGCCCCAGGACTTTGAGCCTGTGTCCAGGAGCCCCCGGAGTGTCCAGGCATGTGCTCTGGGCCACCGTGGCTCCTCACAGGATCTCCAAAGAGGAGAAGATCCCCAAACGATAGGGACCTTCCAAGGCCTTGGGGCAGAGTGGTCTCTCAGAGTGAGTGACCTACCCACCGTCCCTCCTTCCCCATCGAGGGCGGGGTCAGGCCCAGAGGGCTGGTGTGGCCCTCCGGGTCCGCTGGAACTCGGAAGTGGCCCCCAGGTCATCATTTCTTCGGCCGTCCTCTTGCCCCTTGTTTGGCACCTCATTTTTATTAACCCTAGTGTTGCACTACCTCTCACTCAGCTACTTGTATAGTCGTGTGGTTTGGGAATGGGGAGCACAACCCGCAACGGCCTATTATTTTTTATTAGTGCACTCCCTTCCTGGACACACGGGTTTTTTTAGAACGTTTTCCCATGATACCATCTTTGTTAATAACAGCTTCTGTGTAGTTTACAAGGGAGGTCCGTATCTAGATTACCAGATCGTCTCTTGGTTCTTTTGATAAGGAGCTTAGGCAATCCCAAACCAAAGAACTCTGGGGCAGAGGTGCCGAATGCTTTCTTTTGACCCAGCATATGCAGCTAGCGTCCGAGCCTCCCATAAATACTCCAGAGAGGACCACAATTAGGAGATGGGGTGGAGCGGGAGTGTGAGCTTAAGTCTAAGTGATGTTTCCAACCGGGGCTGGCGTCGTGCTTTAAATAAAAGTATTTTATTTCTAAATAAAAGTATTCTGATCATTTAGGTCTCTCTTTATAGGGCATCTTTTATGACCAAGACTGTCCAGTACCAAAATGAGCTACACAAATTCCTAATCTGGGATACAGCTGGACAAGAACGAGTAAGTTGCCCTTTAATTTACTATGTGTTCTTCTGAGGCCCACAGTAAAGCTCCGACCAAACTGTCATTGTCCCCATCATTCCACGTCACTCACTTCTCTCCTGCGCACCAGAGACGCATTTATTTCCATTTGCGTGGGCCAGCCTTTTTCTTTTCAATTAGAGCCACAAAGTCCGCTGATGGAGAAAGTGATAATGGGCACTGAGGGCATTTTTATACTTTTTAGTGTCTCGGAGTAAATGCTGACTAACAGGCCTGATAAAATCCCACTCAGAGCATTGTGTGTAATTTGGGGCTCCGTCCTCTAGCAAAGATATAAAAGAATTAGTGGTAGAAAGGGAGAGTTAAGCACATCTCATTTATAGCTGCCTTTTAAAAGCTAAAGAGGGAACTTTACAGCATATAAACTTTGAGGTTTAAGTGAAACGGAGGAGCTAACACGGAGCTGAGCAATAGGTAGTTAATAAACGCCTGATGATAAAATTGTCCGAGATGGTTCTCTGCGTAAGGAAGAGCCTGAACCAGGGGTGGGGCCCGGGCCAGGGCATCCTGTGCAGAATGGGATTTCCTGAGGCCCACCCGTATCGGACTGGGGTGGGAAGGCAGGGAAGGGGACAGACACTTCCCTGCTGCCTCGTTTTCCCTCTGGGCTCCGTGTCTGATTTCCCTGTCGAGGGGCCTCTGGCAGCCACCCCATTATTCAGCTGCTGTTTAATTTTGTTTTCAAGCAGTACTATCAAAACAGAACATCTGATGGATGCACGGTGCTATCGTAAGCTCTTAAAAGGGTAGCAGAAGTAACCAGGAGAAATAGTCTGTCGTCACGGTCTTATCTAAGACGCCATAGATACCGCGTACGCTAACAGATCTGACAAGAGTCGTCACAGACAAATGGAGGAAGACAAAACAAGCCATTACTGTTGTCCTAGACGTAGACACCGTACATTTGTACAGATTTCACGTCTTAAGTTGGCTCTGTTTGGTTTCTTCTGTCGTTTTCTTGTTTGTTTTTTAACGCTGGATGTCGTGCCCTGCGTCCAATTACTCATCTGAGATATGTCTGCCTCATCTCCCACTCCCCACTCGTACTCTGTTTGTGTTGTGCATCTAGAATGGAGCAGTTAGGACAGCTAGACCTTTGCTAACCATCACTCTCCCAGCCTTCACAAGCGTGGCTTCCCGTAGCCTTTGTGAATGTATCTGTAGACACAGCCCTGGCGTCTGTCCTATTAGCCAAGAACGCCTGTGGCTCTTCGTACCAATAATATATGTACCTTTCACTGAATCCCCAAGTTCCAATTACCCCCTCCCGTATATTTGATGATCCAGCAAAACCCTCATCATAAAGAATCATGCTAGAATATAGATTCCATTATACTTTGAATCAGGGCCTGTCCTAGGATACACCATGATGTATAACATCTCTTTTTTCTAGAACATAAAAAAAGAATAACACAGCGCTTTACGCCTCTCCCTTACCGCTACCATAATAGCGGGTTCTTTTAAGTTTTGTAATTAGCTGGCTCGCCTGCCTCTTGTTGCCCCACTTGTGATTGATTCTGCGGCGGGGTAGTTGCTCCGGGATGCAAGTCTACCTCCCCCTGACCCGAAGCTGGGGGCTGGCTTAGGGGATGGGCGGCGGGCGGACGGGCAGGGCTGGGGAGAGCCGCCCCGTGGAACCCCGTGCCGTGGAGACCGTCGGGAGAGGAACGCCAGCTACGGGGCAGGAGTGACATCCAAGCCAGCCAGGCCGCGCGGGGTTTAAGAAAAGCAAAACATCTGACAGCCGACCACAGACGGTTGAAATGCTGTGAGCCTCCTGCGAGACCCGTCCGTGGGCTCGCTCTGACTGCCAGCTTGTCCTGGGCGAGGCCTGTAAGCCCTGAGTGTGCCACACTCGGCCAGACTCCATTTTCGTCACTTCCCCCCAGTTTAACTTTGGGAGCAGGCTGCTTATGGTCCTCCACCATGCCATGTGGTCCCCTCCCCTCGTCCCCGTGCACTGTTGTTCCCTCGGCTCGGAATACCCTCCCTCCCACTTGAGCCTAGAAAGCTCGTATCCAGCCTTCCAAACTCACCTCTGATGTCCCCTCAAGGGGGCTTTCCTAGCATCCCTGCTCTTCTCAGAGAAGTGACCACGTTGCCGCCTGCTCCCGTTGCTCACACCCGAGTCTGGGAGTCGCCTTGGACGCGTCCTTCCCCGGCTGCCCTCGCGTTTTGCTCATTCCGCGTGCCGGGCAGCTGTGTCTTCTGAATGTACGTCACATACGGTCACCTCCCTCCACCGCTCCTGCCAGCGCTCCGCTCTCAGCCACCTGTGACTCACAGAGGGTCCCTGTAGCCTCTTAACTGGTCCCCTGCTTCCCCCTGCCCAGCCTGCCACCCTGTGTCACTTCTCCTCACAGGACCTGGAGGGATCTTCTGAAAACAGGAATCAGATGCTACTCTCTTCCTTCAGTGGCTTCCCACTGCTTCTCTCACAATAGCCAAGGCCTAAATGGCGGCCTGCAAAGTCCTGCACCCTGCCTTCTAGCCCCGGTGCCCCTCCTGGCTCATCCACCCTCTCACCCGCCGAGTTCCAGCCCACTAGCCTCCACTCGGTTCCTCAAATGCCCCAGGGCCCTTGCCTCTCAGGCCTTAGGTACATCCCTCCTCTGGTCTCTTCCTCTGCTCAGAGCATGGCCTGCCGGCCCAGCCTGTTAGGCTCAGGTTCAGTGACACACCCTGGAGTTTTCGCTAACCCCCCTGTACCGAAGCAGGACCCCAGGGCGTGCTCCATCACTGCCCCCTGTTCATTTTCCTGAGGACCCTCGTTACAAGTTGCAGTTAGATGACCTGTCTACTGAGCTTGATTGACAAGAGCTGGAACCAGTGTCCTTTCACTGCCCTGTTCCCGTGGCCTGGCATAGTGCCTGACAAAGCACTGATGATCAGACGTTGGTTGAACCGATCAGTGAAGGAACTCTTCAGAGTATTTCCTTGTGTCCCACACGGTCTTTGATTGCCCCCATCCACGGGATTGTCGATTTCTTCGCTTGTGTCTTCTGTTAGACTGTGAGCTCCTAGTGGGCAGAGACCGTATTCACGTCTGTGCTCTCGGCCCCTGGCACACAGTATTGATGTCAGTGGACTTATGTCATTTGACTGCCAGCCCTATCTTTGCACAGATGAGAAGGACAGATCCTCTGCCTACTGTTACCATGTGAGTATTGCATGCCTCAGATTATAAAGTTCGGGTATTTGCGTACGTATTGTTCAGGTCTCTACAGTAGTAACGTACATCATGGAACCAAAAGGCGTCATAAAATGAGAATCCTTTCTGATGAACCAACCGTTCAGACATCCTCCCCATTGGACCCTCGCATCTGTTGCTGTCTATGGTTTTGGCGGGTGGATTGTCTTTCTGATGGTCCGGTTGCAATTGATTTGCAAATTGATTTCATTACATCAACGAAAGTGATTTTGGAGAACTTCACAAATGTCATGCAAAGCCATTGACAGTAGGGATCTTGTTAAATGATGAGGAAAATACTGATAAGGATGATGATATAAGTGTTTCAGAAGATAATGATTTGTGGACCAAAGAGTTGAGCAGCCTAGGAAAAGCTGATGGAGTCCTCAGATATTTTTGCGAAAATTTCCTTTTTATGACAGGATAGGAGAGTCAAGCATGAAATGAAAGACAGACATCGTATTGTGCTAGCATATTGTTTCATCAGGAGAATCACAAGTCCTCAATCAACTTCGATGCAGTGTTCATTCAGGAAACTAGCTCGTGCTTGCGATGATAAACCCAATGTTTTCCCTAACATCACATGAAATGAAACTTGTTTTCATAATTTAAATTTATTTTCTCAAGAGAGTGCCTTTGTCAGATCTTTGTGTCACTATTTGCTCTCCTAAGTGAATTCATTTGAAGTGACCTCCCTCCACCAGGCATCCTTCACTAACAAGGACGTCAGCGGTGGCATGGAGGCAGAGCCAGCAGCACGCACGCAAGCTCCACAGATCCCATAAATACCCCGGAAATGGAGAAACATTTCAGATACTTTTGCCAAGAAAGCTTCTGAACCACAATCTAATAGATGCTGTGTCCAGTCCTTAGATTTATGACTCTGAATCTTAACGTGGATTCTCCTGATGACCGTTCCCAGAGGTCAGAGCGCCAGGAAGGCACAGAGTCTGTTACTGTCCTGTTTTAAAATCGGGAAAACGTGTAGTAGCTGAGTATCATGCTAGAGCTGGGGTTGACACTCTGGCTTGTCAACCAATGCAGCCTGCTGCCTGTTTCTAGAAGTAAAGTTTTATTGATATACAACCGTACTTTTTTGTTTATGTGGTCTATAGCTACTTTCAGTAGATTTCTTTAGTAGTAGAGTAGTTGTGACAGAGATCAAATGACCCACAAAGCCCAAAATCTTGACTACGTGGTCTTTTCCAGAAAAAGTTTTGCCAACCTTGATCCAGAGACAGATTTGGAGCAGAGACGTGCAGATGTCCTCTGAGTGTCTTTTTAAACCACCACTTTCTTTCTTTACATCAAAAGGGTCATGGGAAGAGTTTCAGTGTCAATAACGGCAGAGTGGCTTATAAGGGACTAACCCTCCCAGAGACAACAACCATATACAAACTCTGGACAAAACATTAAAAAACAATTCTGAAGGCACTGCCGAAAGTAGTCTTTCGGGGACTACAGAAGGGATGGCCACGGTGAGGCTCATGTTTTTTGTAGCTTTTCCCCAGAGGCCACTCTCTAGACCATGCAGCACAAGGTAGCTAGGACTCACACAGAAAGCCCTGGTTTTTAGCTTGTGGTATTTGAGGACAGAGTTTGATGCTGCTAGAGACTCTGGGGAAAAGGGGGCGCAAATCCCAGAAAATATGGACCCAACAAGGAAGCAACCTCTAAAATACGCTCATGAATTCCCCTCAAGCCTCCATTTGACCCCCAGTTGCAAATGCACAGGGGAGACGCTAAGATAACTGGACAGAAAAACAACAGCTAGAGCGGTGACAAGGCTGAGCAGAGATTCGGCCCCTGCTCATCACAGGAGAAGCAGAGTCTGGAGGTGGAGTCCAGTCCTGCCTTATTGGAGAGGAGTGCCAGCACGACACCCTGGGCTTCCGCTGGAACCTCGGAAGGGCCGGGCCTTGCAGGTGAGACCACGTCCCAGACCACAAGTAGGCCCTCCCTCGCCACGTGTAAAACCAACGTCAGGGCGAGTGTCCGGTATTTTAACACTCTTCAGACGGGCTAATAGAAGCCAGATAGTTTAAATATGTTCAAAGACTTCAAGGAAAAGTAGTCTTACTGACTTAACTACACATGGGGACCCTCGCACAGAAAGGAACCTAAGGATCAGACCGACAGAAATGCTGAAGCTGAAAAGCTGCAGTGCCTACGATAGAAACTCCCCTGCACGGGTGGCAAACGGGTTAGCCAGTCAGAACAGAGAAAGAGCAGGAAATCCGAACACTGTCTTCGTACTGCTGGGACAGATCCAGACAACCTGATTTGTGCAACTAGAGACCCAGCAGTGGTGAAGAGACAGGGGAAACAAGGAGAAGATCCTCCCAAGAAAATTTCCCAGATCTGGCGAAACACATCATCAACTCACAGATCCAGGAAGTTCCGGCAGACCTGTCAGTACAAAGAAACCACAGAGACTGCTGAAAACCGGAGTCAAAGAGGGTCACCTCGAAAGCATCAGGGACAGTAGACACACTGCAAGGAACAGCAGTGCGCAGGGGCCCCGGCTTGTCACCAAGACGGCGGCGGCTGGAAGACAGTGGGACGAGGTATCTTGAAAGGGCTGAGAGCAGAAAGATGTCCGTCTGCCAGAATTCTCTCTCAAATATGAAGTCAAAGGAATGACCTTTGTAGACGAACAAGAGCAGAGAAGACTCAGCCGCAGCCCCAGGGAGTCTGTCTGGCCAGACGGACGCACCGCCGGGTGGCAACTCGTCCCCGTGAGAATGGCTGCCGGAAAGGGTAAAGAGGAAAGTCTGTCTTTTGTTTTCTTATTTACTGGCTATGAATGTAAACATCCTAACGTTGGATCGTATGGCTTCTAGTACACGTAGACTTTGAATATTTGACAGCACAGAGACCAATGGGATTTAAAAAATTAGACTCTTGCAAGGTTCTGATATTTTATGCGAGGTGGTGCATTTTAAACTCTTAAATAAACAGTGAGAAAAAAGCGTGTATTGTAGTCACAAGAGCAACCACTTAAAAATACAAGAAGGTGTGTGGGGCGCCCGGGTGGCTGAGTCGGTCGAGCGTCCGACTTCGGCTCAGGTCACGACCCCACAGTTCGTGGGTTCTAGCCCCGCGTCAGGCTCTGTGCGGACAGTTCAGAGCCTGGAGCCTGCTTGGGATTCTGTCTCCTCCTCTCTCTGCCCCTCCCCACTTGTGCTCTGTCTCTCAAAAAGAAAGAAATGTAAAAAAAAAAAAAAATTTTTTTTTTTTTTTTAAATACAAGAAGGTGTAGCTAAAAGGCTAGTGGGCAAATTAAGATGTAAAAATTGAGTGCTAAAAATAGTGAAAAAAAAGAGGGGATGAAAGGAAAAACAGGATTGTGTTTTTAATGAAATAAATCTAAAACAAATAGCAAAATGGGAGACCTTCTAACCAGCACATAGTTCAAGCCTGGTTTTTGATGCAATCTGATAACGTCTGCCTTTTAAACAGAATATTCAGTTCCTTTACCTTTAATGTACTTACTGATGTAAGAAGATTACCTTCACTGTTAAAACATAGCTTGAAAATAAGAGAATGGAAAAGCCTGTTCTGTGTAAATCATAAGCAAAAGGAAATTATTGTGGTTACATCGCCATCAACAAATACCAATGAAATAGACTTGAGGACAAGAGTGATTATCAGGAATAAAGAAGGGGTGTGATAAGAGGGGTGTTAAAGAACTTTCTGTATTGATAGAAATATTTTATATCTTGCTTGGTGTTTGCATGGATGTTGTATGTATACACATACACGTTGGTCGTTTTATCAAAACTTAAGATCTTTTATCTAACTTAAGATCTTTGCATTTCTCTACATGAATTTTACCCTTACAAATTTAAAAAGAAAACCAAAAACCCAACAACTTTATAAAGGTTGTTGCCAGTATCATACATCAAAAGTGAAAGCTAAGGGACACCTGGGTGGCTCAGTCAGTTGAGCGTCCAACTTCGGTTCAGGTCATGATCCCACAGTTCGTGGGTTCGAGCCCTGAGTTGGGCTCTTGTGCTGATGGCTCAGAGCTTGGAGCCTGCTTCGGATTCTGTGTCTTCCTGTCTCTCTGCCCCTCCCAGGCTCGCTTTGTCTGTGTCTCTCAAAAATAAATAAACATTAAAAAAATTTTTTTCTCTTAAAAACGAAAGCTAAAATTATATATCCGATAAGGGGTTAATACCCAAAATATTTAAAGAACTTAACACAGTTCAGCATCCAGAAAACAGCAACAGATAATCTGATTTTAAAATGGGCAGAGGAACTGAATAGACATTTTTCCAAAGAAGACACACAGGTGCTCAACAGACACATAGGAAGATGCTCAACATCACCAGTCACCAGGGAAACACAAATCAAAACCACCAAGAGATACCATCTCACAGCTGTCAGCATGGCTAGTCTCTAAAAACACAAGAAACAACAAGTGCTGGTGAGGATGTGGAGAAAAGGGAGCCCTCGTGCCCTGTTGGTGGGAATGCAAACTGGTGCAGCCACTGTGGAAAACAGGATGGGGCTTCATCAAACAGTAAAACTAGAACTACCGTATGATCCAGTAGTTCCACTACTGAGTATTTAACCAAAGACAATGAAAGCATTAATTCAAAGACATAGATGTACCCCTTGTTTATTGCAGCATTATTTGCAGTAGCCAAGATATGGAAGCAACCTCTGTGTCCATTGATAGACAAACAGATACAGAGATGTGGTGTGTGTGTGTGTGTGTGTATACATATATATATGTATACACACACACATAACAATAGAATATTTCTCAGCCATTAAAAAAAATGAGATCTTGGGGCGCCTGGGTGGCGCAGTCGGTTAAGCGGCCGACTTCAGCCAGGTCACGATCTCGCGGTCCGTGGGTTCGAGCCCCGCGTCGGGCTCTGGGCTGATGGCTCGGAGCCTGGAGCCTGTTTCCGATTCTGTGTCTCCCTCTCTCTCTGCCCCTCCCCCGTTCATGCTCTGTCTCTCTCTGTCCCAAAAATAAATAAATGTTAAAAAAATTATTAAAAAAAAAAAATGAGATCTTGCCATCTGCAACAATATGGACGGAGCTAGAGAGTATAATGCTAAGGAAATAAGTCAGAGAAAGACAAATACTATATGATTTCACTTGTATGTGGAATCTAAAAAAAAAAGCAGAAACAGATCCATAAATACAGAGAACAAACTGGTGATTGCGGGAGGGAAGCAGGGTGGGGAGGTGGGCAAAATGGGCGAAGGGGAGCGGGAGGGCCGGGCCTCCAGCCGCGGAATGAAGAAGTCGCGAGGAGGGCAGGAGCGGCAGCAGAAGTCCATCAGTGGTGCTGTAATTGCAGTGACAGACTGGCAGCCGTCCTGACCGGGGCACAGCACAACGCATGAACTTGTCAGGTCCCCTGCCGTACACCTGGAACTAGCAGAGCGTTGTGCGTCCGCCGTGTGTGACAGCAGCGGACGGATGCCCGAAGGCACAAAGGGAAGAAGGGACTGGGAAGGGAAGCTAACGCGGCACCCGCTGTGCCACCTCACCCCGTGGAAGCCCGTCCACAGTCTTTCCCGTCCGGTGACGTAGCTTCCTACTCCGTGGTGCTTTCTTCCTTACCATCTTTTGTTCTTTTCTCGCGCAAACTGAACCTGTTTGTTTGGAAATCATCAGGGTTTCACCCCAGAGGCAGAGATCTTTCTCACAAAGCGTAGTGACACTTCATACGTACGGCTGTGCCGTCTGGCACTCAGCCGGTCACGTCACCGCGTCCTGAAACCGTTCTCGATTCATTTGCTCCCCGATTCGTGCTCACCGACAGCGTACCAGGCACCAGGCTCCAGAGATGAGATGGCAGCCTGAGCAGACGTGCTCTCCGCTCACCGAGCTTGCAGTCGTAGCTTCACTTTCTTGTACGAAACTCAAATTAACTTAAAAGTTTAGAAGCCAAAGGTTAAGCTCATTGGAAAAGAAGTTGCAAAGTCTGTAGTTCTGCATGTGAATTGTACCGTATGCCAGATACTCCCCTGTGACGACGGTTCCTACCTGTATTTGGGGGTCAGCCACCAGAACAGAGAACAGTGGTATCACATCAGCCGTAGGTGGGCTCAGCTTTCAAAGTCGGGTCTACGGTGAAGATCGGCTGTAGGTAAACGTCACGTCCGCTGAGCAAGATGCCCGGCAAGCAGCGTCCCGTTTTCCACTTGCCGTCTCTGGCGCTCCTCGGGAGAGGTGGCTGCTGAGAGGGCCCTGCGGTTATCCGGGTCGGGGGCCAGGTGCGAGGGGTGGGGAGGGGCCGCACAGGACAGTGAGATCCACGTAAACAGAATGAGATTTGCGCCCGCATTTGGGAACTGCCACGTGCGCAGAGAGATCAGACGAGCAAGCTACAAAGTCCCCCGAGTAGCGAATGCAAACGCGGACGCGTTTCTGTAGTGCGATCAGCATTTAGATTACAGGGTTATCTTTACGACACCCAAACGCAGCCACTTCTCTGGAGAACGATTCACGGCCTTATTTTTATCTCCGTGATAGTTTTGGAAGCCAAAGTGTAAAGGACTATTGAACAAATGAATTCGGGGATTATAACACGGAGTTCAATTAAGAAGCCTTTTTAGCTGAAACAATTGTTTATAGCACCATATTTAATTCCTATAAAACTGTATTCTAAACTATCTTCTGAGAGACATTCAGTGTTACGTTAAAGGTTTTTTGCCTTTGGTAATTACCGGTTCATCTGCCCTAACGCATCACGTCATCTTCTCTGGCTTGAGAGAAAGATTACCTTTTGTGCAGGGATAATGGGCCTAAAAGTCAAATGAAAAGCATCTTTAACCTGCTTTCCCAATTTTGTTGTTTCTTCCCCCCCTTCTCCGCAGTTCCGTGCCTTAGCACCCATGTACTACCGAGGGTCGGCTGCAGCTATAATTGTTTATGATATCACAAAAGAAGTAAGACTTTCCATTTTCCTTAGACTGTTCCGAAACCCCTGTTTTGGCTGCTTAGCCCTCCAGCCGCTTTCCTTTCTTGTGTTCCAGGAGACATTTTCAACATTAAAGAACTGGGTGAGGGAGCTCCGGCAGCATGGCCCGCCCAATATTGTGGTTGCCATAGCAGGAAATAAGTGTGATCTTATCGACGTCAGGTAAGTTATTAGAACGGGAGATTACGGTGCTGATTATGTGTTCCTTTTCTTCCTGAGCAATATCCAATATAAGAATCTTCTTTTATTTTATCTCTGACATTGAAAAATTCCTTTTGCTTCAGTTGAAGTCCTGAAGTTTCCAACAAAAATTAAGAGTTCAGACATTTGGGGGTGATTAGATTACAGGGAGAGAGAGAGACAGGTGTGTGCTTTATGTAAGCACTGGTGACATCACACTTGACGTTATCTGAGGTTAGTCTAGCCCCCACCCCGTTCCCATGACATAGGGTACTTGAATAGGGGAAAACACGTATACCTTAAGGAAGGCACATTTATTGGCAATTTCTCTGGACCCCAAAGCGAGGACTTTCTGTGATTCCCAAAGCGAGGACTTTCCTTTGGGGGGTGGGGGGAGGGAAACCCCCCCTTGCCATTCTGTGACCGTTCCATCAGCTGGATTGCTCGTACTGCTGGGTTCTGTTTTGTTTTGTTCTGTGGCACCATGTAAGTGGTGTAATCGGGAGGACCATGTTTTCAGGGCTCAGTCACTAGCCGTTCATGACCTCCTTTGTCATCACAAATCTGGTTAATTACCGGCTAATTGTTGCCTTCCAGAGAAGTCATGGAGAGAGACGCGAAGGACTACGCCGACTCCATCCATGCGATTTTTGTGGAGACGAGCGCGAAAAACGCAATAAACATAAATGAACTCTTTATAGAAATTAGTGAGTATCTCTGTGCCTTATGGGTTTCCTCTGTGCAGAGCAACTTAATACAGAATTACGTGGCTGGGGAGAATTCCCTCCGTACATAGAATAGTCTGGTCTCTGACATTGTTCTCAGTGGCACGAGATTGGAGAACGTAAGAGTGGCGGCTGGGTTTCAGCTCGTGTTCTCATTGCTGGAGAGCCCCTGCCTGATGACTGCGACCCTTCTCAAAAGAATGTTGCTGCCGAATAAATAATGCTCAGGGCCTTGAGGTCCTGGAAGCTGTCATCTTGCGCTCTGTCTCTCTAAATGTGTTTCAATTAGCCATCCAGAGTCATCGACGGTGAACAAAGCAATAAAGGGAAGTGAAATCCAAGTGTGATTCCACTGTAAGAAAACCCTCAAAAATTAATACCAGGAGAGTAAAAAGTAAGACCTCCCCTTCCCATCCCTCCCCCTTCCCTTTCCAGAAGTGTTAATATGATGCTGCTAGATGGAAGGAGGCTGCCGCATACCTTGGGGACCCTCTACAGATTGTATCTATGTTTATTCATTTCATTCAAATTCATCAAAATATTTATTGAGAACCGTTCCTGGCTCGGGGGAGACGGCGGCGAACAAGACAGGCGTGGCCCTGCTCTCCTGAAGCGCACTTTCTGCTTCGACAGGCAGGCAGCGAGCACAAATATGAGTAAGATCCCTCCCGGTGATCTGCAGTGATGGGAAACGGTAGTGTGGGATGAAGTGAAGGCGTGTCCGCTGGTGGTCAGGGAGGGCCTCCCCGAGGAGGTGAGACTGGACAGGTCAAGCTCTGCAGGGACCTGGGGTTCACGTTAGCCGGACGTGTCGGACTTGCAGGTGACCAGGAGAAGGCTGACAGGGCACGGTGAACTTACTCGTCCAGATCCGTCGACAGTGTGAGGTCAGAGGTCACTGAGGCCGGAAGGGCACTTGGCCATCGTGTAGAGGAGGGAGCGGGGAGTGCAGCACCCAGCACGGCCAGGCAGGGACGGGCCCCCCAGCCCTGGGACGCGGAAGCCGCAGACAGCCCCCGCGACCCTGACAGCTGGCGTGTGGGGCCCCACACCAGCAGGTGGGGTCACACTGGCATGTAGGCCCCTGGTTGCCCAGTTGCTGGGGTGGTTTTTATCTTTATTCTTCGATGGTTTTAGTTGGTTCAGGGTCTGGGTTTTATGTGATATGTCCCATTGTTTAGACTGGGCCACTGATTCAAGCATCGTCAGAGTACTGTGCGAGAGTCCTCGGAGTCCTTTCAGAGTATTGCCGAGGCCATCTGCCACCACAGAGGGCCACTGGCCCGCTGATCTCCAGCCCCACGTCCAGTCCCTTCACTTCAGCATTTGAAGTCATGACGTGTAGTGCCTTCCTGGACTGTAAATAGCAGTTACCCAAATACATACTTGAAAGGCAGCATGAGGCCAGTCAGGAATTTTTCAGTTCAGGCGGAAACATCCAAGAGTGTGCTGGTGGGAGCGTGCCAGAATCGTTGCCATTTTTTTGGCGTGTTCTTCAGTAGTATTAAAAACAAAGGTAGTGAATGATGCCAACGGTGACAACTCTTAAATAAAACCTAGCACGTACGTGCTCATTTTCACTGTGAAAAATAAAAAAATCTACGTTCCCAAAGATCAGAAAAATTTAGAGAGACATAAATTGAGTTTATTGTTTACCGGGTGTAATAAAACGCATCAGCGCAGTGCCTGGCATGCGGACTTTTTATTGAAGCATAATACGCGTCCAGGAGGGCGCTTAGAATTACGGAGCTCAAGGAGTTTTCAGAGTGAGTATTCTCCTGTAATCAGGACTGAGATCAAGACCCGCCAGCACCCCAGGAGCTCCCGCGTGCCCTTCCTGTCCTTCCTGTCCCCACCCAGGGAACCGCTGTCCTGACCGCTAGCTCTTCAGATTGGTTTTGCCTATTTTTGTACTTTTTTTTTTTTTTTTTTTTTTTTTTTTTAAACCTACCATATTTACTCTTTCGCGTCTGGCTTCTTTAGTTCTATGTTACATTTGTCAGATCCACCCGGATCGTCGCCGGACTCGCTCTCGTTACCGTAGAGTGTGTGCATGTGCGTGTGGAGCAGGGGGTGACATCCACGGTGTAGTCACCCGTTCTGTTGATGGGGGTTTGAGTAGATGTTTGCAGCTCGGAGCTATTGCTGGTGGTACCGTGAGCGTTCCGCTCCGTGTCCAGGGTGCACCCTCTGTGCACGCTTGTTTGTCAGGTCTGTTTGGACCCAGAAGAACGATCGCTGAGTCGCGGGGTGTGCAGGTGCCCCGTAGGAATTTGCTGCCAGACGGTCTCCAAAGCGGTTACACCAGCGGGACACTCGGGCTGGTGGCCGCATCCGCTCTGTGGGTCTTGATCTGCAGTCACGACCTGCAGTTGATGACGTTGAGCCCCTTTCTCCATATTTATTTACATTTATGTGAACAGATCTGGATATCCTCTTTTGTGAACCTTTGCCCGTTTTCCTGTTGGGCTACCTGCCTTTTTCTTAACTATGTTTATCATTTATTTTGGATACGAGGCTGTCGTTGATCACGTGTACTGGTGGCTTGACTTTCATTTGTGAAGCGAATGTTTTGGTGAGCTGGGGTTTTTGATATAATATATTAATATGTAATATATTAGTAATACCTTATATTGTTATATATGATTATACCTAATATAATATATTATATTATAAACCTTCACATAATCCGGTTTATCCTTATTTCCCTTTATGGTTAGCACTTTCTGGCTCCTACTTAAGAGATCGTGGTCTGTTCCCAGGTCATGAAGATGTTCTCCTCTGCTTTCTTCTAAGACTGTTTCAGAGATGGCAGCACCAGCTGCATTTCCACGATCCGTTTATTGGAAACGTGTAACAAGAAGCTTCAGTAAAGCTTTTAAATAAATTTGCAGTTTATTCACAGCCGTGTCTACAGGCATCTGAATAGTCGCTGTAGGACGCTCTGGGGGACACTTTCCAGTGTAGACACCACGTCGTGTACTGCCCACCTGACTTTGCGGGGCCGCTCAGCCTGCTGGAGGCTCCAGGCTTGGCGACCAAGGCCCTGAGAGTGGCAGGTTCCACCTCAGCCTCGTTCGTGCAGAAAGATGCACGTATCCATTCATTCCACGCTTTCAAAATACCTCCGTTCCTGGGAGTGTGCTCAATAGACCCCAGAAACAACGATGGAGAGACAGGACCTTTTGCCTCGCACAGCGTAGGGTCTGATTCAAGGAACCTAGTTCCGTAAGCAAATAAGTAACGTGCTTCTGGCTCCTGACTGACTTTAGGGTCGGAGGTGTTGGAGAGAGCTGGGAAGTGGGAGGGCCTCAGGAAGGCCTCCGTGCACGGACGCAACTCTTGCGTTCCCGTCTGGGTAGATGGATGGCGATTTAAGGTTTCTCCTGAAATTGACATTATGCTTCACGGAGCAGTAAAGTGAAACCTGTTCATTCTCATGCATTGTTGGTAGGAGGATCAAGTGGCACAGCCTCTTCAGAGAGCAATTTGGTGGCATCTGTCCAAATTTAAAGTGCACGTCCTTCTTGCATTTGTGCTAGACAGACACTGGGAATGTGGTGTAGGTGTCAGATGAATACCCAGGGGCAGAATAGCGTGACCCGGTTCTTCCCCTCCTGTTAATTTATCTTCCGCGTCGGTTCACAGAGATATTCTTTACACTGTTGTTAATACCATCACAGTGTTGGAAACAAACTAAATATCCATCGACAGGGGAGTGGTTAAATAAATTCCGGTGCCTCCATGCAGTGCAGTAGCTCGGAGCCGTGAAAAACTGTGGTGTGGTAGAACAGCCCCCAGAATACGTTCAGCGGAAGCAGCAACGTGGACGACCGCGCACGTGGCTGCCCCTCTCGGGGCCGAAGGAGGGGGACAGCTAGAGGTGTGGGTGCACACCTGTCTCTGGACGGTGGCTCTGCCCCGAGGCAGAGGGACAGGCATGTTCTGATGGTGGAATTTTGTGTACCGGGGTGCGTACGTTCCCTGCTTATTAAAACGTTTGTCAACAAGTAATTTCTTTCTGATTAAAAACGGTTTTGCTAAATGCAACGTTGATATCCTCGTGTGGACCCCTGCACAGAAACAGGACATGAGTGGAAAAACCGCGGTCATCTGATAAAAGTCTGAACCTTAGTTAGTGATGTGCCAGCATGGGATTCTTCATCGTCACAAGTGGTCCGTGGGAATGGGAGATGTTAACACACCCCGGGTGAAGGACGTGCGACAGCTGTCTACGATTATCTTTGCAGCTTTTCTATAAATAGAAAATTGAAAATCTGTGAAATCCTTTTTACTTTAGTGAAACCTGTCAAGCTGCATGTGCACAATCGTTGCGTCTGGGAACCAACCGATTGGAAAATTAAAGCTCGTTCCCTTCCCTCCTCTCCTCTCTGTCTAGGTCGAAGAATTCCGTCCGCCGACGCCAGCCCACCATCTGGCGGGAAAGGCTTCAAGCTCCGGAGACAGCCTTCCGAGCCGCAGCGAAGCTGCTGCTGACCGAGCCTCGGCCTCCGGACTGGGTGATGATGAAGTAGGTGGTCCAGAGAGTTAACAGGAGGGCTGGGGGCCCTGCTGGCAGGTTTCGCCTCGCCGGCTTAGGGTCTTCTTCGTGCAAAAAGGATTCAGAGAAATTGGCCAGTTCCACTTCCTCTTTGGAGACTGCAGCAGTACCCTTTCAGTCTGCGGACCTCCATCCCGTAGAGTCTGCTGTGCAAAGGAAGGGACCGTATCGCTTGACCTTGCGGAAAAGGAACATGTAATTGTATGGATGGCAGGATCAAACTGTTGAGTCGTTTTGTAATCAAGGTTTTACGTAACATTTGTAAAGGGAAAATTAGCACTTTTGTGGTTCTCGAGGGAAAAAAGACCTTGTGGAGATTGTAATTTCCTTGGCGTCCCGTTACCGCTGCTACGGGGAGTCGTAGCATTTAAGACGTGGTAGGTGACGGTAAGCGGAGGGATGGCAATTATCATATGAAGCCAGATGGAATGGGTTATTTATAGGCCCGATGGAAATGAATCCATCCCCCCCCCCCCCATCTCAAAAGCACTTTTCCTTGAAGACTTTAGCCCGTGACGCATCCAGTAAATCAATACAGTCCCAACAGGTGCACGGCTCACCCGAGGCTGGCATTCCGGCCTTGTCCTGTATGTGTCACAAAATACATTACTGGCACCTTTTTAAATACGCTCTCGCGATCAAGATGGCGGTGGCGGAGAAGGTGCCTGGAATGAACCAAACTGCATACGTTGGGACTGACTAGCAGTGGTTTTAAAAAGAGGAAGAAGAGAGCGCAAAGCGGTGTAAACGGTGGGGAAGCCAGTTCTCTGTTGCTCAGCATATGTAAAGTTGTAGTCTGTATTTATGAGACCATTGCTTAAAGATTATAAATTATGTAAATACATGAATAAACTCTATGTTTCCTCCAGCACTCCATTTCATCTTGCACCCCGTGTCTTCGTGTGCCCGCCCACTTTTCAGCCCGTCCACAGGAGACTCTGAAGCACGTTCGTGTCGTGCGAGGGCACAGAGCGCTTGGCTCTCAGTCTTTAAAGATGTCTCTGCCTCACCTTCCACGCACCCCTCCCTTCCACCCCCCATCTGGAAATCACAATAAAGACATATGCCACTCTGACAAGCCTGACTAGCCCTTCCTAGCCTGGGGGTGAAAGATTAAGCTCTGGTCTGGGCGATCAGTTGCTGGTAGCATTTACAGCGACCCCAGACAAGTGTTTTAAGGGAGCTTTCCTTGTTAACAATTCAGCTTATCTTTCTGTTTCCTTTATTCCCCTGCCTCCGTTAGTGGTTAACACTCTTTCCCTCAGGGAGCCTAATGAGGTTTTTAATATAATCTAAAAATAAAGCACTGAAGTGAAGTTGGTGACAATTTGCTCCTGGTCTAATTTGGCACCCTTCCAACCTGAGTATTGTAAGGGAAGGAAATTTACAAGATTAAATAGGAAATGAAACAGCTTGAATTTCAAACTAAATTGTGTTTTCAGAGCTATCCTTAAGCTGAACAGTTGAAACTTTTAAAAATAATTGTTATTTCCCTGTGCTCCCCCCCACTTGATAGGGGTAGATTTTAATGGGAAAATTATAACGCAGATTAAGTAAAAAACGATTCCCTTTTCCCTGGTGGATATCTTAAGCATTTGAAATTATTTATTCTCTTCCTGAAATCATATGGAAGGAATGTGGCTAGGGAAAATTCTAGCGCTGTGTTTAAAATACGTGTGGACTCTGCCCTCCCAGCCTCTTGCTTCCTTCCCACTGTGCAGTTAGCTGTGAGAGAAAAACACACGGTTCTAAGCGTGGGCTCCTAACACCTGAAGTGGGCGGGCGGGGGGCGGTGAACTTTATTTCCTGTATATCCAGATGGGGCAGGACATCTGGCCCATGCCCTGGTATGTCCCTGACATCCCCACTGCCGGGCCTCTCTCTCCGCGAAGGCCAACAAAA
Organism: Prionailurus bengalensis; assembly: GCF_016509475.1. Taxonomy (NCBI): domain Eukaryota; kingdom Metazoa; phylum Chordata; class Mammalia; order Carnivora; family Felidae; genus Prionailurus; species Prionailurus bengalensis. The sequence continues at coordinate 4,975,284 of NC_057354.1, read as the reverse complement.
TAGGAACAAAGGTTGCTTGACTCCTAACTTTGAGGCGATGCACGCGTGGCCCTTTTTTGGCTCGTTCCGCCAAAAGATGCTGCAAGTCTGTGACCTGCACATTTTTTTCCTCCAGACCTGTTGGTGATTTCACGGTGCCTGGGTGCACGGGGGAAGGCGGTCCCGTGCCTCTTGCCGGCGAGGCGCTGGGAGGCGCCCCTCCCCGTTGTGCCCTTGGCCGCATGCGGCCCAAAGAGGGCCAGCTTCTCGGCCCCCCACAGCTGCTTTCTCTTCATGACTTCTCACGCGCCTCCCCGTTGTCGAGGGCATTTCTGTCGGGTTGCAGCCACGCGTTTTATCCAGAGAATGGATGATGTGGGGTGCCCAAGTGGCTCAGTCGGTTAGGCTCCTGACTCTTGATTTCGGCTCGCGTCACGATCTCACAGTTCGTGGGTTCGAGCCCCGCGTCGGGCTCCATGCTGGCAGTGCCTCCTCCCTCCCTCCTCGTTTCCGTCAGACCGTCTCGGGAAGGGACGAGACCCTGCTCCTCCCGTGGTTGTCACCTTCCTGCTCAGCAGCAGATTCTTATCTGAGATCCATGTGGTCCATACCCCATGAAAACAGGGGGCAAGTGTTCCCATTTGTTTTGTTTGCTTGTGTGATACAAAAGAGGAATGTTAGAGGCAGAAGCGGTGTTTTGTTTTGAACACACTTTGGATTAACGACCTGCCCAAGCAATGATCTGATACACATTTGGTACATTCTCTGTTGTTCCGTCTTAGGAGGAAAAAAACTAGATTTCCAAGGAATTGAGACACAGCCCATCTCTAAAACTCTTCTTTTTGGTTCCCTTCTGACAAAGGGCCATTTGAAAAAACTTTGGGGGCTGGAAGGAGAAAAAGCACTAATTAGCTGCAAGGGTGTATCGATTCCTCTCAGAGAAATTGAAATGAGCTCTTTTGCAGGTGCCCAGTCCCAGGAACCATCGGTCTCCAGAACTCTCCTTTCACACAAGTGTTTTTCCGATTCTATGATAACTAATTAGCCATCGTTTGGTGATTAAAAGAACATAAAGTAAGAGTATGATTAAGTGTCCTTCATTTTAAACTCTCTGTAAGAAGTGATTAGGGAGAAGTACCTATTGGAAGCCCTTCTGGTTCCAAATGAAACCTCCATCACCTGCTTTTCAGCCGCAGGCAGCCCGAGTGCCACGCGCGGCAACTGGAGGATTTAGTTCTTTCAAAATAACACACCTCCTTGCTGCCCGTCTGTGATTTTGTTTGAAGCGGACGCCTCCCGTATCTGGAGGATCGAGCCGTTTGTATTAGAGGCTTGACCTCCCCCCGGCCCCCCCCTTTGCGTGGGCTGGTGCCCTTCTCGAGGTGATCGATTCTCATTATTTTTAAATATATTAAAAAGGGAAAGAAGACCACATGTAACCTGAGAACTTCTAAGTCTTGTATTCTCTTTTTTTCTGTTCTCAAGAAGGAAAACAGGTCTAGGAGACCTTCTAAATTAAACTCTGGGAGATAAAGTGACGCAAATGTCCTTTAGGTAGCTTGCGTGGCTTTCCTGGAGATGTCAGACCGAAATATCTGTACTTTCACGGCACTGTGTTCAAACGGCCAGGTCGGATTCAGGTTACACGGCACTAATTGGCAAGTTAGCCTCAGAGCTTGGAAAGCCATTTGTTCATGGTCGTAGGCACCTGTTACCTTCTGCGGGCGAGATGCTAAAGATCTATAAACTCCTGTAAGCGTTTTTTTCCCCTCGTTTGTTTCTGGTTGGGTTTGTTGTTTTTTTTTTTTTCTTCTTTCCTTTTTTTTCTTTTTTTTCCAGAGCACACTGAGAACATGCTTCATGGCCCCTTGGTCATATAAGATATAGGAGCCCGGCATGTTATACATGACAAATGGGCCCTCACACATTCACGTCTTTGCAAGAACCGGTTTGAGTACTGAGAGAAGCCTTTCCTTCTGGGGAAAAGTTACTGAAAGCCCTGGGATATCTACTAGGCACCTGCTTTAGAAGGTTGGGGGAGGGGGGGGGAGGGGGGGAGACAGCCCACAAACTCAGGCTGGCTCTCTCCTCTTTTTTTTTTTTTTAATGTTTATTTATTTTTGAGAGAGAGAGAGAGACAGAGCGTGAGCAGAAGAGAGGGAGACACAGAATCCAAAGCAGGTTCCAGGCTCCGAGCTGTCGTCAAAGAGCCCGACGCGGGGCTCGAACCCACGAACCGTGAGATAATGACCTGAGCCCAAGTCGGACGCTCAACCGATTGAGCCACCCAGGCGCCCCTGGCTCTCGGCTCTAAACTCTGTAGTCTGTAGATGTTCCTCCCACCTCTATAATGATGCAAGTTAAAGGCAGCAGTAAGCTAGATGGTGTGAGCTTGTGGAAAATCTCCCTCGTTTAAATTTGTTTCAAAGGGACTAGGAGCATGACTTCTGTTTGCTCTTTGACTTCAGGAGTTCCTCTACCTCTTAACGGTTCCAGTGTGTTTTAAAGGAAGCAATGGAAGGGACCTCTAAGGATCAAGCTATTACTGTGTACCTGTCTTCAGTTAGCTTGGTGCATCAAAAGTTCAATAGCGATGCAAGGTAATGTTTAGGAGACTTATTTTAACCCCTGTGGTGCTATTATAAAAAATGGTCCAAGCAACAGATTTATCCGAGAGCTATGCGTTATACTGCGTAGTTTTAGAGAAAGGGCGTGGGGTGGAAATTCAGCTGAGGAGTAGAAGAAATGACCTCTGCCAGTTCTCCTGGACAGCAGAGTTACTTGTCTTGACTTCCAGGAATAGAAATCCAGGCAATTTGATGATCTGATTTGCAAAAAAACATTAACGGCATTCTGGGGGCATTCGTCCTGTTTTGTGTGCAAATGAAAGTCTCTGAAATATTAGAAGGGTGTTACATTTTTCAGGAGCCTCTACTTTTTCAATCTAAGAGAATGATAAGAGAGACCTCGTGCGATGAAGTTTCATTAGACGTAATGAAGAAAGTAAATAAATAAAACAGAATCCCCATATTTCTCAGTCTGTCCTTCAGAATTCTCTGAGTATATAGGAAAATGATTTACTTTCCAAATCTAGAAGGACTTCCAGTCGGCATAGATCAACTTTAATTTGATGGTCTGCGCCATCAGAAATAACTAATATCTGTGTTCTTTCCTTTTAGAGCGTAATCAATTACAGATGCTAGAATATTTTTGGCTTCAAAACAAAAGGGCTCCGAAGTTTAATAAAAAGCAAAATTTTAACCCTTCCATCTTCTTTTATTGCATTGAATATTTTAGATGGTGAGATGGGGATGTGTCATCAGCGGACACTGGAATTAAAACCACGGAGTCTGAACAGATTTAACAACAGCAAAAGCGTTTATTGCTAGTCCATTTTCAAATGTGTATGGTGCCCCGTACCTCATCAACACGCTTCGTAAATGAAACAGACAAAATTCGGGGTGGCTTTCCGTGCACGGGAATCCAAGGGCCCAGAATTCAGCTAATGAACAGGAAAGGTAGTAATGATTTTTTTTGAAAAAGCCCTCTTTCACTGGCAGTCTTGAACTGCAGATCTTCGTGTTCCCCTTAATCACGCAGCGGAAACAAAACATGCTGGTCTTCGTGCCACTTCTTGATTCAGGAACTTGTCCTTGTTTCTGGAAGCGAATTGTTTAAGGCAGCAGTTTGAAGGAGCTCTGTCCAAACAGCATACTGTGCACAAGGCCGATCATCTTCACGCGGAACCGGAATTGTCCAGGAAACTCGCGCATCCCGTGTCGGGTTGTAGAACAGCGGTGCCCGCCTCCTTCGCCAGGGCGAGTCCGAGCCCACTGGCTCCCCAGGCTGGCCGCGTGGCAGGCGGCACACCCACCCCCACTCTGGAACACTGTTGGGCGGGGCATTTCGCTCTGGGGCCTCGTTCCAGTACCATTTGGGCTTGATCACGCTTCTCATCGAATTTGTGCTTGAACGGTCCGTTTTAGCCCCTGAAACATTTTGGAAACAAGGCTGAAGTCTGTGTGCCTCTGCTGACTTCGCATATGAGGTTATTACGCAGTTGATGGAACTTTGTGTTCGTGCGGGCCACGCACGTGATGTCAGGGTGCCTGGTCGATTGGGCACGGGCGGTGGAGTTATCGGCAGGTGGCCAGTCAGAGCAACTGACGGGTGGCTCCCTGTTTAAACCATTTGTTGTCTTGTGTAGACAGAGCTGTATTGCCCCGGAAAAGATTTTTCTTTTTTTACTCTCCTCCAGCTCAGTCTTTCCATCATTTCGCTTGATGAGTCATTCACATAATTGTCAATCATGCCTCTGACCTTCTTAAGAATTGATGTCTTGCCTTCTCTGTGATCGAAACAGACTTCTTGCCTTACTTCTCTTCTTCTCACTTGGCGGTGGGCTCTCCCTTAAGGACGCACGGCACCGGCCGCCTCCTTAGTGCATGTGGCGCCCTTCGCGGGGCTGCCTGGCAGTGGGCTGCGCCCGCCACGTCCAGCGAGCACTGGCGGAAATCGCGAAGGCTGGGTAATTCTAGGCGAGGGGCTCCCATGCTTCCAGAGAGGGGATGGGCAGCACCGGTAGACGATGGCAACACGAGTGAGTGGCAGGATGGGTTTTAGAGTCGGTGATGAGATAGTTGGTCAGAACGCTGCGTAATTTGTGACAGGGCGTTTGGGAAAGTGTGTAGAAACACACGTCTAAAGTCTTGAAGAGAAACAGCTGTGGAGATGAGCCTCGACTTTTAAAAACGAACAAAAAAAATAAACAAATAGAAG